>NW_028277683.1:668976-1003465 GCF_059751315.1 Micrasema longulum | reverse complement strand
TGAACATGTCTTGAATTTACAGCAGTAGACTTTATAGGAGGCGAAACCATTGTGATGGGAGTTGAAACGCGTTTAATATTTTTGGAAGTTTTTTCCGCATAGCTAATGGTAGATGTGGGATGTAAATTGGAAGCTTCCTTGTACGTCACATTACCAGCGGCCATTGTATGCTTTATATTCTTTTGTCGAGTCAGTTCTGGGCATGAAAAACTAGAGGCACTGTGCGAGCCATTGCAATTTACGCATTTAATGTTTTCAGTCTGGCATACTTCTCCGAGGTGAGATTCCCCACATTTGTAACACCTAGAGATCGATCGGCATTGTGTTTTCGTGTGGCCAAAGCGGCAACATTGAAAACATAAAATAGTTGGAAAAATATATTGCTCCACTTTTAAAGAATTATGAAACAAATAAACGTTATTGGGTAATGTTTGCCCCTCGAAAGTCAAAACAATCGACTGAGATGGTTTCCATGTCACAGTTTCACAAGATTTATCTTTATAATTAAGACGTCGAGCCTTAATTACCTTACCACATCCATAAGGGACCTCGATTGACTCAATAATTTCTTCAATTGTAAGATCTGTGGACACACTTTTTACAATTCCTAATTTGGTTACTTTAAATGACGGTACATAGGCTTTCAGGGAGTTAGTAACGACAAAGTTTGATGTTAAAAAATTGTTTGCTGCAACGGCAGTCTTAAATGTCAAGGAAATTTTAAATTTGTTTTCCACTCTCACACCTCCTAATATAATGTTACTAATTTTGTTGGTATATAAAAGTTTACCAAAAGTGATAGGATGAAGGGGTTTTGAAGATTCTTGGTATTGAACGAACACCAAGAATGGGCCAGAAGCATTATCCGAATAGGTAAATGATGGAGAGAAAAGGTCGGGAGCAGGGAAAGGAAGTTTGCATGGTTGCAAATCAGGGGAACTGGGTGCCCTGGGTCTTTTTCTATGCTCAAGATCAG
The DNA here is from genome assembly GCF_059751315.1 of Micrasema longulum. Taxonomy (NCBI): domain Eukaryota; kingdom Metazoa; phylum Arthropoda; class Insecta; order Trichoptera; family Brachycentridae; genus Micrasema; species Micrasema longulum. Next base: position 1,002,489 of record NW_028277683.1, on the reverse strand, counting down.
GAGGATCCCCAGGATCCTCCATACTTAAGCCTAAAACAACGAAATGCGAAAAAGAACGCAGTCACAGAAATTAAATAAAAATAAATAATAATCAAAAATCGAAAACTTGTCAAACGCTCCTCCCTCGATGTCGAGTTATAACTTGACTAATCCAGTACAATGCACCGAAGAAATATTGTTATTCACACAAAATTGTACGCACTGATAACAAAACACACAACCGTCCACTGTCGATGCTACGAGACCAATGTAATGCTTTATATCACAAAATAATCCACTCGGTGGATTATTGGTTAAACCTGAGGATATAAGAGCACTCACCTCATATAAATCTGACTGGGCAGAAATCTCCTCTGGTGTTCCCCAGGGAAGTCTACTCGGTCCCCTATTATTTCTTATACATATAAATGACATTGATGTTTGCTTTCGTTATTCAAAATTTCTTCTTTATGCCGATGATATGAAAATATACGCTAAAGTTAAATCTCAAGAAGATTGCCTAATGATTCAAGACGATCTTAATCATCTAACTGACTATTGTATTGAAAAAAAAACTGTTTTTGAAAATAAATAAATGTGTCTGTATTACATTCACAAGGAAAAGAAAAATTCTTAATTTTGATTACAAACTAAACAATAATGTACTAATGAGAAAGCACGAAATTAAAGATCTTGGGATTGTTTTAGACTCAAAACTACTTTTTGAATCGCATATCAATAAAATTACCTCCAAAGCATTGAGCATGTTAGGATTCATAATTCGAATGAGTAAACACTTTGATAATCCAAAGGCCCTTATTTCATTATATTATACATTTGTCAGAAGCCGTTTGGAATACGCCTCTCAGATATGGAATCCCCAGTATGCCATATATACATACTGGGGATTCCATATCTGAGAGGTATAAGTAGAATAGAAAATATTTAAAACAAATTTATAAAGTACCTTAAATACAAAACCGGTATTTCTTATGTATCTACTCTCACTGCCTCCACCTTCCATGGAATCATTTCTCTACAATACCGCGGAGTGTGTGCGGACCAACTACTGCTTTACAAAATTATGACAGGAATGGTTGACTGTACAGAGCTGCTTGGTTTAATAACAATACATGTGCCAGCCAGGATTTGTAGACGGTACCACCTGTTTCATGTACCAATAAGTAAAACATCGTATGTTAAAAATGATTTTTTTCGTAGGACTTTTTCAATGTACAATAAAAAATTTAAAAATATAGATTATACAAACATCACTCTGTCAGATTAAAAATTTACACTAAAAATGTATTATGTAACTTAGTAGACATTATAATAATAAATACGTACATCTCCCCCCCCTCCTTATCCTCTCTTCAAGCATTTTTGTCCTTATCCCGCCCAATTTACAGTAACTTAATGTTCTTAAAATTAATATTTAAAAAATCTTTGATTATTGAGTACATAAAAATAACATTTTTATATGTATTTATTTGATATGTAATATATTTTCTTTACTAACTTTGTATACTATGTGGAAATCTGTTATTAGTTCTGAGTTTATACACTATATCTGTTTGTTTACTATAAATATGTATGTAGAACTGTTGATTTCCCTAATAAAATAAAATAAAAATACCTAATAGGCCGTTACTTTACGGGCTTGGGCTTTAAGTAGGAGATTTAGCAATATGAGAACACTCGCCCTCCGCTCAGAAAGATTAAAGCTCATTAAAGACCTATGCTCGGTGGACAAGAACTAATCTACGGGAATCCGTCTCAATGGATCGAATAAGGCTCCAGTGACGCCAGGAGCCTGTAAAGCACTAACCGCCATCTCCGACGGTAAAAACACAATTTCCTTTTATTTTGATTCTGAATGAAGATTTAAAATACTTTTGATAGAAAAACTATCTGAAAACATTAAAATCACAAAGGCACGAGGCTGGAAAGTAGCAACTTCATTTTTATAATAGCCAACGCTCGTAGATGTAAAATTAGCAACAATTTAATCAAATTATGCTAATTCTATCTAAATTATTCCGATAGGCACCACTCCATAAAAAACTGTAAAATTAAAACTCGTATTTAGCAAAGAATTTGTTACAATAAAACTGAAATGATTATTATCACATGATTCCCACAAACAAAGCAACAGACTTCTTTTAAGTACTAAATAATGTCGTAAAAATACATAATTTATTTTCACAGAGTTTGCGTGAGCAAGTATGTGTATTTATATTGTATTTACCAGCAATAAATCATCACGATTGACCTGCTATTCTTATTTTGACATATTCGTGATCAAATTATTAAATTGTCACACAAATAATATCATTTTGAACAGACACAGCGACATGTAACTGTGAAAATACTGAATAATTTCTAAAGCATTTTGCTGTAGGAGATTTTCACTAATGACACTTTGAGAAAGTTGACATACTTAAAATATATCACATTTATTTCAGCAATTCAGGGAACAACATTTTTATTTTATTGGTTAGTCAACAAATAACAATTTTCATTAATGATTTTTTTTTTTTTAATTCCACACAACAAACAATCATAAATAATAAAAATAATGTGACCTCACTGGGGATATCCGTACCGAGGACATTAAAATTTATATCAAATTTTATAATAAATTTATATTAAAAAACGCACAATAACAGAACAAAAAAATAACATAAACTATACATTTGTGGAGCAGTTGATTAGATATTGGTTTGGGCGAATGAGACAATCCATTTTACTTCTACCCAGTTCCACAGTCCATTTTTTATGGTCTTTTTGAACATTTTCTCGTTACTAATTGTTTTAATGTACAGTGGAAGTAGGTTATAGATTTTAATTGCATAATACTCAAAATCCATTTGTCCGAAAGTGGTATTAGTTTGTACATATTTGTTTAATTTGTCTGTGTGTTGTTCAATACACAAAAAATGGCAAATTATAGTTTTTTATTAACATATTACAACAGAGATGAGGAACATTTTAGAGAAGGTAATATAGAAGTCTAGGCAAATACAGGGCTTACGACCTGTCATTGGCTGGTTTAAGTGGCCACTTTACATATAGTGTTTTAGTTATTAATACGTATAAAATTTACAAGTCAATAAAGACTTCCACGTGTTGCAACATATTTCAGTTTTGATAATTCCCTATGGAGTGGAATCCATCCTTGTCTAGAAACATTTGGACATACTTAAAATATCGTCGATATGGAACTGGAGTGGAAGATGTATAAAAATTTCAGGTCTTTTGCGTCAAAAAAGTCAACAGACGGAAAAGTTGGATATGAGACGGATTGTGGTCCCGTGGTTAATGTCTTAGACTCTGGATTACGAGGTCCGGTGCTCGAATCCCGCTATACCACAAGTTGTTTCCCATTGTTTAACATGTTTATTTTTGACTAAAAGACAATGGTCCCAAAATTGAAATATTTGGGTTAATCATAAAAAATATTTGCATGTTTAAGCGTAGGCAGGGTGAGTTTTTCTACTGACATGTCTTGGTGGAACTGCATTTTAATTATAATAATTAAAATACGTATTTAGTTTTATTCCACTTTTATTAATAATTTTTACCAGTGACCGGGCTATAATTTGACGATGTCGGTCACGACGAAACCCAGTCACTGGTAAAAATTGTAAAGAAAAGTGGAATAAAAGTATGAACGTAATGTTATTATTATAAGCAGACAGAGTGGTTAATTTTAGTGTGTTAGTGATCACTTGAAACAGATACTGACAGGTTATAAGCCCAGTAAATACCTAATCTTCCATATTCCCCTCTAAAGTTTTCCTTTTTTGCTGCAGTAAATGTTAATTTTAATAATAATAGTTATTTTCTCTTATGTTATTATTAATAGTAAAATTACTCCGTTTTGTGCAAAAAAAAATATTGTACACATATAATATAATTTTTATTATATTATTGCATTGCGCATATGCGCCATTTATTTGTGATATTGTTTTACATAAATATATCAAATCTACAATAAGATACACAAAATTTGAACACAATACTGGGTTTTTATATTTGAACAAATAAGGAACTCCATTGCACAAACTCCAAATGTTTGCAGGCTGGCTGGATTTCCTCCCTAGGAAGTTATTCTGATCTAAATTTGTTGCAACAGAGAGAAAAAACATTCTGGAGAAGGGAATATGGAAGTCTAGGCATTTACAGGGCAACATGGTGAATTTTACTCAGTGTGTAAAGTGGCCACTTAAACCAGCCAGTGACAGGTTATAAGTCTTGTAACGATGAACAGAGTAACGATGCTACGTCGCCATAGACTAACTGACCGTCGTATTATTTTGCATCGATACAAGCTACTTGTTATCTAGAAATAATATACAATTCAATTATTAAAATTTATTGCTAAATGACATAACTAATTAATAAACTAATTTCTCCTTAAAACCACGCGAGAGAAGCAGCGGGTAAAAGTTTGTTAAAAAAAATAATGAATATATTATTTTTATTATTAGAATTTAAATTCACGAAGACAATGTTACCGACGATAAATTTTACTCTAACGGGTTTTAAAATCTTAAGCTGTTAGTAATTTAAATGGAATTTAAGGAATTTTAATAGATTATTGCAATGCGCGGCGGTCCTGCGCAAAGGCTAAGTTACGTACTCATTCAATACTAAATAAGTGCCTGCTTAGTACAGAAACAAAATGTTGTAAATAACTCGTGACAAACCTCAATAATAAATTATGTTTTGTACGGATAGACGTCTCAACAGAGAGGAAGATAATTTTTAAAAGAAATGTTTTTTTTAAAATTATTTTTATTTTTTTTAATTAGTTAGTGGGTTATACAAACTTATAAATGGTACAGGATATATAGGATGTATGTAAAATTTTCTGCGTTTTAAACTAATAATTCAATCACATGATCTACATTTCAGTTCAATAAAATTTGACATCAAGGTTGTACCTTTTAAGATACCTGAACAAAAAAAGAAAATGCATATTGCGGAAAAAGCTGGAAATAAAACGATAATTTAATATTAATTAAAACCATTTTAACGTATTACAACAGAGATTAGGAACATTTTAGAGAAGGGAATATAGAAGTATAGGCATCCACATGGCTTATGACCTGTCATTGGCTGGTTTAAGTGGCCACATTACGCATCATAAATTCTTCCATCTGTTGACGTTTGTGAAGTTAATGAGCTGAGACCTTTATTTATGCGGGTGAGATTCATCTAATTTAATTATTTCACCTGCATACTAGGCAACGCTTGGGTATATATTTCAATTTTTCTACTTCGTCTTGGACCAGGTGGATTTATCAACAATGTTTTGAGTGTGTCCAATTTTTTTAAGTCAAGGGCTGGATAAACCCCCTACAATGACTGGATTAACAGCTCTCAAGGGAGTTAATCCAGTCCTTGTCTACATAAATTTAGACCAACTCAAAACTATGTTCGATAATATAAACAGTATAGTCTATGTACGTCAAGCAAGTTTTATAATATTTGTTCTTCTTCTTGCGGTGCCTTCTCAGGTCCCCCAAAGTTGGCGATCACTACGGTGAAAGCATCTCGGTCCTGCGCTACTCTTGTGTTCCGCAGCCAGAACAACTGCTTATTAGATGTACTGGCCATAGTGATTCCTAGGAAAAGATGACCAGAGTGGTTTCCCGTTGCCTTCTCTGGTGGATTTTTCTGTCGGGGTTACCTTCCCTTAGCTGGTCGGTTCTGGTTTGGAGGCGCCAGAAGCTCGCCTTTTATCCTCTCGTTATCTGCTGCGATCACACCGTTATGAGTGTGATCCCATTGCCCGGGGTTCGCGACGTGGACGCTAACGAGTAGGACTCGTCAGTAGTGTTGCCGGTGGAATGCAACTGGGCGTTCGCAGCATTTTATAAAACTACACCCTCCAGCAAGATGAGAATTACTGCGACCCTACTGATAGTATATTTGTTATTTTATTTAAATGTCTGAGATATTTGAAAACATAAAAACGTCATATCTCAATACAAGAGACCATTGCAGGAGACTACTGCGAGACATTGCATGGATTTATATACTATTAAGGGTGTTATCGAGATGTTTATTACAATTTTGTGTTTTATAATAGTTTTATTTTTGGTATTCTTTAATAGTATGCATGCTTCCACTTTCCATTATGTTGTATCAAAACTCAACCTAGGACTCTTAGCCTCATAGAGCTAGGGATACGTTATTATTATATTTTTTTTGTAATATCTTTGAAAAAAAAACATAATTTTTTGATATTCATCATTTATATCATTTATATCCCTTCATATGTATATTGTACGGTCAAGAACGTTAGGTCCCGACTAGTAAGTGTAGTCTTCATGTGCTTTTTAATGATCATTTTAATAAATGTTATTAAATATTTGTATAAAACCACTTACCGACTTTTCTATGTCTACCGGTTTCGAGACGTACAAGTCTCTTCGTCGGGACACCAATTAAACCTGCTTGCCAACCAACATGCAAAACCCACTATACACCTTCACCATAATTGTTGCACAACAATATAAAACCAATACGACTAGCATTTTAATAAGCACATGCACTGATTAGGACAAACATGCTCTGATTAAATTATGAAAATATTATATTGCTTGAGATTTAATGAAAAAAGTAGAGGGGATGGAGGGAGGGGGTAAGCTTAATAGGTTTAATAGGGTGACCATTACAGCGGAACATCGTATAAAGGACTATATTGAAAGTTTGTTTGATTGTTGATAATTTTAGATTTGTTTCAAATATTAAATTTACATTTTTATCTAATTTTTCTCAAACGTCCGTAACATTTTCTTTTTTTTTCGTTTTCTTAATATATTTATTACTAATTAGATATTACTAACAACATACTTATTTCTGTCTGACATTTTTTTACATTTTTACCTTATTTCAGTTTGCTTTGTCATTTTCAATTATTTCATGTTTTAAACCTAAGTTTTCTTCCTTCTTCATAATTGTTTTTTTTTTTTTTTCTCTCTCGTATTTGTTACACGCGTTGAATTTATTTTTATTAAAACTATCTACTAATAAAATAAAATTTAATGTATTTTCTAATTTTTAATCACGTGTTCACTGTATCGACAAAACTCGTTAGTTTCTTGTCGCCTTATTGTAATACGGGTGGTGGGCCCCGGTGCCAGGAGAAGACGCTGAAGAAGTGAGTTATGATTTTTGGTCATTGACACAAACCTTTACCTAAAACCGGTTAGAGCTGAAGTCAAGGACTCCACGCAGGACGAGGCGAAACGATATTTGGAAATTGTATTATCCTTTTGGGTTTTTGAGACGTCCTGATTTTGCACGACAGCTAATATAAACGCAATTATTCTCCATAACTCCTTTAAAAAATGTGTTAAACAAATTTGAATTAAACTGTGTCCAAAGTTTCATCCATAAATTCTTGATTATTCCCTGACGGGATTGATTTTATATATTATATTTTATAAAAAAGATAAGCCTGTTGTCTTCAAATATTTGTACGTGTCCAAAATATTGTTAATACAAACCATCTGGTTTCAAAATAAAGGCAGATCGGATTAGAAGGTTCGAGGTTCAAACCCCGCTATACGTTTCCTATTTTCAATTTGTTTCCTATTTTCTAACACGGTGATTTATAACAGAAAGAAAATGGTTCTAAAATGTAAGTATTTGAGAAATTAACAATGTTTTGGGTTTGTCCAAATTTTTTGTAAACAAGAACCGGATTCAACCCCCCAGGGAGCCGTTTATATTAACATAATATTACAACAGAGGTGGAGAACATTTTAGATAAGGGAATGTAGAAGTCTGGGCATCTACAGGGCTTATGATATGTCGTTGGCTGGTTTAAGTGACCGCTTTGCATATAGTGTAACATTTACCATTCTGCCCATGAATTGAGCGTAGTTATCCAGAAAGCAGCCAGCCATAGAAAAGTGTAACTGAGATAATAACACTTTTGTAAAAAAAGGGAATAATCAAATCTTCACAACAGTTGGAAAGTTTTTGACTTTAACAAATGATAAACGATGAATACATAAGTTTTTTTTATATGGCAAACAAGAATCTGATTGCGTATTTGACCAGTTTTAATGATGTATAAGTTCCATGATATTTTTCTAGTGCTGTTGGTGTTTTCTGCAAATTGAGAAATGCGGTTTTTATGATCGCTACCATTTTCAGAGGGTGATTATCACAGTTTTTTTTAATGAAAACGGTCAGGCTGTTTAAGAAGAACATAGAATTAACCTTACTACACCCGATAACATCAATATCTCTTTTTTATTGTGGACTGGCTACTTTCTGCATAACTACGTTTAATTTTAGTTCAAATGAACATCTTTATTCCTTCGATTCTTCCATGTATTGATGTTTGTTAAGTTAAATAGCTGAAACCTTTTTTTATGTGGGTGAGATTTATCTGATTGAATTCATTCACCCACATACTGGGCATCGCCTGAAAATATTTTCCAGACCAGTCTGAAGATACCCATTAGAGGGTAAAAGCGCTAATTGATCGAATAAACAAGTGGAAGTGTACGAAGTATTTTTAATTAGTAAGATAAAAATATAAGTTATTCCGTCATGTAATGTGTATTCTAAATATTGATGAAATTTTACTATATTTTTAGTTCATATAATCTCTTTATTGCATATTTGTTTATTTATTTAATTTTACAATACGCCCAAGGGGCATTTACAAAAATTAACACAGGTAAGTGCAAACATTGTAAGTATTAATCAATTATTAATTTTAAAAATAAACAACACTTTCTTTTGTATACATGTAGAAACAAAAAAAGCATGCTGCAATGTAAAACAAAAAGTGACTTTGCACAGTGAAAAAGAAAAAAATATGGATATAAGAAAAATGTTAGAACTAAAAAGCAAATTGCAAATAACTTGTAAAGAATTTAAACAGTAAAAATATAAAAAAATATGTGTATATACTTATAAAAAAATGGTATTAACAAATTAATGCTAAAAACAAATAATAAAAATGAGTTTACAGTAAGTATATATAAGATAATAATATAATATATTGTACATAAAAATACTTGATAAATTAATTTTAGAAACAGGTGAGATAATAATAATACACATTAAAAACAGAGAAAAAATTGCATGAATGATCTTTGCAACATTTTATGCTTTACTGTGAGAAAGCTACTTTTATTCGATTTAACGAGTCAATATGAATCAAAAATTAATTATTGTCACTGGTTATTTAAAATTTGTGGATATAAGTGTAACTCGTCTTTTATTTCTACAAGAGCGTACAAAAAATTTAAATGTCAAAAATAACGATAAAAAATACATTTAAAAAAATTGCTGTTGACAAATTGAAATCATAATTGAAACGGTGTTTTAACAATACTTAATGACAATCTTTTAATTTTTAAGGAAAAATACTTTTCCCATTTTATTTCAACCGTAAGATGCTAGCTACTTTATTGTATTCATACATAAATATAAAGACATGATTTACTAGTTAAAATTATAATAATTTATCATTCAATGCCCTTCCCAGTAAAAAAAAACTTGATTTATTTTGATAAAACATCAGCCATTTCAAAAATTGCAATATTTATAAATAAACTAAAATTATACGGCCAATTCTTATTTTTTTAAACTTACGAAATATAATACAGTGTCATAAAAACATACTTGAGTTACTTGGTATATTTTTTTTATTTATCTCCAATGGATTTACACGGAGAAACCGCAGACTATGTTTTTTTTATAAAAATAAATTCTGATACTGTACTTATAAAAGAAATTTTTAGATTAAGTTGACAAATATAAATACAGTTTAGAGATAACAATAAAAGTGATTATAATCTGAATGCCAAATATTTAGTTGGTTTAAGTGACAAATAGAAATTAAAGCATAAATAATAACTAATAGTTAATCAAAAATAAAAAATATTTCAAAAAATAAATCAGCCGGTTTCGCGGTTTAGTGGGTTTATTTTTTTTTCCTCTCATATTTTTCTGTTCATGTTTACCTTCTTAAATTAAAATAAATACAAAAAAAAACTGGCTGAAGCAAATTACTAAAGAAAAAAATGACTGACATGTGAAATATGTATGCTAAATTTCTAACACTGTACAGTTCCCTTTAGAACGTGTTTTCTTAGTGAAGACGATTCTAAAATTTTTGTTTTGTTATAGTGTAGTAATAATAACAGAATTCAGCTGATTTTCAAATAAAAATAAACAAATACTAGTACCTACTTGTAAGTAGTGTGTGTAAGCATTGATAATATTTTTTACCCCAACATAATTGCTTGTTATTTGTATAATAGTACTAGGGTACGTAGTGCCTATAAAAACTCGTTATAATAATATTACATTTATACGAGTATTCGAATTTCAATGTAAGATTTCTTACCTTATAATGTGGCCGAGATTCATGTTGATTGACTTTATCTGGACTCCACAATCATCAAACGTATCAGAATATTCTTCCTTGTGTATTGCTTATTACAAATACACAACAAGCCAGATGTCTGTGGGAACTTTCAACAATTCGTATTGTTGCCTCGAGTCACGGTTTCCTTGTATTTATTATAATCAATGCAATGTTAACCTAACCTAACTTTGCAGATATAAAACTAGCCAGTAAATTTTTCATTTAACAGCCTTACAGTTTTTTTAAATGCTGTGGAACAATATTAGAATTTGAATAAAATTTTCGTGGTTGCGTTCACTGCAATTTCGTTTGGCGCGCACTTTTTCCCACACGCGTGTCCGTAAATGCAACTCGATTATCGTGCGTTCGGAAAGCGACCTCGCTCGGCGGAGCTTCGACTTCGAATGCTTGAATGGCGGGGAAGCTACTACATAATAATGTCGTCGGCTTTTTACATTTTACGCCGCAGCGTCGATTTTAGCTTGCCCAGACAGAGTGCACTGCACTAAATAATGCACGGACTTCTTGGAAAAGTGTGCGCCAATATTTTTTTGTTACTTTTTCTTTGGTCTCACGCGATATAAACAATTTTCTTATGTAGACTGATGTACTTGCAATAATATTACCTACCTATACATTGTTTATTTCTAAAATCAGTGTGTAAAAGCTCAGTGCTGTTATTGTATTTCATAATAAAAATAATAATAAAGGTAAGTATTAAAAATAATAATAGTAAACTCCATTATCAACAAAAACTAGTGAACTAAATTATTATGTTCATCATGGATTCAAAATGGTTCAAGTTTATACTGTTTTTTTCTCGTTTGAGAATAACTGTTTTAAATTAATCAATGGTATTATTCATTGTCCGATTGACTGTTTGTCTACGATGCGGTAGGTCATGGGTTCGATTCCCGACATGGTTAAAACGAAAGATTTATTTAAAAAGGTGTTTTCACACTAAAATATTTCATGGTCTTTAGACTGGTATCTGAAGCGTAAGACTGATCATCTTACCTTGATGTAACATAAATGATTAAGATACACTGCTATTGGTGTACCAATGCAGTGCCCTATGCACCATTAAGTGAGGAAAGAGATTATGAAGGTGTACAGTGGGATGAACCTGTAAATGTAATAACTGTGCTTACGGAATGGTTAAATACAAATATCTGCTGATTTTCATTAAAACATACTTCAATAAATATGCTTAAATATTTGAAAATTATTCATTAGATATTATCTCATCGGCAGTGTGAGTGCATCTGCAGTATGTGACTTAAATTACATAAAGATAATCTAAATTTCAATCCAATATGAAATACTAAAAAATGGCATAAAAATGTAATTTGATAATAAAATAGATTGGAATCTCAAATTTCAAATTAATACATTGAGCAAACAGATAAATCTCTTCTGATAAGCGTCCAATGCTTTCTGCATCATAAAATATTATTTCCTCTTTCAATTTATATAGAAATAGCCCATGTTTTTGCCTAATAGCCGTCGTTGGCTGTATCCACGCGGTTATTAATGTATTCATTTTCAAAATGCGTAGTTAGCATAAAATAATAACAGATATTCTTCAGTAACTAAGTAATTTAAATTGATCTCCGTAAAATCCAGTATCCGTTACGACCCGCCCCGGTGCAAAAAATGTGATCAATTAGTAATTTGATATTACCTTGTGCCGCGTCGAGACCATTTTTTTCGTTCCGAACGAACGCAGTGGTAGCTTTTAGAAGCTTGTTCGGCGTGCGTAGTAATTGAAAAAGAACATATTGTATGCACGAACGCTCTCACTATCTTTGACTTTCAACGCATCCCTGCAAATAACGTAATACTGATGGCCGAAAAACATATGTGTAATTTCATTGGCATGTAATTCATGCCCTATAAAGTAAAATATTTTTAAAGTGACACGAAAACTTACCCATAGTTACTAAGTACTGTATATTTATACCAGGGCTGCATTCAACGAGCATGTATATATTGTATATGCTACCAAAAATGGGAATCCTTCCATAAAAAAGTTTGTGTTTTGGATCTCAATCAGGTTCATTCCTTAAATTTCTTGTGATTCCAAACCATTTATTTCTTTTCACTGGATTTTTAGGAACGAAAAGAAATATAATGTGTTTTTATCGGTGCACCAATGTAATTAAGAAGAGCTTCACAATTGCGCCGCCAGTAGCTCAATCACAAATAACTATCGACGTGCTAATAAGCGACGTGATAACGATTTCTCACCATGGTTGTTTATCGTATTCGCGATCACAATGCAACATCCGTGAACACCTAATATTAATTGTCAAAATATTTATGTTTCGCGACGTACAATCCTGCTGCACAATCACATATTTGAATTTCACCGGTGTAAATATGGAAAATATTCTAATACTGATATTTTTTTTTATTTATTTATTATTAATTATGCTATTTATTGCATTTAGCCGGCAGTTGGCAAGCCAAATGTCAAGAAAAGCGGTCGCCATAGTAATTGTAATTAAATTTTTAGTTTTTTGAATAAGATACTCCTTACTATTTTGCAAATGCAATATATTGTATTATTATGAAGATAGGAGAGGAGAAGAGATGTGATGGGAAGGAAAGAAGAAGGAGAAAGGAACAACCAAAACATTTAGATAACGACAATTCAATCATGATTTAAATGTAAATAGAGAAGGGGCATCTGTAGCATTAGTGAGTATATTATTCCACAATCGAACAGCTACTACTGTGAAAGAGGAGGAAAGAAAATTAGAGCGGATAAAGGGTATTAAAAGGGTTCTTTCATTAAGTAGAACGAAGAGATAGTCCGTGTTGTGACAGAGGTTGGAAGAGTTCTTTCAGATAAACAGGCGAAGTGGGATTTTTCAAAATGTTGTTAAGAAGTGACAGAATGTAAATGTTTCTTCAATGCATGATACTGAGTCAGTATAGTTGCGTGCGGTATTCGGTTATTCGGAAGATAAAACGTATACAAGCAATCGTTCCAACTTATGTATTAAGCAGTTCAGGATCAGCACCTGGGTAACAGACATCTGCGTAATCAAGGAGTGCATTTTTGTTTCGATTCTAAACTTCACGGCTGGTTGGCGGTCAAAGAACGATTAAATACGCGTTGGGTATCATGACTGACCGTTTGGGCATGGCTAAGTGTTACGATTTTTGAGAGTTCAGGGCATGTCTATCCATTAATATGTCAAAGTGTAATTTTTAATATTTGCAGACAAAAGTACACAAGGAATTTACATGACATTGGGTTTTTTCAGGCAGTTGGAATTTAGAATTGCTTCCATGTAAATAGCGTCTGAATGTACAAAAAAGATTAACTACGCACGACACTCTCCGTTTCTGCGTTAATATTCATTAGCCAACAAATTGCGATATAGACATTTTTATTGCAACTATTATTATTCATTTTAAATTGTTATCAAATACAGCGTAATATATTAGTAGATGTAAAACGGTTTTTTCTTTTTTATGCAATGTTGTCTTTGTTTTTAATGTCTATAAACAAATAGTGTTTTAATGTATTTTTAAAAATGACTTGTATTGGGTGTAACACAAGTTGTGTCCGTTTTTTTCCGAATTAAGAAAACAAGACGACACAACAACAAAAAATACAACAAATTAGTCAATAATTTATTCTCCTTTATTATTTTACAAAAAAAAATGACAATAATTCATAGCGTATTCATTCACCTTATATACTGTCGCGAGCAGCTTTCATAGCTTTGGAAGCTTTGTTACCTCGATTGGGCGAGAACAGTAGCTCAATCATAAATAACTATCGACGTGCTTAAAAACACGCTAAGCATTTGGACGATCACAATGAACAATAATGAACATGCTTAAGCTTTTTATTTATTTAAAAGAAACAAACCGTCGACAATGAAATAATAACATTTCTTAAAAAATACAGTTTAAAGACAGACCAGCAAAGTTTCTAAATAAAAATCATACATTTTATTAAATTGTGTTACAACAAAAGAATGTAATTATGTGTATTTGTAAGTGAAGATGTGTGTTTATGTGTATTAGTGTGGGATTAAGTGTTCGGGAAGGTGCATCATTAAATAGTAAGTGGGATCGTATCGCAGCCAGAAATAATAAGTCTTAATTTATTTTTAAATAAATGAAGGGGTATGTAAAATATATCAAAAGATGAAAAAAAATTATTATAGTTAGATCAAGAGCGATAGAGGAAAGAGTGCAGTCATAAGTCAACGCGTGAGTAATCTCTAAGTCAACGCTCGTGTCGGTTTGTTTTTTATTTTCCTCGTAAATAAAAACAGTTCACTGGCGAAAAATAACGTTTACGATAAAAAACAATAAAATATATTGCATTTGCAAAATAGGAAGGAGTATCTAATAAAAAAATTGAAAATTCAATTTCAATTACTATGGCGACTGCTTTTCTTGACATTTGGCTTGCCAACCGCCGGCTAAATGCCATAAATAACATGATAAATAATAAATAAAAGTAGCAGTTTTGGAATATTTTTCATATTTACACGGGTGAAATTCAAATATGAGATTGCGTAGCAGGATTAAACGTAATAATTTTGACAATTAATATTAGGTGTTCACGGATGTTGCATTGTGATCGCGAATACGATAAACAACCATGACGAGAAATTGTTATCAAGTCGCTTTTAGCACTTGATAGTTATTTATAATACTCGTAGCGCTGGCAATTTTCGGAGCGCTCTCGTGTGGACTGCGGCCGAATTTTCGTATTGTCCCAGGGCAGCGTTCTGTCCTGCGCGGTCGACGCTGTTTTCGAAGTTGGGACAAGACAATATTGTCACATCAATTGTATTGTCCACATGAAAACGAAACTTTAAGTTAGTGCCTGCTATAACCTTAAATTATTGTTGTGAAGAATAATAATAAAAAAATCATTAAAAATTTTTTTTTTATTAAAAATAATATTGAAAGAATGTTAAATGAACTTGAAAATGGGCAGAATATCAAATGATCACTGAATATCAGAAGCTGCGTAAATGCCACCTTTAAGGACGTTATTGGTATATCGAAAATAACTCCCAGAATATAGGAATCAGATTATGGTACAGCTGAGTTCGAACCTTCGACCCGTGATCTGTGAATTCGCGAGACTACCACTAAACCCCAGCCTGACGTATGGAACGTGTCGCCTCAAGATTTAATTAATTGGTTATTTTAATAAAACGGTGAGTATCGGCTCATTATGTATAAATTAAGTTTATATCTCGTCATATTCCGTTCGTAAATTATGCATTTATTACAGGTAGGTAATTAATGAGCAATAAATGCATAAATGCCGGGGATGTGAAAATAATGTAGAAATATGGTACAATAAATTATCATGAGAGAATGTTGCATGTGGTATTCATAACATTATTTAGGACAGAATGCACTCCAGTACAACTCGGTTATAGCGATATCTGACTACCTAAAAATACTTTATTTTACTTTCGCATTTGCTCAGTGTTTTTTAGCGTATTAATTATAATCAATTGTTTCTAAGGAACAATTATTTAACACACAATCGAACCTGTATATAAGAGAGTCCAAGGGACCGGGGTATTTTTCTCCTATAAAGAAGTTTCTCTTAAATCCATGCATATTTTTACAGAGGTCTACAAACATAACCAGGGGTGGTATTCTGAACACAAAATCAGGCGTGTAAAACGCATTTTTCGCGCGTATTTACGTACTAATACACGCTAACAGAGCGATCTCTTCATGCGCTATACCGTTCAGAATACCAGCCCAGTAGCTCAATCACATATAACTATCAAGTTGCTTAAAAACATGCTCAGCATTTGAGCAAACACAATGAACAATAATGAACATGCTTAACTTATCGCGGTCACAAGTCAACGCGTATGTAATCTCTAAGTCAACGCTCGTGTCTGTTTGTTTTTTGTTTTCCTAGTAAATAAATAGAGTTCATTCTAGAAAAATATGCGTTTACTATAAAAAACAATACAATAGATTGCATTTGCAAAATAACAAGGAGAATCTAATACAAAAAACTGAAAATTAAATTACAATTACTATGGCGACTGCTTTTTTTGAGATTTGGCTTGCCAACCGCCGCCACCGGCTAAATGCAATGAATAACATGATAAATAATAAATAAAAATAGCAGTTTTGGATTATTTTCCATATTTACACCGGTGAAATTCAAATTTGTAATTGTGCAGCAGGATTTTACGTCACGAACGTAAATATTTTGACATTTAATATTAAGTGTTCACGGATGTTCCATTGTGATCGCGAATACGGTAAACAACCACGGTAAGAAATTGTTGTCACGTCGCTTATTAGCACGTCGATAGTTATTTGTGATTGAGCTACAGATCGCTACAGATCCCCAATTTTATCATATTATATGCCTATGCGGGATTTTTTTATTATTATTTTATTCTGTTTTATGTTATGTTTGTATGCTATGTAATGTAAGAAATAAAATAGCATAAATATAAAAAATCATTGCTCTATTTTAAGAGGTTTTAGTATATTGGGTTTATTAATCGTATTTTTGGATCGTCTGGTCCTCAGTTATTTTTTAAACAAGGCGTATTTCTATTTCTTCACAATTCGTGGAGAGTTCTCTTCTTGATGGTATCAGCAAGAATTATTCTCTACTCCCGCAGTTAGGAGAGTGAGTTAAGAGTGCCGTGAGTGGTATTTCGTAACTCCTTCAATATGCCGTAAAGCCGTGGTGCCGGGAAAGTTATCACGCGGTAAAGTGTTCATTTAACAATTATTCATCAGCAGGTTGCAGGTTGCAGGTTGCAGGGAACGGGGCAGGGGACTGGGGACTGAGGATGGCACTCGGAACGAGTTTCGGTGCACTTTGTGAATCCCGTTTACGCGAGAAACGATGTCGCGGAACGTGCTGTTCGAATCAAAGTTCTCACATTTTCACGGCAGGTAAAATTTGGGTAGATCGACATATTATTCAATACATTTATTTTACAGCGATTTATCATTATTTGTTATAATATTGAGTAGGTTTCATACTAACTGAAATTGATCATGTTAAATACTTAGGACTAACAATTGACAGACAATTGAAATGAACAATTTATTCATATCGATAATTTAATTAGCAAAGTGGCGACATGATCGATTTTTTAAAAAAAAAATCAAAATCCTTGTTCCAAAAATGGAAAAAGTTACAATGTATGAAGCCTATGTAAAAACTAAAATATGTTATATGCAACTGCTATCGGGAATAGGAAATCAAAATGACATTAATTAATTAATTATGGATAACTTATATAGCGCCATTTTCGTAATAAAATACCTCAAGGGCGCTTTACATGGTGATTCCATGTAAACAGACTACAACAGGCGGCCTCCGTAGTGTAGTGGTCAAGACGCTTGACTCACACACAGAAGGTTCCGGGTTCAATTCCCGGTAAGAACACAAAAATCAAATGTGATTTTTCTCAAGCCTGGGTATTCTGTGATGTAATTCACCACGGTAATTTGGGCCTCCTGCCCTGTTGTGGTGAAAAAAAAACAAAAAAAACATTAAAACACAAAGACAGTAAAATAAAATATTAAAGTTTATTTCATTTTCAATTTCAATTATAACCTTCTAAAAAAGTTGTATTATTAAAAGGTTTTTTAATTTATATTAAATGATTTAAATAATTAAAAACAAAAAATAAAAGGTGTTTCATTTTGTTATTTTCAAGATTACAAAAAATATGGAGCAAATTGCTCTAATAATACTCGAGTTATTGAATTAAAATTCATTCAAATCTCCCTATTCGATTCTGCTAGGTTAATCAAAAACAATTAATAATAAAGAAGTCTTATATTAATAGTAAATATTGTTCCTAGATTTTTTTCTCAGTAAATAAACGTGTCTGGTACTTTGATTTTATAAAAGTTTCTGAATAAATTGAATTGGATTTCGATGAACAAAAATATAATATACAATTTGTGCGTATTCGCGGGATTAGAAGCGCGTAAATGGAAACTGTACAGTTTTGTAATGCTTTCCGATTGTGGATCGTTTGTCGATGGAATTTACGAATATTTATGCGGTAGATTAATTTCTTTTCATTATGGCTTGACAGCAAAACGCAGCGTGCCTACTCGGCTAGTGACTAGTGGATAGTTGATAGTGGATAGTGGATAGGATAAGTGTGGGATGGCCCGAAGCTGCAACACGTGATCGTGTGATCGGTGGTCGGGATTCGGGTCCGGTCAGAGATGGCACAATTCGTGAGGCAGTGAAAAATCATGTGAAATTTATATCAATATTTCACATGCTATACGAGTCTAATTATATTGCTAGGTAATGCAGATGGCAGGAAAAAATTAAAACTTCACTTGCAGATAAAATTAGGGTAATCGTAATAATAATCACGGTTTGTAAACATAACATAACACGATTTTTTACTAAAAACATTAAATTTGTTAAAACTTAACAATAGAAAAAAAATTAAAGACCTTTTAAATTTATTTAAAATTGTAAATTCAATACCGGATTGCCCTGAACTTTTATCTCTCATCAACTTCAGGGTGCCTGGAAAAATGACTAGACAGGTGCCACCGTTTTGCAGCAACAATTCACGGACAGTGTATACTTGTAATGCCGTATTAAATAGACTTCATGAACTCGGCAATAGTTATTCCCACGTATCTGATATATTTAGTGTAGGGTATTGTTCCTATAGAACAAACCTTTTGAACTTTTTCAAAGATGGTGAATGGTAATTATATTTATTTATTCATGCATTTCATAATATATGTATAAAAAAAATATATAAATATATATATATAGTTTTTTGTTCACTTTGCCTAGCTGTGTGAAACAGTACTTATGATTTTCTTGTTGTTTTACTGTGGAATGTTTTATTATTTAAACTTTCCACTGAATATGCTGTAAAATTTTTAGGTTAATTTTTAAAATATAAATCTTGTATAATTTTTGGTTTATTTTTTTTTATAAATCTTGGGTATAAAGAAATTCATGTTTTAAAAAATATATATATGTTAAGCCAAATATGTTAATATTATAAATGTTTGTAAAAGGCAAATTTGTCGTTTATGTTTATAAAATAAAATAAAATAACCATTCTTTAAGTCCAGCGATTCTTAACCGGGGCGCCAGCTGCCCTTTGTGGGCGTTTTGAAGCTCTGGCGGAGCGTTTTAAAATTTTTATCATTTAGGGGGCGCTGCAGAAGATCGAGTGGGCATTGTGTCAATAAAGAAATATGAGTTCAATATCATGTTCTCCGTATGTATTATGGTTCCATTAAAAAAAATTCATCACCTATGAGTGAAAATTTTGTACCGTCCGAGGCTGGTAATCAATTTTATCAGACGTAGAAAGTGTCAGTTCAAATTTGAAAGAGCAGTTTATTGACTTACAAAATGACTGCGAATCCAAAATAGTATTCAATCAATGTGATTATAATGCTTTTTGGGTTCGTTTTCGCCATCAAAGCCCTCTTCTGTGGAAAGAAGTAAAATTACCCATCATCGCATTTCCATCTTACCCTGTTATTGTATCCTACCACGTAATGATTTTTGCGATTGCAAATTATTTCATGATTCATAGAATCTTCACCGTACACTACGCAAATATCGCGAGAAGCTTTGGCAGCTGTATTCCTTCGATTGAACGCGAATAGAATGAGATATCACAAATGCTCACTTTAATCTACTTGACTTCTGTTTTGAAAGCTTGTAATTATATAAATTAACATATACCAGTATATTGTAAAAGCAAACACAAAATCTTGTAGAGCAAAAATTTTTCTTTCGAATGACTTTTACTATTAGTTATACTTTTGGTGCTCATTTTAAAATTAGGAAAACAACAGACACTATTTATGTTAACACCTAATATAATGCTTTTTTTTGTGCGGAAAGACGACGAATTTGCCTATGCCAATAGGGTATTTTTACAAATCGGGAATAGCGTTGAAAATATATTAAATGTTTAACGCGGATTTTGACGATTCTAATGTATTAAAAACCAGTTATCATTTATAATTTTCGGGTTTTCAAGCGAGCACATACAAAACAGCTCGCAGTTAGCGTCAAGTCATTTTGACGTCACGCATATTATTCACAACGAAAAAATCCTTCGTTCAAACATGGCGACGATAGCGGCCCAAACAAATAGTAAGAAATTAAAAATATTGTAGAAAAAAATAATCTTGACGTCTCGAGTGTCACGATCAATCATGTCGAGTTTTTCTGAAGGCGTATTTTTAAAAAAATATTATTTTAAAATTTTTGAATGAAAATATTTTTCTACAATATCCATATTTATTTTGAAAATACAATTAATTTTTATAAACCAACTTCACATATTTTTATCGGTATTCGTACTACGTGACATTTCCCTTCACTATTCACTAGATAAGGAGATGACCGTACAAATTTAACTGATGAAATAGCATTAAAAATAATTTCATTTCGTTGAATAAAAATTATTAAAAAGTAACGATGATTTAAATTCTTAGTTCGGTGTCTGGCAACCGGCAACACGTGGTGGGGAATCTTGTGAAACCGACCAATCACCGCAATAACCGAAATTAGCGGTTTTAGATAATGTCAAATGATTAACCTTTTTAAATAAATTATCGAACTGTACCCATGTAAATCATTATTAAAATAAAAAAATACATTATGGAAAAATAATAATTTGTTGACAGTTAAGTCAAAAAATTAAAGAACCCATAAAGTTTATGGATGAATTTCTAATGTAGGTACAGCCTCTTCTGGCTCTTTCCGGAGCATATAGGACATGCTCAACGGATGTACTCCCTGTTCTAACGGGCTTGTTTCCTTTAGATCTGGAGGTTCAGCGACGATCTGCAAATTTCCACCTAAAAAGAAGGCGTTCCTCTGTTATTGGTGGCGTCCGCCTACTCCCAAATGAAGGAATGTCTGAATCGAATATAAAAAAAAGACTTTAAATGCTCTTCTTAATGCTTGGCAATCGCGATGGGAATCTTCCCCTTCAGGGAGGGTGACCTTTCTTTTTTTTCCTTCAATCCGTCAGCGCTTAGAATCTTCTTTGGTTATCCCCGATCACTGGACTACGCAGTTTTTATCAGGTCATGGTAAATTTGATCAAAAAATATTTGTTTTTAATATTGTTGACTCCCCTTCGTGCTGCTGCGGATATCCTAATCAATCTTCTGAATACATCCTGTGGTCTTGTCCCTTTCCCCTTCTCTATGATTACCGAATGGAGTTTCTCGCTACTACCCGTGGCCCTGTTATAGGTCCTGTCGGATATACAGGTCTGGCGGCTTCTAAAAAGAATTTCGAGGCTTTTAAAAACTTTTGTAATCATTTCGGCGAATTGATCGTGTCCAATCAATTTAATCCCAGTCAGTGAAGAATTCACTTCCCTCTCTTCTCAATCCAATGGAGTACATATTATGTACTTCTGGATTACTTTCTTTCAGCGCAAAGATGCTAAGGCTACCAGATTTCAGAGAGCTCCTTCGGGCAGCTTTTCTCGTTTGACAACGAGCAAATTTTTCGTGTATGTGGGCACCGCCAAGGAGACTTATGTCCTCAGATGCGGTGTGCGGTATGTGGTGGGCAAGCTGTAGGTACAGCTTTCAAAATGACTTGCATTGAAAATGTCAAAATCTTGACCGTGAATGTACTGTACCGGGGAACGAGGTGGCTCCGGATACTTTTTCGTATATTTTTTAAGTTTATGAAGATTCGCGTAGACAAAATAATTAATATATGATACTTTAAATGTTTCTTTCTTAAATATTCTTATCAAAAGCCAATAAATCCAAAAAGAGCAATAAATTGTGTTTTTACTTCGAGAGATACATTTGATTCAGTTTTACAACTTAAAACAGGTCTCCTGAACAATTTACCAAATGTGACTTCCAGCATTTCAGTTTAAAGGTACAGATATTATGTTTTTATTCTCTTTTGGATTGTATTTGCTGATATTATGTATTGTGACAAAAATGATTTCTTTTTATGTGCCATCCTAAATAAGGTTTTTTTTTATAACTCCTGGGAGCATTATATCTTGTTAATGTGTTATATGTTCTATTAATAATAATAATAAATAAATAATAGTTCTAATTAAGAGACTTGTTAAATCGCTTTCTTGTTTTTGATCTATGTCAGTATGTCGTTCCATGAATATGCTCTAAGTATAGGTGCAGTTTAAAATGCATTTGGGGCATGTAGATCACATCACTTCACACTCATCTTGCGAGTCATGCTTCCATTTTACCAATAAAACATTAATTAATGTTAATCTATGCATTCTAGTAACAGTGGAAGGTATTTACATTCATTTCATGATCAACGTCCAGAGCCCTGATAGCAGGACTTCGCGACATAACAGTAGAACGTTGATTTTCTTGTTAAAACTCTCCCTCCCCGGTAATGTGTAGCTAGTACACATTGCGTCTAATAACTATAATATCTTCATAAAAATAATAAACATTGGGTTTAGATTTTCAGTTTTCCTCCATTACACATTTACGTATCGACTGAAATAAATTTTTATTAAATAATAAATACTTATTAGGCACAAAAAAGCCTTTTTTTGGAAATCGGGGACAAATTACAAATATCATGAAAAGTATACTCTCAGTCAGTCTCGTAGTCCAGTACTATATAGCTACTTTGTAGCTCTCGGGAAGTTGACGTGGGTGCACGTTTCGCCCGAGTCGTTAGCGTTCAGCAGTTAGATTTGAAATATTATCATCTTTGAATTGAATTATGGTTAATTAAAGCCATTCCCTATAAATATTTCATTTTCCCATTTTTAAATCTCTTATTTTTTTAATGTGTAGTGACTACACAACACCGTAACACGTGGGTGTTTTTAGGACAGCAAGGGAAAGCTTAAATATAAAAGTACATGTAGGGTAGGGTGTCTTTTTTCTAATCAAGTTTTTAAATTATATTTTTGCCATCAGTCTATCTGAAATAGCTGCAAATATAATTTATCACGGAAGGACATTCCATAATTGAAAATAAGTTTAATAATATTTTTCGTACGTCCAAATGCTTGTATATAAAAACTCTTCACCCCATAGGGAGTTTTTAAGTTTAACACATGTGCCGCTTAAATCAGCTATGACAGGCCTGTAAATGTCTAGACTTTCATAATGGGCAATTATCATGGATTTTTTTTATTAGCTAATAAATTAATCTAAAAAATCAAAAGTCGATCGGTACTATTCTTATTAAAATCTGTTTAGAAAAAAGGGAGAAATAAAGGATAAAATTCTAGTAATTTGAATGGTGCCAAAAACAAACGATTCATGACGTCATCAAGTATGACGACTTCGGATGTTTTGTGATTTGTGGGATTTTTTTTTCATCAATGTCTATGGATTTATAGAGTATTGTAGATACCTTCATTTTTCTATGTGTCGTTTGTTTACATTTACGGCGTCCTGTCACTTATCAAACGCTACGAGTTGTGATTTATAATTTTCATGATAAATTAATAATTCAATTTATCATTATCATAATAAATTAATATTTAGAAGAGGTTGAAAACCATAAAATAATAAAAGGAATTCGAGATGAAAAATGTAATCCGTTTTAACTTTCATCTATCAGTGCCTGAAACTAAAGTGGATAAGGGGGGGGCTTAAGATAATATACATAGACAACTCTCCTTATATTTCTATCTGTGGCCTGTGGCATTACCAACATTGAAATGAATGCATTACTCGTGAACTTCTGTGACAATTTTTATTACCAACTTACGAAACGATCGTTTTCGAAAGACCTTATTTTCGAAACGAAAATAATAAATGAAAATATTCATTACAAGGGTTTATATAAACACTTTAATTTGTAGAGTAGGTTAAATCCGATATTCCTCCAGAGTGATAATACCCTATCACTTATCTAATCTTACTTTTGAAAGAAAGATAGTTAAATACTCCTTGGAATATGATTCATATAATAGATATTAATTATACGAGTACTTGTGAAATACTTTGTGTTATCTGATTTATGAATACAAAAAAGATTGATGTGTTTTTAAGATCCTTTTTTGTTAATTTAATTACAAATATATCTGTACCTCAGAGGAAATCGGATGCAAATCCAGAATTTGATGAAATGACATTTTGATTTTCGTATCCAGTTTATGATCATGTCCACTGATTTTGAAGCAATGTTAGTCTTTTAATGAAAGAACCAATGTATTAAGATACTGAAAATATAAATTAGTGTTAAAAATTATTAAAAATCAGATAGGAGATTCTTTAGGCTTATATAGAACATTTAACGTTTGGATTTGCATCCGTCTGCCTCTGAGGTACATATATAAATATTATGAATCTCGTATTATTATTTTGTTTGAGTTTAATTAGAAAAAAACATAGATATAAATAATAATAAATAAATATAAATAATAATAGTAGAACGCGTTACATATTAAGTTAAGATTACGTAGAAAATACAAGAGGAAGCGGGATTTTTCAATAGAATATACTCATAATTTCCTTTCCGCACCTAATGGTGCATAGGGCACTGCATTGCTACACCAATCGCAGCGTATCTTGATCATTTTTGTTACATGAAGGTAAGATGATCAGTCTTACGCTTTAGGTACCAGTCCAGGGACTATGAAATATTTTAGTCTAAAAAACCCTTTTAAATTAATATTTCCTATCAACCATGTCGGCAATCGAACCCGATACCTCTTAACGCAACGCTAGTTGCCGAAACTAGTTGGTTGTGACAGTAAAAAATAAAGCGGTTCATAAAACAAAGTCATTTTATTTATTCCTTTAAAAAATCAAATGTATTATTAAAAACGCAATAAAAAGTTTTAAAGTTGTAATGTTTAGCGTTAAAAAAATATTAATGAAAAAAGTGTAGGTTCATTAAACTTGTAACATCAACGATTAATAAATTTAATGACTTTGATGTTTTCATAGTTTTTTGGCAAACAATTGTATACAAAAAAAGACGGGGACTGTCGATCAAATGATGTTCAATATTTGAGCAGAAATGGCATAAAAAATGACTCGACATTTAGTTAGAGAAGTGAAACATGAATAAGTAGAACTATCAAAATATATGTCAAATTTACGATCAAAAAGTTTCAGGGATCTATTTTGTAAATTTGAAATTATTATATAATATTGACATGCAAATTGTGATTATTTTCTATCTGACGTAAGCTGCTAATTGCGAGAGTAGTCTCGCCTTAGCAACTCTCGTCTGTAATAATAATTCTTCGCCTATTTTCCCTCAGTTTCTATTTCTTTCAACTTGCGATGCGTGCAGATGATGCGTTTACCCCCATAATCTTCAGCACTGCTAGAGAATTTTACTTGGAAATACAAATTACACAAAAGAATACACGCTTAACGAAACACGAGAGAACGAATTAATTCTATAAATACACGAGGTATTTATTTATTTACAAGTCAAAATTAAACAGATTTTAAACAAAATGTAAAAGTATAAAAATAAAGCGATGATCTCCCGTGAACCATTATTTACATGGAAGATTTTAATTTTATTTTTTTAAAATACCTTATTGAAAGTGACTGCTATAAGGTAATAAATAAATGTACAAGTATATAATACTAGCGGACCCGACAGACGTTTTCCTGCCCGAACGTTGGCTTGCCTGCCATTATTAGCTATAGTCCTTAAAATGTAACATGATTAGAATGACAGTTGTCAGAAAAAGTGACGACATAACTTTGTAGTAACGTCAAGGGAGTTATTTATATTTACACACGAAAAATTATTTGTATCTGGCGTGTTAATTTATTTTTTTATTACAATGCTTGAAACATAAATCAACATTAATATTTAAAATCAGCTTTAAAACTAAAATAAACCTAATTAATAACGGCTTTCTTACAAGGTTACATCATTTTGCAAAAATGTTAGAGATGAGACAAATTGATCGAATAAAAAAAAATTCGTTTGATGTTGTTCATGAAAAAAGTAGAAATGTCTCATTTTTGATGAACAATTATGTTAAACACACTATAATAGGCTTGTTTTTTCGTTTTTTATATCAATTTTCGGAAACAGAGTTTCATGATTGCATGAAAAAACTGATAAAATCGATTTGATCAGTGATCAGAAATTTCCACTAATAAAATTAGTTTGACAGCTGTCATTCTAATCAAGCTATATTTTTTATCGGGTTGTGGTCCTGTGGCTAGGGTCTCGGACTCACGGACCAAAGGCCTGTGGTTCGAATCCCACTCTACCCTAACTTGATTCCATTTTCTAATAGAGAGTAATTTACAACTCGTTGAAAATGGCCCTTATAATGAAATATTTGGGTAAATCATAAAAACGCAAACATTTCTTAAAAAAAAAAAAAAACTTTAAGGACTATAGTTCAGTAAACGCAAAATCTCAAAAAATTGGAATTTTCGATAAACTATAATATGCTAACTGACATTTGACACTGTGATCGCAGCAGCGCCACCTACTGGGTCCAATTGTGAGTCTAAACAATAGAGCTTAAGGGATTCTCCAGATAATTATTTCACTAAGGGTTCTAACGATGTATAATAATATTTCAGTAGCTCAATCACAAATAACTATCGACGTGCTTAAAAACATGCTAAGCATTTGAGCGAACACAATGAACAATAATGAACATACTTAAGTTATCGCAGTCATAAGTCAACGCGTGTGTAATCTCTAAGTCAACGCTTCTGTCGGTTTGTTTTTCTCGTAAATAAATACAGTTCACTGGCGAAAAATCGGCGTTTACTATAAAAAATAATAGAATATATTGCATTTGCAAAATAGTAAGCAGTAACTAATACAAAAAAGTGAAAATAAAATTACAACGACTGCTTTTTAAAAATTTGCCAACTGCAGGCTAAATGCAATAAATAGCATAATAAATGATAAATAAATAAATAAAAATAGCAGTTTTGGAATATTTTCCATATTTACACCGGTGAAACTCAAATATGTGATTGCGCAGCAGGATTAAACGTAAATATTTTGAGATTTAATTTTAGGTGTTCACGGATGTTTCATTGTGATCGCGAATACGATAAACAACCATGATGAGAAATTGTTATCACGTCGCTTATTAGCACGTCAAGAGTTATTTGTGATTGAGCTACAGGTGTTTCTTACGCGATAAAAAAAAAGCGCACTTTCCATGTGTGTATTATGAAGAGGTAGCTTATTCCAAAGTCTGGCACATCGAACAGATAAGGAATTGCTGAAGAATGATTGGTATATCGAGGAATGGAAAGTGTTCAGCGAAGCGATCCACCATGATCAGGAAGGTCAATGAAGTCCTCAGCAGATAATAAGTGCGCAAGGGTTAAAATAGGTAATTAAGTAATCATATAGAATATAGAGTCTTTCAGCTATTGTACCACTTACTAAATATTCAAATTGGTGATTTATCGATCTCTGGCTGACTTTTTTATAAATTAAATTAATCCATACGAAGCAAAAACAACGAGCAATCGTTTGCCAAGTTGATTGAATAATACAATTATAATTTATACATTCAAAATGTCACTCTAGGACACAATGGGGTCAGTTGAAGCATGGTCACTGAGCATTTGGACGACCCTCCCTTAAACCGCAAGATTAATTATTCTATTTTAATGCATTTATTCTCAAAGCCATAACCAACCATCAGCACATGAGTTGAAATAAGATAATTATGAATTCCCTGCACATACCCACCGGTGCTTAGGGAACTTAATTGGTACTCTCGCTGCAGTGAATCTTGATATTTTTATAGTTTCACCCAAAAGTGAAGGATAGCTATCATCATGGAAATTTTTATTTTATCAAACAAATAGTGGTCGTTTTAAAAATACTTTAAAGACTGCCTATGTGCAACGAAAAATGACAAGGGTAAAAAAAGAGAGTTGCTTTTCGATCACGAGTTTACATACAAATGAATGAAAAATTTTAAGTTTCTAATTTTTGTGTGTCTTTTCTTCTCTCTTGATCTCATATCATAGTAGTCTGTGATAAATATTGAGGACTTGAATAAATTCTCGCAAGAATATTTTTAACAATAATGCTTTAATAAAAAAAAAACAGTAAAGAACATGTAATTTTTTTTCGGAATTTTGAATTAAAAGTGGTTTAAAAAGTTAGCTCTTGGATTATTCGGAATGCAAAAAATATCAAAAAAATATTTGATAATACTTTTCGCCCTCAAGCAGAGATTGAAGTTTTCAAAAAAGTCATTTTTTGCACTAAACCGGCTGTCATTTCGTATTTAAGTAAGAAAATCAGTTCAATCCAATTTTAAAATGTGCATTAAATTTTAATTAATAAGCCTATAAGGGCGTGAGTTGCACTTTGTTTTGTAATAAATAGGTAGCATTGTTTTAATGAGCCATTGTTTTCGTCAATATTAGCCAGGCGCTCAACGGAATCAGTTCTGCGGAGTGTAAACTTTTTGCATTTCGGTAGTTTTAAAACGTGTTCGAATCTGTAGTGTAATTAAGTTATATCTTTACTAAAAAAAAATTTAATCTATTTAGATAATGAACAAAATATTCACACAGTTATAAACTTCAAACCTCGGTTAAGGGCCAAAAAGAGTATGGAATATTTTTTTCAATAATTTATACGTTCAATGTGATCGAAAATATAACTTTTTTTACTCTTTTCACTTTGATGTCTAAAAAAATAAAAAACTTAATTCATTTATTTATTTATTTATTTAACTTTTTGTACATAATGTTATT
Organism: Micrasema longulum; assembly: GCF_059751315.1. NCBI lineage: Eukaryota > Metazoa > Arthropoda > Insecta > Trichoptera > Brachycentridae > Micrasema > Micrasema longulum. The sequence goes on along the minus strand of NW_028277683.1, from coordinate 973,385 downwards.
TGTACATTGGCGGGCTTATTGCCAAATGGCAATTTCTTCCAACCAACCAATAAAATAAAAGTTTTATTTTTATAATTTATAGAACATATTCAATAGAGAAAAAAAAAATTGAAAGGTTAAAAATATATAAAAATAGAAATAAACGTATTTGTTTATAAATTACCTTAAATCAAAACTATTACTCAATGGGAAAAAGGAAAAAAAGCGGCAAGAGGAAAAGGAAAGGAGGAAAGATTAAGGAAGAGAAAGGAGATGTTTCTTCAGACGTGATTTAAACAGAGATAATGTAGTAACATCTTTGATGGTGGATGGGAGATGATTCCACAGTCGAGCCGCATGGACACTATATGAGTTAGAGAAGAAAGATGAATTGTGTATGGGTATTAAGAGAGTGCCTTGAGAGTGAGAACGAAGAGGTAAACCATGAACTGATAAGCGTTGAAATTTTTCACACAGGTATATAGGAGCGTTAGGACTATGAAGTACATTGAACAGAAGTGAGAGGGAGTGATAGTCTCTCCGCTGTCTAATTTTGAGCCATTTCAGTTCAATTCATCATCGCCCACTCTAATTTCCGGGATCACGCAATCTGGATATAAATTAAAGTTCCGCGGGCCGAGGGTTGTCCACGTGTGTTGTATGCAGGACGTACACCAAAATGAGTGCGAGGGATTACCGAGTTTATTGTGTACATGGTCAACAATGCATTTGATGTAAATTTTATGCACTTAGTGTTTTGGACGTGTGCTCTGATAACACTAAAACCTAATTGGCTTAGGCAAGTTATTTGTTTGGTTGAACACAGTATTTGCTTCTCCATATTATGTAGGTACGTTAAAAAATAAGCGATTATGCACAGCTTACCATTATATTTGACTTTCGATAATAATGTTTCATAGTAAATATGTTTGATAATAATAATTGTTATTTATTATCAATCACTACCACCGCTTATACCTTCCTACAAAAAATATCTTTAAAGTGCTCCCAGCGTCCAGCCCATTCTCAGTGAAGGGTGAAACTAGCCGATTACCTCAGTTTATTCTTTCATACAAAAAAGTACACAATATTTTACATCTTTGACCAAAGTCAGCTTTTTTAGTACTAAAACAAGCTTGTAGATTACAAATATTATTTGAAGATTCTCTATTTGGAAACTAGTATTTCGAACATTATATCCCAAGGAATATTTTTCTTTGAAAGGATACCGTTGGGCGGACATAACAGTATAACTGCATTTTTGTTCATTTTGTGATTTATAGGCGAAAATGTTCCTTGTACACGCCTGCATCAATGGTAGTATTAACAGTACACTTCTATGACTACTCAAAACATAAATAAAAAACTTTGTGCTTATTAAAATATTAAAATGTGGTTTTAATAAAATAAGAATGCACATTTGTGTCATATTTTCAGTGGCACAAATAGTACAAGATTGTCTCAGTAATATAAATCGACTCTTTTCTATCATTCATTAAATAGTACAAATCAGGGGCAAACCGTGTATAGAAGCGATTATGCGCAGCTTACCATTATATTTGACTAACCATAATAATGTTTTATTGTAACTTTATTTACAGAAAAACAAATAAATAATTAACATTTATTTTAAATAATTTCCACCGTTTGTATTTGTATCCTAATATAAATATAAATTTTACTAAAGCGCGCCCAGCGCAAGCGTTGAGCCAATAAACTAGCCGATTATTCCAGCTTATTTTTTCATACAAATAAGTATACTATATTTTGAATGTCTTAACCCCAGTGCGGGTTTTTTCTCCTAGATTATAAACTTGCAGATTACACAAATTATTTGAAGATTCTTGATTTGGAAAACCGTATTTCAAACATTATTTCTTAAGAACTATTTTTCTTTGAGATGGTACTTTTGACATAAGACCATAATTACTTTCATGCGTCATATTTCAGGACAAATAGCGCTCCACGCGGCTGTTTTTAGCACTATTAATTACCAGAACAATTTAGCCAGTTGACATTTCAATTGAACACCTAATATCGACTGAATTCATAGTGGTATTTTTTATTTATTTTTTAATGATTTTTTAATGATTAAAGTAATTGATAATATATCTATATTATATATTATATCACGAAGTTACATCGTTTGAGTTGATTTCATGGATGAGAGTTGTTGTACAGAACCACAGAAAAATATCAATTTATAGTACATATTACTTACATTATATTATGTACCTCTTATGTAGGTACAAATATATGATTTTTTTATAGCTTACCTGTAAATAAAATCACCATTCGCAACTAGTACGAATAGTATAAGTTAGTTATAGTAGTATAAGTAGACTTATTTCTGTCCATCTTTAATGGTCCAAGTAATATATCTGTTATTTGTACAAATTACTGGAATGTTGTGACACAAATTAAATTATTTATAAATAATTACCCATTTTGCAAAATATGAGTTCTGTAGCTAAATAATTGGGTTCATAATAAAGTTTTATTGCTCTATTGAAAAGGTGCATGTTTGCAGTTATAATCTTATGTCCGCCCATCAAAATATGTATCACATAGGACATGTGGCGTTCGCAGTGGCCGTTTCGACATTTTTTTTTTAATTGGCCTTGGGTGGCGATTATAGTTTTGTGTGGGTATTATTTGACTGAATCGTTCATTCGTGTTAGTTTTTGCATGGAAATAAAATATGCGTTTGTGCGATGATGGCAGATGCAGAAACAAACAGTATGCGGCTAAACAAACTACAGCAGACAAAAATCTTACCTTTAGGAAGACAGGAAAGGGAATCACGGACAGGAATCCGGATGCTATCTCCAAGTCAAAGCTATCAATACCAATGCACTTTCACTATAGTTATTTGAGAAATATAAAGATGAATGTGGCGGCGCGGCGGTCAGAAAATGTAAAGGTGTTCAGATGCGGGCAGACAAACGACAGTAGACAAAAATCTTACCTTTAGGAAGACAGAAAAGGGACTCAAAGACAGGAGTCCGGATGCTATCTCCAAGTCAAAGCTATCAATGCCAATGCACTTTCACTATAGTTATTTGAGAAATATAAAAATGATTGTGGCAGCGCGGCGGTCAGAAAATGTAAAGGTGTTCAGATGCGGGCAGCTGATTAAAGGACGAGCAAATGCGGGCAGATAAAATTATGAACATGCGGTAGTTGACAAAAATTATCAAGAAGAAAAAATGTGATTGTTGATGTTGGTTGCTATGGATGCGGAAAATTGTTCTCATATCAACCGTAGCAACCCATGGCCATAGAGACGAGGAGAATAAACAAACATTGATAGTTGGGAGATCACAGGATGGGTAGGATAGGTGGACCTTCATCCACTGGCGGTCCATCCAGCCACAAACCACGTAATCCCACCAACCACTCGCGCAACCACGGCTAGTGCTCAGTGTTGACAGTTACTGCTGAATGTCATTGTGGTATTTGTAAATAAACTTTTGTACAATTATTGTAATAAAATATTGTAAAGTAAAGCTACGTAGGTATACCGCGTGGTCAATAATAATTGTTGATTAAATTGATTTTCACAGAACCACATAAAAAATAGTCATTTATAAATACATTACTTATTTATTATGTACTTAAATGTAGGTACAAATTAATGGTAATTTTTCGAAGATTACTTAAAAAATAAATCACGGCTCGCCACTGCTATATTTACGTACTGGCGTACGTAAATGTAAGCCCTCGACTTTAGTACCTCACGACCAAAAATTTTTTAATAAATAATTCTGGGAAAAAAAACACGCAAATATATAGTTTTTTATGATTGCAAATATTGAGAACTTATCGGAAAAGGGTGTTTGGAATTTGGATGTCTAGGCATTAATATTGATTATAGCCTGTTATATTATGTAAGTTAAAGTTAATAATGATGAAAGTAGGTTAAATGTTGTCGAAATGCGATCCTTTGGGCATAACTACTTATAACATACATAACTACTTATAATATACATAATAACTTATCTTATTTTTTGTTTTGCACACCGTTTTGTGAAAAGGACCCAAATTATATTGTTATGGTACTTAAAATTATATATAATTATATAATTTCCATTGAAAATAAACGTTACAAGGGCATATTTCAATAAAAATGATAAAAGCGCCATCTATGAATAATTAGTTTCAAATTTTCGTTTAGAATTATCTGAATGTTCCTCAAAAAGTTTTTAGGAATAACCTTCTTCTTCATACTCCTCTTGTCTCATCTAAATATAGGCAAAATTCATATTTATGGCGAAATTTCAATAATTTTAATGTAATAACAAAATCACTTATGATAGATATATTTGCGAATAATAATAATGACGTGCGTCGTTTGCTTTCGAAATAATTTAGTTTTTTTTTTTCTTTTGGATTTAGATCATTGTTTATTTTATGTTTAAGAATATTTTTACTTACTGTGGCGCTACTTGTAAAAAACATGTAATGAGCTAATTTGTTATTTGTTTTGTTTTTCATATGTGACAAATGTAACTGTTGGTTTTCCGAATAAATAAAAAAATAAAAAAGAATTAGTGTCGCCATGCAAAGTAATTCGTTTTTATAATTTTTTTCATACATTTTTAAGAAACTTCGCCGTACAATTTAATGCTCTAATTTTAAACGCGCGTAAGAATACATTTTTTATATGCAATTTCCCGAAGAGCTAAGCTTCCTCGTTCATTCCTCAGCTATGCATTGGGTATAATAAATACATTTCACGCTTGAATATTATGTAGGAACATCCACACACGTTTATTTTTATTATCTCTTCGTATAAACTATTAAAAACACCAACATGCCACACCAAAACGCATTGCAAATGAAGCACGCGAAACTGTACTTTTTCTGTTAGCGTTTCGAAAAAATGTCGATCGCCTCCAAACCACTCCAAAGAGAGAAAAAACCCTATAATCGCGAGCAATTTGATCCTTTTAAGTATTTTTCTTCTTCCTTTCTTAGGCGGCCGGGTTTATGCGGAAATCTGAAGTAGGAACTTCGTAGTAAATCATTATGTTATTCTTTCTGGACCTAGCGGAACGTCGCCATAAAAGTTGCATAAAGTATTATGTCACAGAAATTTATTTTATAGGCTGTGAGCTTTGCTATGCGGATGCCATATTTGGTGAAAGGAATGACTACACCGCGGAAAATTTAATATAGATATTAGGTGTAAGTATTTATTTACTCCCGGCAAAACTCGTCGTTATTCGAGTTGGGAACAACTGCAAACTGTAAAGGGGACAAAAAAGAAAATGATTTTTTTTCACACAGGCTTATTTCAGACGGTTGTGTAGAACATTTTTTTAATGTATTTATTTATTTACATTTATTTAAGAAGATACAAGAGCAGAAAATTATAAAAGGAAAAATAATGAAACCCACTAAACCGCGAAACCGGCTTATAAGCCGGTTTCTTTTTTTTCCTTTGCAAAGAAAAAAGTTAAAGAAATTATATAAATTAAAAAGTAAAATAAGCATTTTTAAGAACTAAAGGATAAGCATACGTATTTATCACACAAAATATACATACAAAAATTTAAATTGTAGAATGCCAACATAAAATAATAATCAATATGAAGCCTTGCCAATATTAGCCATTGAGCTATTTTTTCTTGAATGTTTTGTCAATATTTTCTTTTAAGATTTGCTTGGAAATCTTATTGAAAAAGTTTGAAATTGTATAATGAAGTGTTCTTTGTAAGTAGCATAAAAAAATTGACCACCCTGGCAATACTAACAAAATATCCATTTTGTTTTACAAAGAATTCAATCAAGAATGGAAAAAACGAAAAATAAATTATGAAACAGTATAACGTCTGAATTCAATAACTTGTAATATAATAACCGAAATTATTTTAGTACATATTGAGTATAATGTAAGTTATAACTAGTTCTAGTTTTTTTTTAATACTAACTGTCTAAATAAATACATTACAGTGACATGGTATGACTAAATCCAGCAAATTCTTGAAATGTGAAAAGTCAGAATAATCGGCGCGTGTGCATAAGAATATATATGGATGTCTATAGAAATATGGCGATCTGTTCTCTGATTGCCCCGCGGGTAAGCGACGCGACGCACTATGGAAAATAAAGGTCGGTTTCGGATCAAAAGTCAACAACTCTTTTATTTTTAGAGGTACATTAAAAAAAAAATACACGTATATAAAATAATCTCAAAGGCTTCAAATGAATAAAATTTCATAATAATATTTTTATATTCATAAAATAAAAAAAAACATATAAAATAGTATTAATTTGATTATAGTAAGTATACAAACTAATTACTATAATATAGATGAGTTATTATTATTATTATAAAATTACAAATACCTTTCAATAATATCAATAAATGTCAATAATGAATAACAAACTAATTCAAAAATAGTTTTCATAAATAGTCTACATTTGAAACCGCCATGGATAGCGGTTTTTGGTTTTCTGACTATTATCACATTTTTCATAATAACTTCATGACAAATTTTAATAGCTAATTTTTATAAATGTTTTCTATGAATATCTAGATTACAAAACAAAACAAAATTAAATATAAAGCATGGGGATACATGGGTGACTGTCAAAAGTCTCAGTGAACTTTTTTTAATGTTTTTAATATTATTTTACTGTATAATTATTTCAATGTAGAAATAAAGAAAATAAATATTAGTTATTTTATAATGTTAAAAAGATAAACTTTTTAGATATTTAAAATACTTATATCTATTCTTGCAAAGTTGAATAAGAAATTAAGTTTTAAAGTGATGAAGTGAACCGAATTAAAATGGTATCCGTAAAAAAATACAGTTTGTGGCATTGAAAAAAAAGTATTATAGTTACTTAATTTAAAACTCTAACATTAATATATAATTTGACTCTTAAACTATTAAAAAAATAACTTGAAATATGTCATTAGCAACATTGGTAAAAATCACTTATGATATGCCGTTGTTCTACTATTTTCCATTGTGCGACGTGAAGGTTTCGTTTGCGTCTCCCGCCATTTTGGCATCACATGTGTTGCCATTTAGCAAAAACCGCCTATCATTCTCATAGAATCTACCGAAGAACCTACTTAGTAGACAGTACCTAACCAGACTAAAGAAGATATTTAACTGTAAAGCAATATATCTTTTATAAAAATGTTGAGACTCCCGATGATTCCCGATTAGGAAATCAGCCAGCGGAATACTGCATGGCTGCACGCGGTACCTAACTGCTCCACAGAGTAGTTCCCCGTTCAGCGCTATCTTCTGACGAAGGTCGCAGCGAGCTTATCTTTAATTTATATATCTATCTCTCCGTTCCGGCCAATCAAAAGGTGACAAGTTGAGGTGCTTGCGTACAAAAAGTGATCGAGAACTGCGAGCGTGGGTGGCGGAACTTTGAGGTGATAAAAATACCACACTAAGGGGGTATTTCACCATCTCCTTGTAAATCATGATTAACAAAATGTAAGTTAAAATTAGCTAACCGACTTAAATGATATTTGCAACCAACTGATTTCACCATTGAAATAATGCTAAATCAATCTTTCGACTGGTTAATCGAGACATTCGTCTGGCAACGGATCCACGGAAAGCTTCGACTAAAATTCTATTCATTTGTTGTCAAAAATCCGCACACCTCCGTCATTCCTTAGTTATTACGTTTAATTTTGTTAGATTTTATAAGTTTAAAATATATCGAAGTATTTTATATGTTGTTGAAAATTAGAATCAATCATAAAAAAACTATTTATGGCATTTAGGTTAATGTATCTTTAGTAATTCTTCCGTAGTTCGCTTTAGTTTTAATAGTTAAATTTTTCTGTTAAGCTTTTCCAACTTATTCATATTAAATTTAGTAATAATCATAGTTCTTTTTAAGTATAGTTTATTTTAGCTCAATATTTATTTATTTATTTAATCCAATATAAAATACAAATACATAGTTAACAAAAATGTTTATACCATAGGTAGGTACATTCAATATATATTTTTTTATTTATGGATATAGCCACTCCACTGGCCCACAGGCACGTTCCGGAGTGTCAGTGTATTATTTATTTATACACAATTGTACATAATTTCACATCAATTGTGTAAAAATTCAAAAGAAACAAAAAAAAAATAAAAATTAACACATACCTACATCAATAAAACGAAAAAGGATTTTCAACAAACTAAAATTATATTCTTATATATGAAACATATTCCTCAGCTTCCTGTTTAGTCTTTTTAGCAATCCATTTGTGTACTCTAGCTTTGAAAATACTGTTTTTCATTTTGTTCGCCAATATATCATTGCTTAAAAAGTTGTATAGCTTAGGGGCCAGAAAAGTATAATGCTTTTGTCCGTAATTTGTTTTTTCTTTGGGAGCAGAAGTATTGTCTTTTGTCTTTGCCTAGTGTCGTAAATTTGTTGTCCGTCATTATGTCTGTCAGGATTTTGATGGAAATGTCTTAAAATTGTCTTTATGTATATTTGTCTTGTGTCAAGTACTGGAAATACTGTAAAAAGTCTGTCTGTAAAGTAAAGCTTTTTGTTTTATATATCAGTATACATAAGAAACGAACATATTTTATCAGGAATGAATGTGATCATTGATAACTGATATTAGGAAAATATCACATACTACGAATACCGATAAAAACATATGAAATGGATTAAGAATAATTGATTGTATTTTCGAAATCAATGTGAATATTGTGGAGAAATGTTTGGAAAAATAAATTTTTAAAAAATCGTTGCTAGAAAAATGCAACATGTTTGGCCTTGGTAGTTGTGACGTCAAGATTTGTGATAATGTTCTTAAAAAATTTGAATGGGCAGGAACAAATAAATATGAATCATGGCGTATAAGGGGCGTGGCCAATGTAATGACCGTTTTTGCTGGAATTCCAAATTCAAAATTTAACATTATTTTTTATGCTACCAATAATTAGGAAAAAAATTTTTTTTACTGGACAGTATTTCATGGACCTTTGTTACTTTAAAAATGTAAAAAAACGTGATATTTCCCTATTGAACTGTCAAAACTCGAAATACAACTCGCCTAGGTTACGAAATCCTGTGGAGCTAACGTTTCCAAACAAGCTCTAATCGAGATTAGTTGTATTTTTCAAAATATGATACTAATCTTATTTATCATAAAATTTTGGATTCTCACCTATTTATTTCAATTATAAACGGTTTTCGTCGCCATAAAAATTTGAGCGGCCATTGAATTTAATGCGGCCAACGCCATTTTTAAATGTGCCCCAAACGGAGGAAATACCTCTGGTTATCTTTAGCGACGATTTCAATAAGATTTACAACTTTTTTGCGCTAATCAGAGATTGTGAAATCGATTTTTAAACTTAAATGAGATTTAGCAGGACATATAAGTTAAACAGGATTTATAAGGAGACGTTGAAATACCTCATAAATTTACCAAAGTTATTGTTTCAATTGTTATTAACGAAAAAGTTGACAATATCACTTTAATGAGCGGTCACAAGTTTTTTTAAAAACAGGGCTGAATAATAAATTGTAACAATTTAAAAAAAAATCTTAATGCAAATAATTTTAATTCTGTAATTAATTTGGTTTTTAAGAATGCATTTCGCGTCGTTAACGTTTTTTCTGTATTTTTTCAAATGTTTGATTATCACAATATTGGACCATTGGACAGTTTAGGGAAAGAAGATGCTGAACACCAAGTGGAAAAGACAGACCCAGTAGGCAAATGTCCATCATAAAATCGTCCCTAGGTAATAATCTGCAGTTAAATAGAACGTGGTCTGCAGTCTCGTCTTCGTCTTCACTTTTTCCAAGACATACTCGGCAAAATAAAGAGACATATCTAATTTTGTCCAATACTTGATTTTTTTATTTATTTACTGTGTTCTTTATTACTATTTTGTCGGATCGCATCTTATTAGGAAACTCTTGGGGTCAAAACAAGTTAACGATGGATTAATTTTGAGAAATGTGGTAGTTGCATTATTCTCTCCCAACACAGTTATTTCCAGGTACGTAAAATATATTGTCCATTTCACCATTTGAATAAATTTTGCACAATTACGCTGCAACACATAAATAAATCAGTTTCTCGGCACTCCTGGCAATAATAATGACAATAGATTACCAGGAGAACATAACGGAATGGGAGTGGAGGAGATTGCGTGCCCATATATGCAGCGGAGCCCTCCGTACGTGTTGTTTTGACTATTCACTCCACGGACATATCCTGCACAACTTATGCGCTCCCGTGAAACCATTGAAGTCTCGCATTTTCCATTGAGCAATTTTCCCGGTCAATTGTGGACAAAGGCAGAACGAAACGTATCTAAATAGTTTTACGAAGAAATAATACCGACATGTTGCGATTTGCACCCATTTTGCATATAAAATAATAATAAATACCCTTTACCCATAATGCTTTATGGGTAAAGGGTATTTAGTTCGAACATGTTGAGTGAACGGGCAGGAAAAGATTGGCTAAAAATATCTGATTTGTGATAACGATATGCAGAAAACGAAAAAAACCAAGAAAACGGTACGAATAAGAAAAGATAAGATCAATCCCTCAGGTAATATTTTTATATTTTATTGATTTTTTTTTCATACAAAATTAGTTAAGAGTCCTCCTCACAATGGAAACCTGCTCTAAGGAAGATTAAGTGTTATTTTTGTTTAGTGTATTTCACGTGTCATTCAAATATTTATTTTTATGTCTTCTATCCTAATTTTCTTCAGCCAGGTTTTGATTTCTATTCTGAAATAATGTTTGTTATCAGTTTAATTTAACAAAACTAAACTCAATTTAATGAAATTAATTATATAAATAAAAGACGAGTGATACTTTATTTTCTATTTTGAAATATTTAGATTTTAGAATATCGAACAATTTTAGAATATCGAATATTTATATAATAAATTACAATGAACTTCCATCAAGAATGTTCACTTACAAACTTAAATATTTTGATTTAATGAAATTTAGCAGAAATTTTATCAATGTACAAATTTTCTGTCAAAATACGTATTTTAGATACAATGCACTAGGTGCGGAAAGGGAATGATGATGAAAAAGAATACCCTTTTTAATCGAATAATTTAATTAGTATTTACCTTTTGATTGCTTTTTATTTAAATGGTTTGTTTTACGACGTATTTAAATATTTTCTTATTTTGCACTCAAACACTTAAAGGTATCGTCTCAATGTATTTGTAAGAGAGAAGTAACCGCATCAGTCACAGTAAATATAAATGTATTATTTGCGTACTAAATAGGTATACAGTAATGCATGTAAAGCGAACGTCCATTCACCAGACGATAATAAAATAATTATTACGTCGGATGAATTAACAGCTGTACTGATTAATTAGATAAGAAAAACAGTATGAGTAAGAGTTTAACATGCGTAAATTCGTTAATAATTACTAACGCATCTAACCTAATAAGTATTACCTTAGTAATAAGTACGGGTAATAAGCCAGTATTCAAATTGTATAGACGTGCCAACTAACAAAATCATTTTTCAGAGATACTAAACTAGTATAAAAAAGTGTAGTTCCGCCTGGAATTTTATTTTAATTGTCCCATTGATTTTATGCAGTTGAATTTTTATTTGACTACGCGACTTAGTATACCGGGAAAAGTACTTGCATATAAAATATAGCAAAGAGTTCAATTAGGTGAATCTCTTCACAACAATAACGGTTTCAGCTCTTTAACTTCACTAAAATCAACAAATGGAAGAATTGAAGAAATATGGATGTTTAAACATAGGCAAAATGGTGAGTGTTACACAGTGTGTAAAGTGGCCACTTAAACCAGCCAAAGATAGGTCATAATCCCTGTAAATGCCTAGACTTCTATATTCCCTTATTTAAGGTATTCTCCATCCCTGTTGTAATTTGCTAATTAAATAGTTATTTGGCTATGTGCCTCGTAGATTACGAAAAAGCTGATGGTCCACACTGACCTACACTCTGGAAAATACTAGAATCATATAGGGTACCTGTGAACCTAGCTGAATTTAAGCTCAAGTAGCGAATGACGAATCAGAATCAACGATGTTGTCACAACAGATTGATTTGAGGTCACCACCGGAGTTCGTCAAGGTTGCGTCCTTGCACCGCTTCTTTTTACAAACCTCATAGACTTCATACTAAGGAAGTCAATTCCACAAGATCGAGGAATATCCTTTTAAAAACTCTGCGACCTAAGAAGTATGCCGATAATGCGGTTATAATTGACGATTCAGACAGGGGTCTTCAGGCCACTGTAGATAGCCTAAATAGGTACTCCGTATGCATGGGTTTAAAAATCAATATTGCAAAAACACATTCACTGTGTAACACTTCGTACGTTGATGCCCAAAATCCTCTAACTGTCAAACCAAGACATTGAAAGGGTTAAGAGTTTCAAATACCTCGGAGTATATATTAGAGAAAATAGCAGCTTTCTAATAGAACTGAGAGTGCGGCTAGGAGAAGCAGGCACCACATTTAACAGTATGAAGGCTGTTAATAGATCGAATATTTACTCAGTGAAAACCAAATGCCGCCTATATAACGCCAGCCTAACACCTATTCTCACCTATGGATGCGAATCGTGGCACCTCACTTCCTCATTAGGGCCCAAAACAGCAAAATACTGAATTTTGAGAATAGGTGTCTCAGGAGAATCTTAGGTGTGCGGTGGTTTGACTTTGTAACGAATAAAGTAATAAGAAAACGGACGCAGCAAACTCCGGTGACAACTGTCATCGAGGCGATACAGTTGGCTTGGCCATGTACTGCGGATGCCTCCTGAGAGGCTTAACCACGCTTGCCGCTTACATGGCATCAGGTTCTCGACGTCCTGGACGTTCGCTGCTGACTGTTCGTCGGCAGCTCACGTCAGAACTACGGGACTCGACCCTGACTTGAGAGGATGCACAGGAGCTGGCAGCCGACTGAGATGCCTGGAGGATCTTTATGGACACCATATGCTCCAACTAGGGAGCGGATATGGAATGAATGAATTTTTAAATATTTTGAAAATAAAACTTTGTTATTAGTGTTACAAAATTTAGTTTTATTTTCATAATAATTGATGACAAAGTGTAACGAAGTAAATTGCCGATTTAATTAATAATACTGTTAATTTTTATTTGTTTAAGATTTACATACATATATATTATGTTGAAGAGAAGAAAAACAAGAAGAAAGAAAACTTAACTCACGTTGACATAATACTAGAACACGTCTTGATGCTTCCGCTTCTCAAAATACACTGAATGAACGCAACGCCTTCAAACCTGCGCATGCGTATATGAGGAGGAATGTTACTTCCACATGCCACTTAGCGCTTCTGAAGGTCATTTCTTTGGCGTTCTACAAGCATTAGTTTTCAGTCTACCCTCGTATTATGTGTAGGTACCCAGAGACGCCAGAGGATAAAGTCCTTAATAATGGGAAAATAATCAAAAAGTAGGTAACATTAAGATGTCAAAATCAATTATTGCTTATATTTTCAAAAGAGATCAAATTTAAATACAAAAATATGCTTCCTTTTTTTCGTACATCTGAAAACGTTTTTTGTTAATTATAGAGGTGTGGGATTTTTATTAAATAATGTTACTTTTGCAATTATTAAAATGGTTAGTGACTTCTGTTTTTTACAGTTGAAATATAATGAATAATGTTACCAGTTAGTGAATAATGTTACGTGGATACCATCCTCCATGAAAATATACACTGCGCTAGGTTCTACAAGACCTTAACAGTTTTCTAGATTTCAAACTCAGCACACGAACGAGTATCTCAAAATAACGTTTTAAAAATAGGGACTCAGTATGTATAATCAATTGATAGTTGCAATTTTTATTTAATCCGTACATTAACCTGTTATTTAAATTACTTTATGCCTAAAAAACTGTATTCAATATTGAAGATGAAACGTTCACGATCTTGTTGAAAAATTGAAGGACTTTTTGATAGAATCCCATTTGTCAAGTTGTCAAGTGTACTGATTTTTCAGGAAAGGCAAAAACCGTCTCAAATTGAGGTTATAAATTTATATATAATAACATGATAAATTGTGCACAAACAATAAGGAAGGCTTTTTTCATAGAATCCCACTTGTCTAATTTAGGAATTTTTCAGGAGAGACAAAAAAACTGTCTAAAAAAAATATATAAACTATCTAAATTTGTTGCAACACAGAGGAAAAACATTTTTGAGAAGGTTTATGAAAGTTTAGGTATTTACAGGGATTATGACCTGTTATTGGCTGATTTAAGTGGCCACTTTACACACTGTGCAACATTCGCCATTCTGCCTAGGTTTAAACATTTTTTTTTGTAAAGTAAAAGAGCTATATTTTATTTATGAGGTGATTTTACCAGCTAGTCGTAAATAACTATTAAAATATGGGTTTCCACTTGTGGTAGAAACAAGGAATGAACTTCGTACCTCGAACCCGGAGTCCGCTACACTACAATTTCTATCATTTAATCAATATTTGATAATTACAGTTGAAACATAGGTAGTCGTAATTAAACTATAACAGTTCTAGATTAAATATTTTAATATATTCGTTGCAGCGTGAATACAGAGCATTTAAAATTTCCACATACGAATAATTATACGTAAGTGCTGTGGGAATCGATATTAAATAACGCTTTAAAGTGGAGTTGTATTAGTAGCTAGTAAAATAAATAAAAAAAACTCGTTTGTCAACAGCATATTTGTTTGCAGTTTTGTTATACGAGTATATTTGTTATTTTAACCATCAGAAATCACTTAAGATATACTTACAATAAATAAGTATACGTGAAACGGATAGCCGGTAACTATTCGGTATACGGCCTTATGTTACTGTCCGTCCGGATACCGGATAGTAGCTAAGTGTCCGATCGGATCCGGATAGCAGGACTGAACCTCAATCACAAATAACTATCGACGTGCTTAAAAACATGCTAAGCATTTGAGCGATCACAATGAACAATAATGAACATGCTTAAGTTATCGCAGTCATAGCCGTTTCAGAATATTTTCCATATTTACACTGGTGTAATTCAAATATGTGATTGCGCAGCAGGATTATACGTCGCGAAACGTAAATATTTTGTCATTTAATATTAGGTGTTCACGAATGTTGCATTGTGACCGCGAAAACGATAAACAACCATGGTGAGAAATTATTATCACGTCGTTTATTAACACGTCGATAGTTATTTGTGATTGAGCTACTGGTATTCTTAACGGAATAGCTCGCAAAGAGATCGCTCTGTTAGCGTGTACTACTACGTGTGAATACTCGTTAAAAATGCGTTTTCCACGCGCGCGTTTGCGTTCAGAATACCACCCCAGGTAAATACCTTTTACCTTTCATTTACTGGGAAAATTTAATGAACTAACGCCACTAAATTGATTTATTGATAGCGGCCGTGTTTGAGAAAAAGGAAGTAACCCTTATAAATTTAAAAACTGACTTTTTTTCATAAAAACGTTCGTCAGTGTTCAGTACACACCCTAGAATATTAATTTAACCTGCAAATAAAAAATGTATTTCAAAATTTGTTTTTCAATTAAAAATTATTTGCTTTAAAAAAATAAAGCGCAAGTGCGAAACTACCCAAAACTACTACTACTACCATCACGCCATTTCCCGTAGGGGTAGGCAGAGTGAATGTACTATCACAAACGTTTATCCTGGCAAACATACCTTGATTCTTTCACATTCATACATCTTGTCAAAAATGCTCTTCGGTACGGCCTGCTTTTGACATGACCAGACTTAAGATGTTTCTTTATCTGATCATGTCACGTCTTCCTTGGTCGTCCTCGTCCCACGTTGCCACCTAAAACTTTACTTTTTACTAGACAATGGGACGGATATCTGGCTATCCGGCTTGGGGGCTTGCTGAATATCCGGAATCCGATATCCGGCCAAACAACTATAGGTACGTTTCATCACTAGTACATACCTTGTCAATACCTAGAAATTACCATTTTTGTTGGAAAATAAAACAATTTTTCTGTCTAAATATTTCATATAGAACTAATCGAAATATTGTCCCATTTACTCTATGTCCAGGCGGATAAGGAATACAGTTCAGTTCAATAAATGAGTAAAATAGAACCAGTACCCTGGACGAGTGTTATCGAGGGCGTGCGGATATTATCCATGGTTGTACCCGTCTGATTTCATACTGGGAATGCTTGGCTACAATAGTAGTAGGATTGAAGAAATGCATATTTGCTTACGTGTTTTTTCCGAATAATCCGCGGTATTACGATCAACAAAGGTGTAATGGAGAGTATTTTTCTCTGTGTTCCCAATGACTACCTTAGACATCATCAGACATTATCTTTCTGCTTGCAGAACCAACCTGCCAGTAGGAAGAGCAATGTCTTCACTCTACCGTATCTCTTCGGAAATCGAAATGTTTCATATTGGTGAAAAAAAGTTCAGAGAGGATAGCATCCTTTTTCTATATTTGCTGGGTATTTTTATTTTACCAACTTATTATATTTTTATTAATAAATTTCATAAGAAGTACATGTTTTTGTCAAATTCTAACCATATCTACTTTTATACATCTAGTAAATGTTACCACTGTAACTCTCCAAAAAAAGAAACTAACTCTTGTGCTTGGAGAGTGATTTACACTGTTTTAGTTGTTTATTTATAGGAGTTTATGTAATTTTAAATACGAGTACATGAGAAAGAAAAAAAAACGTAGGAAATATAAAGAAAAAACATAAAACAATAATACATTCATACTAATTAAAATTTAATGTTGGTTTTACACGTGTTCAAAAAATTTCTTTAGATTAACTTTAAATTTATTTATTGATATATTATTTTTAATAGTTTTTAGTTCACTGAGAAGATTATTATTTTTTTTTACACCTTTGAAGACAATGCTATTTTTACCATGACTTGTATGGAATTCAGGAATTTTAATATTATGTTGGTATCTGAGTGACTTTTTCATCTCAAATAATCTCCCACTAAAGCTTGTGTCACCTTTTTAATCAGTATTTAGGAACCTTTTCCGTGTAAAATATATACCGGGGGAGTTATTTAGTTTTAATGTTGTAATGTAGAAATAAAATATAAAAATGTCCCGCCAATGAGAAGGCGCGCTACAATTTAATCCGATGCAGCCCGACCCCTTCTCGCTCTCTCCTGCAGACACGGTGCAAATGAATAGATAAAACCTGTATGTTTTTTGTAAATAAAGGTGTGTATAAATCAAGACTAAGCGTGTTTTATTGGAAATACGCCCTCTCCGCCGTCGACTTCGCCGCCTGCCCTTTCTGGAGAATATCACCGCCGACCCAGCCAAGAGAAGTCTATGTCATCCGAGATAGCCGGTCAACAGCAGCTGCAGAGCCACTCCTATCTACAGTTCAACGAAATGCACGGCGAGTTGTCGTGTATAAGAGGCGAGGACAGATAGAGAGAAAAAAAAACTAAAAAATAAGTAGAAAAACTAAATAACTGCCCAGAACGTCAGAGATGAAAGTACTAAGGGAATTGCAAGGACAACCCCAAGGGCTTTGAATCCAGAGTCAAGAAGTTAGACGGACTTTTGATACTCAAGGCATAGTAAATATATTATGTAGAGATTACGTTAATAGAATGGACAGCTCCAGAATCCCCTTAAACATGGCCCACAAAGTCCCGGCTGATAGCCGTCTGCCCGGAAGACCATCAAGGAGAGAAAAGAACAGCTGGAACTCAGTCTCAATTTTTGTTAATTTTTGCAATATTATCTGCAATCCAGCTCTGCTGTAAGAAGCTAGGTGAGAACCAAAAGTGAATTTAATTATGGTTGCATGGGTCACTTGATGTGTCTATGGTGTATGACTTTTCACACCCTCGAATGTCGTGGAAAAAATCATTATTGTTAATTAAAATTCTGAGATTATGAGATAAATTTGTCGTGCTTATTTTCAGAGAAGAAGCGGAAGTGAATAATAATATTGTAATTAGTAATAACGCGGTGTTATGCAAAACTTAGTCAACTCAGGAACGATTAATGCAAGGAGACGATAAATAAGAAGAATCCAACTAATAGGAAGTACAATTTTTTTATTTGTATTATTACTATTACTTATAAATTTAATTTGAATCGGCTTGTGGTCTTGTGGCCAGTATCGTGGACTCACGGATCAAAGGTCTTGGTTCCCATTTTCTAATAGTGAGTTATTTACCAAATGGCCACCAAAATTGAAATATTTTGGTAAATCGTAAGAACCCAAATGTTTTTTTTTTTTTAATAAATAAAAATACAAATACATTTATATTATATTTATCGTACCTCCAGAAGTATAAGTGTCGTAACTCTATTTTTTCGCTACAAAATGAATGACCAGAATCTGATACGAACATCGAATGTTAAGATCTGGGCGTTAGATTTGTGAGCACCCTGACATTTCATGAACACATACAGACAATCTGTGGTAATGCATTGAAGATGTTAGGATTTGTTCTGCGTACTGCCAGGGTTTTTGAAAATACCTGCGAACTGAGAACTCTTTATAACTCCTTGGTGCGAAGTAGACTCGATAGTGGCTCGATGATTTGGGGGCTACATGAACTGAAGTACTCTCTTATGATAGAGAAAATCCAAAAGAGTTTCTGAGTTTTCTCTACATGAGAGAGTGCGGGTATTATCCTTGGCTCTACCCGACCGAGTTTCTCCAAGGTATGCTTGGCTACAACAGTTTAGATACTAGAAGGAATGTGTATTTGAATATACATTTTTATCGATCGTTGCACGGTATGATTGATAATTTTGAGATTATGATGAGCATTGGTTTGTATGTTCCTGATAATTACCTAAGACAGCGTCAGCATAGATTGTTTCATATTCCGATATACAGGACCAACCTGCCATTGGAAAGGCTACCGCTATGCTGAACAACGTCGCTCTGGATGTTGATCTGTTCCATGTATCGGAAGGGGTTTTCCGGAGCAGGATTCTCCTACTATTTTGACAAGTAAAGTATCTTTATGTATTTTTTGTCTTTTTATAATGTTTACGTCTAAAATTTTAGTTTGTAATGTATGTATTATTTTAAATAAATGAATTGAATTGAAAGACTAAACTATTGTCTGTTTTTAGTTATGAATGCAGTTTAAGAGGAAACGCGGTTTTACTTTACTTCATACAAACGTATTCAGTATTTTCTCCCTAAATTATGGCAACTAAGCAGTGATTTCTTTTCACACTATAGATATTCATCTTTGGTTTACATTTTTGAAAAAATGTTTCTTTTGAGAGCTAGGACCATATCCAAATGTCAAAAAAAGCGCCCAGTTGTCTTCCGTCTTCGGACGTACAGTGTACGTACAAATATGGTATATAAATAATTTTGGAAAACGAAAAAGGTACCGACATTTAAAATTTCAGTCTGATACTCTTTCTTTAAAAAAATTAGTAAATGGGTTCAGTTTTGGGGTGCGGAAAACGAGACAGCGAAGCGTCGATTTTAGCTAAGGGCCGTTTACGTTTTGACAATACAATAGATATGACAATATTGGCTTGTTCCAGCTCCGCGAACAGCCTACATCGCGGGGGACAGAACGATGGGACAATACGAAAATGGGGCCACAGTTCACACGTGAGCGCTGTGAAAATGAATACACGATGCCGTTTATTACAAGCGAGTTCACGATAAATGTTTTTTTTTTATACGAAAATTTATTGGAACTGTCAAAGGAGGAACCACTCCATTTTCGGTAGAAAAAATGTGCGGGGGTGATACGTTCGCATCGAGAAAATAGCTATTGTCACAATGTCTTGTCCGTGCGAGTTCACACGAGGACAATGAGGCCGCTGACGGCCGCGCACGGAGGTGAGGGAAATCATTGTTCCGCGGAGAGAGCATGAGAACAATTTTCTGTCCTACAAATTGCTGTTTACACGTGGACAATGGTCGAGTCCTGCGATAGAACAATATTGTATTGTCCGCGTATAAACAGCCTTTTAGGCAAAATCTGCAAAGTTGTCTTAATCGCACAGTATCAAGAAGGCGTTTGCGAGAGAATGACAGAAAAACGATGTTTAAAATTCCCAGACACCGCCTATTCTCTTGACCACATTTTTTATCTCGTCCTTACGATGACACTTTTTTGAGCGAGATATACCCACTACCCACCTGCCACCTACCACACACTTCAGTTTTCTTTGAAATCAATTACGTAAAATATGGAGGGCAAACACTGCAGTCATTACGATGCTCATATTTTAACAGTCAAATGAGCAAATTACCAAATTGTACTTCCGGGGCTGCAATATATATGTTATGTATTAACAACAGAGATGGAGAACCTTTTAGAGACGATAAACAGGTGTCAAAATGGCAAAATAATAATATTGAAAAAGGACGTCGGCCTGTGGTGTAGTGGTCAGCGCATTAGCTTACCATGCAAGAGGTCTCGGACTCGATTCCTGACATGGTTGACATGAAATATTTAAATTTGGTAATGTATCCAGAATAAAACACGTTTCTTGGATTTTAATTCTACTTTATTTTTAAAAATATACAAGAGGGTATATTGTGACGCATTTCGTCTTGTTAGGACATTTTCAAACAAGTTTGGAAACATTTTTCAAGCAAGTTTTCGAGCCTTTTTCAAACAAGTTTCAAGTTTGAAAATGTCCTAACAAGACAACAATATACCCTCTTGTATATTTTTAAAAATAAAGTAGAATTAAAATCCAATAAACGTGTTTCATTTTGGATACTTACATTACCAAATTTAATATGAAATTCTACCAATTGTCTGCATACACAATAAATATGAAATATTTATTTTAAAATCTGTTATTACACTAGAATATTTCATAGTCCCTGGACTGGCACCTGACGCGTAAGACTGATCATCTTACCTCCACGTAACAATAAAAGTATCAAGATACGCTGCGATTGGTGTACCAGCGCAGCGATGATGATAATGATGTTGAATTAGTTATAAAAGCTTTTTTTTTTTTTGCAATGTGCGGATCCAAAAAGATGAAAGATTCAATGTTGATTTTTATGAAGTTAAAAAGCTGAAACCTTTATTGATGCAGGTGAGATTCATCTGAATGAATTATTTCCCCTACATACCTACTAGGCAACGCCCGAAAACACTTTTTCATTTTTATACTTCCTTTAGCAGTCGGGTTAATCAATAATATTTTGAATTTGTCAAAATGTTTGTAGACCAGGACTGGATTTAACCCCCTAGGCTCCTAGGCAGTAATTAAGATTAACATATTAAATGGAACATGGATGTCTAGGCATTTACCTGGATCATAACTGTCATTGCCTGGTTTATGTGGACACTTTACACACGGTGTAACATTCACCATTCTGCCTATGTTACTAAAGATAATGCATTCAAATGAAAATAATCGAATGCCTTCGAATAAAAATAATCGGATGCATTCGAATGAAAATAATCGGATGCATTCGAATGAAAAAAATCGAATGCATTCGAATGAAAACAATCGAATGCATTCAAATTAAAATAATCGACTGCATTCAAATGAAAATAATCGAATGCCTTCGAATGAAAATAATCGGATGCATTCGAATGAAAATAATCGGAT
Source organism: Micrasema longulum (assembly GCF_059751315.1). Taxonomy (NCBI): domain Eukaryota; kingdom Metazoa; phylum Arthropoda; class Insecta; order Trichoptera; family Brachycentridae; genus Micrasema; species Micrasema longulum. The sequence continues at coordinate 951,813 of NW_028277683.1, read as the reverse complement.
GCATTCGAATGAAAAAAATCGAATGCATTCGAATGAAAACAATCGAATGCATTCAAATTAAAATAATCGAATGGATTCAAATGAAAATAATCGAATACATTTTAATAATAATAATCGACTGCATTCGAATAAAAATAATCGAATGCATATGAATGAAAATAATCGAATAAAAATAATCAAATGAAAATAGTTTAATGCATTCGAAAAAATAAGCTACACTAAGAATTAAAAAAACAATAGTACGATTTTTTTTAAAGCAGAAATAATAATAATAATAATAATATTAAAACTTTCCACCCGATGAATAAATTATAATATGATCGATTCTATTTTGTGAAAAAAATATAAAACAGCTTTGTTTCAAAGGTTTCAACAGGTTTCAAAGCTACACAAGCTTCTTTATCAAGGTATAGTTAATTAATGAATTCTATCCTATTTAACTTTATTCATAAACTCGAGCAAAGTTACGCCTAAGAATAGTGGTATAATTCGTATGGGAATACCATCCTTATTCTACCACTATAATATGGTTGGTGTGCCCATTCGAACTGTACCATTATGCTTAAGTCTAACTTTATGCCAAGTTTATGAGTAAGGCCTAAGAACATATTGTGTATCAATATATACTTGAATGAATCGCTTTTTTAATTTCTAAGATTTGTCTAATTTTAATATTATAGTTACAACAAGAAAAACTTCTAATCCAGTGTCTTTATTAAAATTATGATCATTAGATGGTTTACAAATTCAGAAAAATTATTATTTAGGCATCTAAAGTGTTCTTTTACTCTAATATTATTTTTTTTCCATTTAAATTATTTATTGACAATGCTTGATGGAATTCCATTGTAATAAATATAAATTACCCTTACACTGTATAATATTCACCAGTCTGAAGATGCCCATTAGAGGGTGAAAGCGCTAATTGGTCAAAATAAATAAGTGGAAGTGAACCAAGTATTTTTTAAATTAATAACTTATATGTAAATATAAGTTATTACATCATCTAATATTAAAGTTTCTTTTAGTTTTTACAATTACAATTCAATTGGTATATGCCAGATTTATTACATTTAGGGAAAAGTCCCTATGTAGATAAAGATCTTTGTGATTTTAATTATAATGAATAAACAAAAAGTAAGTGCTTCAAATGTAAATTTTATTTGAGATTTTATTTTGATTGAACTTCGATCGACAGCAAATAGATTTTTAGGGATTAATTGAAAAATAACTGTCCAGCATCCTGGGGCGGAAGTAGCCACAGATTTTTAAAGTTCCGAAAACTGAGAATTCTTTATAACTCGTTGGTGCGAAGTAGACTCGAGAGTGGCTCAATGATTTGGGGACTGTGTGAGTTGAAGTACTCTCTTATGGTAGAGAAGGTTCAGAAGAAATTTCTTCAGTTTCTCTACATGAGAAAGTGCGGATATTATCCATGGCTTTATCCCACTGAGTTCCTCCAGGGTATGCTCAGTTACAGCAGTTTGAAGACTAGAAGGAATGTGTATTTAACTACGCACTTCTTTCGATTGTTGCGCGGTATTATTGACAACCCTGAAATTATGCGGAGCATTAACTTTTATGTTCCGGATAATTAATTACCTTAGACAGCGTCAGCATGTATTGTTTCACATTCCAATATACAGGACCAACCTGCCAATGGTTATGCCTGTTGGAAGAGCTATCTCTTTGTTGACCAATATTACTTTGGACATAGACATTTTTCACGTCTCTGAGGGAGTTTTTCGTTACAAAATTCTCTTACTTTTTTAACATATTATTGTCTGGATATTATGTATACTTATGTGTTTTTTTTATATAAACCTAATTTTACCTAATTATTTCTATATGTATGAATTAAGATATTCCATTTTGTAATGTACATATATATGAATAAATAAAATTGAAATTGAAAATGAAATCATAAGCAGGTTGGTGGAGTTGCGCAACCTTCCTTCCTCACAATACAGTCCACTCTTAAAGTTTCCTCCTCCTAGGACGAGGTATTATTCACACCTCGTCCAATCCTCAACACCGCGTATATGATATAAATGTATATTTTCACATACATCGGAGTATTTAGTTTGCGGAAAATGTTTGGCTTAGAGCCATTTAAACGTACAATTGAGTCATTGAGTAAGCGTGAACTTTTGAACACGATTTATAATTCTGTTTTCAATCTGGAACTCAACAGTTATTAATCATGTTTATACTTGAAAACCTTTCATGGGTACTCTGGAATAGTTTTTACACTAAACACCAAATCATTTGATAGTTGAGATGACAATGTGCGTACGCACTGTATTTCACTAAGAAATGTTGCCACCGTAAATATTTGTAAATTAATTTATTTTCATTGATAGCCATAACTTTCTGAAAACACGTTTCAACAAGTCGGTAGAGTCAGATACGTAAAATCTCAGTGGATAGAGATAGTAAAACAGTTAAGCCAGTAAACCTTTCCTACAGCTGATACATAAATAGAAATGAGTTTACCTTGCGAGTGTAGCAAATCTTAGATGCCGTACAGTCTATCGTCTCGATACATACCGTTTGTAATCGCCACCAGATCTATTTATTAGGTATTTATCGGAACTGAGGAACCACCGTCGACAACTTACGAAAGTCGACAAATATATCTGTCAATAAAGTCTCAGATTTTCATGGCCTCATGGATACTGATGTTTTACTGGGTTATTACACCGTGTGTCTTTCATCTTTCTTTCTGACGTTTTAAACAGCATTACAGGGGCTATCATCTAGGCCAGTGATAGGTAACCTTTTTAGCTCGGCGTGTCAAAATTCTGAAAAAACCTGGCTTGAAACCAAAAAAACATATGTTATTGGATAACCACGAAATACATATTTCAATAAATGGGTTAACTATGACATGTGACATTTAATTTGTTTGTTTTAAACTACACTTGCAACATATATTTTTACTAACCGAATCAAACAATAATAATTAAAATGAGATATTTTTCTCTTTACTTCTGCAATCCTCTGTAAAATTCAACAATATTTTCTAATGACGAAGTTCGAAAATGTTTTCTTAGGAGTGTAAAAATTAGAGCATTCAATTGTACTGCAAAGTTTCTTGAAAATGTATGTTACTAGTTCATGTGAATCAACCGATGATAAGAGAGTTGCGAAAGATTTCCAGTTTAGGGTACGTCAACGGACCAATCGGCAGAACTGACCGAAAAGAAGCGGACGGGAATTTGAGACTACACACGCGGAGTAATTTCAGAAATACAAAACTTTAAGAAACAGCACTGATCTTCCTCATTGAAACGATATTCAAAAACAAAGATCGATTTTTTATTTATCCACTTTAATTATTTTTAAATTGCAATAATACATTTAGCAACCAATTCATTTCATTAGAATAACCAAATAATTCATATATATTAGTTATTTAAGGGGCAAACTTAGAAATCTCCACCAAAAACAGAAAATCAGTTATTGATGCCAAAATAAAGTGTACATAAAAACCTACGTAATATAGCGTAATTCAAAACTGTCTCTAAATTTTGCAAAAACAGATTTCAACTATTCAACTTGGCACCGCAAACTTGGCATTCTCCATTGAGTTAGTGAAGCACAATTAGAAATCACACAATTCTTTTTTTCAAAGTTTTTTGCAAATATCCCAGTAACTCCTTCAATGGAGATTCCTAAGTTTGCTTCTAATACCCCTATTTATATTACACAAAGGACTATTAAACGATTAATAACTGTCCCGATTTTTAGAATGGTCAAACATCCTTCAATTCCTCGCAATAAATGCAATTTGAAGGTGTAATAATTTGTTCTTCATTGAATACATAATCAACGTTGTCCTTTAATTTCATTTTCACTTAAATGGCAGAATATTGTTATTCAATTGAGTTTTCACTTGTTTGTTACAAAATAAAGTAAATGATTCTAAAATTTAGTGGCGATTTGCTCATGTCTTCTTCCAAGAGTAGTAAATCTCCAGCGGCTTGTTTACCTGAAAAAAAACCTCAGTTTAAACAGATAAAATATTATTCAAAACTAGTGTAATTTTAAGATGGCTTAAATCCTGATGATGAGAGTTACTAAACTAGTTTATACTGAAGATGGCTCTTGCAATGGTAGCCAAAGCGTCGGAATGAGTCCAACTGACACGGGATCACCCAAAAAACACTAGGTTATATTATTATTATAATTAGTCACGGAGAATCTGAGTGGTTGAAGCTGATAGATGGCCAACACATTCTGTTCTTGTTTAAATGAGGAATTCAGTGCTATGGGAAATGGGATATAAAAAATGTTTTCTTACGTGTGGTAAAAATTAGACCATTTAATTACGACAAAGTTTCTCCAAAATGTATGAAAAAATTAATAAAAATGGACTATTTTCTTAATTTTTAGGCCTTGCCAATTCATCAGCTGCCAAACTATATAACCAGAATATCAAACAAAACAACTTTTTGTCTTTTTAATGGTGAAAAATATCTTACTACAATTCTTTGTTGTGATGGCAAAAAAATATTACAAGTATTATTCATCTAGTTAATATGCATCGCCCGATCATTCTAGTCACGCCCTCCAGAGCCCTGAAACCCCCAGGCTTCGGCCTATTTCATAAACAGTCAATCAGGCCCCGGTGGATAGTGCCTATATAGAGTATCGATGGTCACTGCTTTGAGCTGCAAGGTGAGGATAAGGGGATGAGGATCAGTTAGTGGGAGTCATACCTTCCAGTACTTATCGTTGACCTGTCGCAGGGTGTGCGAGCCCGACAAGACCACAAACTGGGCGGGCTGCGGCGCAATGTAGATGCAGAAGTTCAGCAGGCGGTACGTGTCAGGGAGCTCCGTGTCCAGATCCAGGGTCAGCCGCATGGCCAGGTACTTACTCAGGTGGTCAACTGCAAGACAATAATTACAGATCAGGGAAAAACCAACCGTAATGCCGAGTGGATGCTAGTTAGCTAGTTAGTAGCTTTTGTAGCGCATTATGTGTTTATTTAACAATAAGGAATTTCAGCCCTACGGAAAATTGGCTGCAAAAAATGTTTTCTTACGCGCGGTAAAAATTAGAGCATTAAATTTTACGGCAAAGTTTCTTGAAAATAAAAAGTATTTTCATAAAAACTAACTACTTTGAACGACGTCACAAGTTCATATGAATCAAGCAATGATTAGCTGTAAAAAGTTTCCGGTTTACTACAATCGGCAGAACTGGCCGAGAAGAAGCGGAAGAGAACTTGAGACATCACACACGGAGTGATTTCTGAAATAGAAAACTTTAAAAAATCATAGCGCTGATAATACGATATATATATTTTTTGGCTTAGTGTATTAGTCTATTAAGAAATAATAAAATATTTTTAAAAACCACTAAATTCCTCTTTGAGAAATCAAGGTAGGACAGGATTACGAATGATGAAATCAGGCGTGCATGCAAGTAAATCTGAGATATAGTTGTAATTGATAAGATTAAGAAAGGGTCACTAAGATGGTTTGGTCATGTAGAGCGAATGGATGGTGATAAAATTGTAATACAAGAATGAATGGTGACATAGGGCGTGGACGACCAAGGAAGACGTGTCATGATCAGATAAATCAAAATCTCAAGTCTGGTCACGTCAAAAGCTGATACAACCGAAGGGCATGTATGATAAGATCTATGAATGTGAAAGAAGCTAAGAATGTACGTCAGGATAGAGGTGTGTGGCAGTCCATCCTGTCTACCTACCAAACACTACATCAAATGGCGTGATATTACTTCACAAGTCAAACCCACCACGTTATGCAAACCTCTTTGGAGTTACCCGAGCCGAGGACACTTGACAATATACTTTTTTTTTTAATATTGGCATACATTGACTAGTTTAAGTGGCTGCTTTACACACTGTGTATCATTCACCATTCTGCCTATGTTTAAACATCCACATTTCCTCAACTGTGTCTAAATGTTTGCAGACAGGCTGGATTTCCATATTCGCTTCTCAAATGAAAAAAAAATGTTTTCTATCTCCGTTGTAACAAATTTAAATCTAGATAACTCCCTAGGGAGGAAATACAGCCTGTCTGCAAACATTTGGACATACTCAAAACATTGTTGAATTAACTAACTGATAAAAGTAAAAATTGGAAAATTAAATTTTTAAAATTAAAAATTAAATAAAAATTGGAAAATTGTTTTCAGGCCTTGCCTAGTAAGTAAATTGGTTCAGCCGGATGAATCTCACCCGTATGATAAAGGTTTCGGCTCTTTTACTTCACAAAAGTCAACAAAAAAACAAAAAAAATGGGGAAACCAAACAATTTAAAACAGTGTCAAAAAAAGTGTTTGTTTATTATTTTTTTATATATTTCGTTATCAAAAAAGACTTGATTTACTTGTATTTAATTTTTTTAAACTTTTATTTTATTGATATTTTTAAGATTTTTTTTAAAATATTTTATGTAAACATTATTATATTGTGTTACAAAAATGTTTAAAGAGAGAAATCCCTGCAAAAAAACTGCTTTTGCAGTTTGGCGGGAATTAAAAAAATTGTTTAGAATTTAAAAAAAAAAAAAATTAAAAAAAAAAAAAAATAAAAGATGGAAGAGTTGAGGAAATGTGGATGTTTTAACATAGGCGGTGAGTGTAACACAGTGTGTAAAGTGGCCACTTAAATCAGCCAATGACAGATCATAAGCCCTGTATGCTTAGACTTCTATATTCCCTTCTCAAAAATGTTTTTCCTCTCTGTTGCAACAAATTTAGATCTAGATAACTCCCTAGGGAGGAAATCCAGCCTGTCTGCAAACATTTGGGCATACTCAAAACTATCAAACTAAGCCAAAAAAAATATATTGATACTTTTATGTATCGTATTATCATCGATACGATTTTTTTTTAATTTTGTAATATTGAAATCACTCCAAAAATAACAAAAAATATGAAAATGATCAAATAATCTGACTAACCTGTGGCATTTGCTGTTGTCTTAATGTATCTGATAGAGTTTTCCTTCAATGCTTTGATGAGCTGATTGTCTCCGGTCATCTCCGTAGGGTGCGGCTTGAACACCAGTTCTATTTCATTGGACATCAGTGTGTCAGAGCCCCCCTCCCCCTCGGTGTCTAAGGAATCACCTCCTTCCGTCCTGAAATCATTCATATTGTTGAAATGAAAATGCGTTCATAAATAAAAGTCATACATTTGAACTACATTTAAATAAATTATCCACAATATTGTCGAGTATCCAACACAATGAAGACCACCGCACTTGGTTAGCATCATGCAAGAAACTACCGAATAGGCACTCCCAAAGGTTTGCTTGCGACCTAATGAAACTTGACCGAAACCAAGTGAGGGTTATTATTATTATGGATAACTTATAGAGCGCCATTTCCATAATATAATACCTCAAGGGTGCTTTACAAAGCGATTCTATAGATAAATAAATTTCATTGAAGCTTTTAAATTTGTAATTGAATTAAAACAATTTATTTTGTTATCACATGCTACGGATTTATTCAAATGATTTAGAGAACAAATGGGTTTAAAGTTTTTTCCGAAACATCACTTCACTCTCACAGCCTCGCACCTCTCCATCTCTCTGTCTCACCTTGCATCCCTCACTAGAGCCCTCGTGGGACATTGCAGATTGAATAAGACCTTGCTAGAATTAGCCCTTATAAAACTTTTAGATGTAGGTTCTGCAATGCAGATAATGAAACACTTATATGGAGTTTATGTGAAGCTTAATATCACGAAAGAAGCTGCATCTTCAGGCGACCACTGGTAAAAACTAATGATGTGAGAGCGGTCGCTCCCTACCTAATAGTCTTCAGGATCTGGGCTCGGAGGAGGAGATTAAGCAATAGAATAGAAAACACATTAGCAAGAGGAAGAAGAGAGTTTTCATTTAACTAGCTAGGCTCTTTAAAGACTTGGGCTCGGAGGATGAGAACTATTCACAGGGACCCTTCACAATAGATCTTCACGGGTCGCAGTGACATATAGCACTAACCTTAAAGAATGAGAATAATACCGGTGTGTTTCATTTTACGAAAACATTATTACATTTATATGATCATGGAAATCTACAAACAACTGTTAACTCCATTTATACTTTAAAGAACTTCATAAAATGTCATATTTTTATCTTTAAAAAAAAAATTACGCTAACTTTAATACACTGTAGATATTATTGCCAATCTATGTGTGTTAATTAAAAAGGTTCATGTGGATTTCAGTACCTGTCTGCTTCGCTGGACTCACTTTCTTCACTTCTCTCCGAAGTCAATACGGACTTGGCTCTCTTGGTGGTGCTCGTGTTCTTGGAGGTGGAGCTCACACTGGAGGGGACAGGGGAGGGGGTGCTCCGCACGGACGGAGGGTTGGAGCTGGACTGCGCCGCGGGGGGCGCGGTCCCTTCCTTAGCTACCGCGGGACTCGCGGAAGGAGTCTGACTGTTGGCTTCCACATTTCCATTCGAAGCCGCTTGACCCGGATTCGAGTTATCGTCCTGCGCCTTCCGCGACCTCTGGGGCCGGTTTTGCGACTGCAGTTTAATCCCCTCCGTAATAGAGTTGACCAGCGCGGCCTGCGAATGCGATTTATTCAAATTTGCCAAGACTCTTTCTTGGTGCGCCTCGTACTCGTCTCTGCTTGGGTAAATTTTAGAAATTAACAAATCGAAATTCGGATCGGGTCTTAAAGAACGCTTAGAGACTAACTTTTTCCTACAAGTCGGGCACTCTTTATTACCAGAGCGCAGGGCCGTGATGATACAATCTGAACAAAACCTATGGAGACATTCTTTCGTTGTCATGGTTTTCTTAAGCATGTCTAGACATATTGGACACATTAACTCGCTGTGAAGACTCCTCGGGGATACGGCTATCTCCGTAGTGTCAGTTATAGCTTCGTGGGGTGTCCGGTGGAGCTCGTAAAGGGATAATTCCCATGTTTTATTTTGTACCTGCTCAGTCGATGTCATTTTGGAGCTTCCAGTTGAAATATAAACAAAATCGAGTAACTGCGGGGATGTATAGTAAGTGAGAAGTCACGAATACTTATTTTGAAAACAATTTTATCACTGTAAACGAGGCGGTATTTACTTTTTCATAAAAAATTCCATTGTTTTGACAATTTGACATAACGCCGGCGATGCCATATTGCAATTTTCGGCGGACAACAAACACACTCTTATGTTGGCACACTGCAAATACTAGCGATGCAAGTAGTCGAATGAAAGTAGTTGACTACATTCAATTACTAAATTCAGTCGAATGAAAGCCCGAATGCAGTAATGTAGTCGAATGAATTCACTCGAATGCAAATAGACCAATAGGCGTGCGTAAAATTCATTCGACTACAAATAGACCAATGGGCGAGCTTTAAGCCAACTACTTTCATTCGACTACTTCCATCGCCAACTAATTCGTAATGACGTAATGGGCGCTGGGATCTAGAAGACGTGTATGATAGTTGAAATTAAATGCTTTTGTTTTTTTTAGTTATGTCCGCACAGGTAAAATAAAAATGTTTATTATACCTTGAATAAAATTCACCATTCAACAACAAAATAAAGTGACGTTTGTTTATGGGTCTGCTACTAGCCTATTTGTGTACTTAATAACACAGGTAATTGAGTAATTGATATCAAATCCACCTGGTCTGAAATATCATCACAATAACAGCTGATTGTTGTTTTACATGCGTGACCTAAACAATAAATATGAAACAAAAATATTTTCATTTTCATCCTTTGTTTGACAGATAAATATTAGGTTATGTCAAGTAATGATAACCACAGACCATAATTAAACCCATTTAAATATTTCTAAATACCAAAAAGTAAGGATCATGGTTTACATTATTATTGCCATATTTAAAAAAAAAACTAACGCAAATACGTTGCTTTTTAAATCCGTAATACGGGTGGTATTTTTTAATTATCGAACCATGTTTCCACTTTCCCATTTTTTGTTTTGAAAATCAGTATAAATTCGTCATATATTTTTTTTGTATTACATTTTTATTACGGTTACTTACAATAAACACACGACTTTTTTTGTATTCGCGTCCCGGCTTTCTAGAAATAAAATCCGTTTTAGAACGTGACTTCTGTTTTTCATTTAATATAATTAGTTTTAATAAAATAAAAATTCAAAACAATTGAAAATATTTTAGAATGCAACTAATTTGAAGTTTTCATACAATGTAGGTTTAGTTTTTTGCTAGTGTTCATATTGTTATTCCTTTCTGTTTGTGTTGTTTTTAATTTTAATTTGTAAATCTATGTAACTTGTTTTTGGTCGATGTTTTGACATTTTGGTAGAAGGCTCTTTCTTATAAAGGAAAAAAAGTACCTAGTATTCCCAAAGCATGGATATTTCTTCCGAAAAACGGAGTTTGTCTTTGAATAAATTTCGGTGTATTGTCTATGGTATACCGGAAATTAATGATTCATTCGATTATTTCATTCATTCAATTACTAATCATTCGATTAGTAAATTTAGTCGATTATTTCATCTCTAGCATATACCAAATCAAATAGACGAATCATGTTGGTGCGACTGAAACGATTTGTCATATTCAAGGCGGCAAAACAAAATTGTTAGGTACAAAAAATTAATTTCACCACTAAACTGAAATAATTACTAGTGTTGTAGGTTGCGGGAATAGAAGAGTAAAATAGTTTTGCAAATACAATTGTTTTATTTAGGTGAGAATAAATATTAAATAAACGTGTGATTCAGAGCACAACAGCTTAAAATCTTTTTGCAATGAAATGCTTCCTAAATGCTGTGTACTCCGTTCTCATAGCGTTCGCTATTTCGATTTTTAGCAATTTTATGATAGTGATAATTTCTTGCTTATCTTCCGTATCTCTCGTTAAGGTCAGCTTTTCCATTATAGCGAAATCCAATTCGTCAACCTTATCAGCGTGTTCAATGAGATCGTCGACTTCACAAAGGAATTCTGCGTATATTTTTTTATCCGTTGAATCTGCAGCTGGTGAACTAATCACTTTATCGCATTCTTCCCAGAGTCTGAGGCATCGCTTTCCATCTTTCATCTTTGTAGTTATCATGAAACCTCTGAATATTCGTCTGCCATTTTCTTCATTCAACACATTCTCTATTTTGTCTGTATAACGATCTAAATCGGACCGGCTAATTCCTTCGAGATCGCTACAGCTACAGGCAGAAAAACATTGTGCCATTTTTAATTACTTCGTAGAGGACCTCACCTGTCAAAAAATACACATAAACTAGTAAAAAAAACAACACTTTTAAAAGGGTCAAAGACGCTGCATATGTGCATATTATACGCGTATCGTTATATTAATCAATAAAATTAACAAATGTCGTAAACAGAAACATATTGTGAACTCATTACCTGCTTTCGTCGAGTATCTAGCAAAACATTTCGTGAAATGTCACATTTTTTATCAAGTCCGTAATCGTTTAGATTGTTCTCATCACGACATCCGACAAACTTAACGCTTACTAATTCAGGAAATATGTTTTCTCACTTTAGTTCACGACGTCGACAGATGATCCGCTGTCAAACTTTTATAAATAGAAAATGAACAGAAATACACGAGTTCCATCTATACGATTTTCAAGATACTAATGGTAATGAACACATGAACAGTGAAGTATGAAGTATGCCGCCCAACTTCCGGAATTCAAGACTCAAAATTTGTAATGTAAAGTAAAATGCGAGAATATATTATGATGTATGGTAATATGGCACTTCAATATTTCGACAAGGTACACCTAATGTAACGATTCGTATACGCAATTTGATTTAATAGGTGTTATAGAGTCTGTTACGTCATCTCAAAATATCGCGTCTCAGCAAATGACCTTAGAAATATCATGGGAATTGTCGAGCTCAGAACAATGAATGAGAAAACGAGTTTTGAATAAATGAGTTCGTGGTTCGTGTTCAAGGAAGCATAAAAAATGTTTAAAAAATTGCGTGTTCTGATTTTTGCCGCTTAACATTTTTTTAGGAGCAGACGAAACGCAAGCAGCGCCATCTTTGATAATTTAATGTAGGGGTTTGTAGAACATTATTCTACCGTCAGAGAGCGTGCGTGTAGCGGAATGACACGATAACCGCAACTCTCAAACTGCTACTCGGCCATTTTGAATTTTATGTCGTGTTAGAGTAACACGTGTTGGTAAGTTAATTAAATTTTTAGTGTTAACGTTAGTTTTTTAAAGTTAATATTCAAGTAAAATACGTGTCGTAACTTTGTGTCAATATCCGATTGTGCTCGTGGCTGATTCAGTCAAAATTATGTTTTAGGTTAGCCACAATGGTGAATAAAGTAGCAGTCAAGAAGCCGCAGCTTTTCTCTGGTGGTAAAAAGCCAGTCAAAGGTGGCAAAATCCGTGGAAAGGGTCAGAAAAAGAAGATCGCCCTCAAGTTCTCCATCGACTGCACACACCCCGCCGAAGATAACATCTTCGATGTCGCCAACTTCGAGAAATACTTGAAGGAGCGCATAAAGGTTAATGGAAAGACTAACAATTTCGGCAACCACATTGTCATCTCCAGGGATAAGACGAAGATTGTCGTTAATGCAGGTAATTGTGCATCATTATAATAATATATTTTGAGATGATTATTTTGAATTGATAGCTAACCTACAAAGCACGCTTGTGCTGACGATTGGTATTATGCGAATGGTAATAACCTAATGGTATGTTTATAATTGAATTGTGCCCATGTAGAATATAGGGCATATACCATGTTATTCAAACGTCAATCGGTATATAGCAACGAGGTTGTTTCATAAATTAAAAACAATAGATTTTTATATCCAATTTCCTGTAGCGCTGAACTTTCTTTTTGGAGTGCTAATGCAGTACCGTATGACCATTGGGTAATAATGATGATAAAATAAGTGAGACACATCGATGTTGATATTCCAAGTTTTTGTGATTACTTTTAGAAATGTGATGTGTGAAAATTATAAAGGAATTTCTCTACTAATGTCAATGTCATTTTGGTTTGTAGAATGCCATTTGGAAGCCGGCAAATTCGCCAATTATCTTTCAGTTATATTTCTAAATTTATTGAAAATTCACCATACATATCTATACTTATTTACCGTGTCCGGCTAGATCAAACCCTGCCACTCCAGTAGGCGGCGAGGGATATCGCCTTTTGTCATTTGCCATATCTACGAAAATAATATTTCAAATTGGTGTTTTAATTTCAAAATAAATAATTGTCGTATAATATTTGTTTTAGTTTTGTTCTATTCTTAAAAGAAAAAACAAAAGTTAAATAGTGTATTATTATTATGGATGACTTATATAGCACCATTTTCGTAATATAATACCTCTAGGGCGCTTTACAAAGTGATTCTATAGATAAATAAATTAAAGTGAATCTTTTGAATTTGTAATTCAAGTAAAACAATTAATTTTGTCACACGCTCACACATGCTATGGATTTATTCAAATGATTTAGAGAACAAGTGGGTTGAGATCTTATGTAAATCTTTATATATATATGTTAGTGGCGTAATAGGTTTATAATGGTTTTTGTTCATCAATAAAATCAGCATAATTTTAAAAGCAGTTTGTATGTATGCAACCATACAAACTGTGCTTTCCGTGTGCTTTTTGCCGTTTTATTTAGATAATTTCCGTGCGTCTTATCAATTTATTAAATATACAGTCAAACTTAGTTATAACGATCACGAAAATAGCGAGATCCAGAGATCAGAATATAATGAGAAAACATTAGTTGACATTTTAGTTTGTGGTTTTCTCCCTACATTTATTCACTTTTATAGTGAGCTTCTTCTCAGACATTACAAATCAAAATAACAGTTGAGCAAAAACTTTTCTATTGTTTTTAAAAACATTATTTTCGAAATCAGAACTTAGCTTATTACCGATGCCTCTGAGTATGGTATCGGTTTATGTTTATGATACTATGCAAGTGTCTAAGTACCTAATTGGTGTTTTCGCCGACAGCATTGACAAAGTATCACACATATGGTGGAAATTGCGTGTAAAAAATCCAAGCTTTGTGAAGGGCTGAATTCTCTAGTTAATTATAATTTTCAATAGTGACAATGTGCAATGGCGATTGGATTTAAAAAACCCTTCTTTGGTATAACGTGTAATGCTATATAAAGAGCAAATTTAGTCTGTCCCGTCTTCCCCGTAATAACTAAGTTTGACAGTATATATATTAGCTGTCTGGCAAATTCTATCTCAACTGTGAATATTGTTTTAATTAATATTATGCAATGTTAAGATTTGTTATTAAACACAAGAGCCAGACTCTTTTTTGGCAAGTTCAACCTTAATATACTAAGGATTAAAGAACTAAAACAATTGTATTATGGATTGGTAAATTCAATACTGACGTATGGTCTGATTGGCTGGGGAAGCTGCACTAAAACGACTATGGCTTCAGCAGCTATAGCTCAAAAATCAGTGTTAAGAGTTATATTAAAAAAACCATACCGATACCCGAGTGATTCGCTCTTCAAAGAATTTCAAGTGCTACAGTATATATTGAGGTCAGTAGCGGTCACACATCTCAACAGGAAAAAATACGCAAGGGTTTGTCATGTTCATAATACTAGACACTCCAATAAGGATCTGATTCTACAGAGAGGAGTCAATACTTTTTTGGCTTAAAGGCAGCAATATTATATAGGCCCGAGGGTATATAACCTTATCCCAGTTTCGTGGAAATGTGGTGGGATCGCCAGGCTGAGGAAGGTGTTGACTGCATTCTTAATCCATATTGGTCGGAGGGAGTCAGAGAATTTGTTGTCCGATGTAGAAGGGCGTAATCTGGTTGCTTGTTTTACTAGTAATGACTTGGGACTTAAGGATATAGAGATTTTGGTATTATTTATGTTTTCTCTGGATATTCATTGTTTACCTTTAAGACTGAAAAAGCACACATTATGATAAAACTGTAAATACTTTTAAATATCATTATAAAATACATAATTTACTGCCTTAGAACGGGGAAGCTATCCTTAGTTAGGCAGTTTAGATGAACCAACAGCAAAAATAAAAAATATGTATGCTTACTTTTACTACAGAATTAATTTGTTGTATAAATAATTACTTGTATATTGCTGTAATAAATATGTAAAATAATAAAAAAAAAAAAAAAATTGTTCCATTTTTTTACTGCTTGTTTCGTTTTTTTACGCTAATAAAGGTTTTTATTGAAAAAAATTAATAATATTTTGTAATAAATATATTTATCTAATTTTTCAACACAATTATACCTATTAGAAGAATTTACATCCTTTTATACAGCATTTGGGAGATTTTGTTTCCTGCTAGCTTTTTTTTCCCCTGTCCTTTGCACTCAGTTTGGACATGTAAATAGTGCGCAGACCACATTCCATACATCTTGAAGTAATTTTACTTTTTGGCATTTTACTAATTCTTAAATTTGATCAAGCTGTGTGTGAGCTGTCTTCTCAATTTACTCCATGCACCTATAATGATGCTGGATAGTTCTACTCTTTATTACATTTCAACTGACCGCAATTCTCACGATGTTGTTTCCTTTGTCTTCAGATATTCCCTTTTCCAAAAGGTATCTGAAATACCTGTCCAAGAGGTACCTGAAGAAGAACAACCTCCGCGATTGGCTGCGAGTAGTGGCTTCCTTGAAAGACGCGTACGAACTCCGTTACTTCAACATCAACGCTGGCAGCGACAACGAAGATAATGAAGATTAACTTTACGGATATCATTATATAATTTGTATAATGGGCTTATTCGCCCAGACATCCAAAGTATTGACTAATTTCTACAATTTTTTTCTATTGTAATTGCATTTTTTGAATGTTTGGACGAATAAAGCTTTAAAAAAGGGTATTTTTTGTTTTACTTTTTTCGTGTTAAATACCCTTAGCCTTTTACCACTTGACTCGACATCGTATTTCTTACATTAATTCATATTCCGACTACGCAATTAAAAAAAATAATTGAAGAATGCAAAGACTTGAGTGAATTTAATGTTTAAATCTAACATAGCTCTCCAATTTTCTTGTTTTATTGCATATGCTTAGTACTGGATATTGATGGAACAGAAAAACAAACAACAGTATTTGAATTACATGAAATAACAGGATAATTACCTCGGAGCAATAAGAGAGCCGCCCATACGGACAAATACCTTTCTAGGATTATCAATCATGAAGTTATAGCTAGGAAAACAAAAGTGGGTCCTCGGATCGCAAGCACAGCGACAAAACTGTCATTCGACATCTGTTGAATTAAAAATTTGCAATGCTTTTGTTCTATGCAATAGAGCGAAATGCCATCCTCTACAGATATTAATATTTCGTACTTTTTGGGGGTTTATTTTTATAGACTGGCAGATAAATTGATATATATCAATGTTTTAAATTGTTATAATCAAAACAAAAATCTAATAAAATGGCTGTGAATACTCCTGTGGAAGAGCATGGTCTTTCAAATTTGGCGGCCTCCATGAGGTAGTGTTTAAGATGCTTGACTTGCGCACAGAAGGTTCTGGGTTCAATTTACTGGGCACGAGTGATAAAAGGGTACTCGCAGAGTTTTGCTTCTGACCTAATAAAGCTCAGCCTTATCAAGTGAGGGTTATCACTAGAGCCCGCCCAGGGCACTGCAGATTAGACAAACACCTTGTACTAGAATGAACCTTTCGGAAACTACTAGATGTAGGTTCTGTAGTGAGGAAAAAAACACCTATACACATTCTATGTGAATGTGTATAGGTCGAGTGGTAAAAGGAGCCTCATCCTCGGGGGACCACTGGGTTAAACCTGAGAATGTTGAAGAGCTCGCCCCCTATCTAATAGCCCGATACTTCACGGATTTGGGCTTGGAGGGTGAGATTTAGCAAAATGTAAACTTTCGCCTTCCATACAGTAGCCAGGCTCTTTATAGACTTGGGCTTGGAGGGCGAGAACTCTTCACGGGGACCCGTCGTAATAGATTTGCACAGGTCGCAGTGACGTCAGGAGCTTGCGTCGCACTGAGCCACACCTCTAAGAATAAGAATAATGTCACTGGCAAAATTTTGCCTAAGGCAATATGAGCTAATATAGCATGCCACTGCCCGATAACCTACCTCGGTGGACGTCGAATGTTCGTTCCCAATTTATAAAAATATTTTGTTTGGTAGAACTCACGACTTAACAGCAGAGAACTCAGAAAAATACAAAATTGTTGTTTTAATTTTTTCTTAATAATTTTTTTTATGCTTTACTTCCATACTTTAACAATTTTGTTAAGAGTGCATTGCAAAAGTTCTGTACGGTAAAATGTAATAAAATTGATCTGGCGTTTAAAAAATACAGGGAAACAGTAAATGATAACGCAAGAATAATTAAGTTGGTATATTTTATTGTCCTATATCATTAAAAATTTTGTAAAATAATTTATTTACATATTAGATCTAATAAGAGATGTACTACAGAATAATAAAATTCATAGTAATACCGTGGCGTAAAATCACATAACGAAATACAAGATTGAATAAATCATATAAACATCAACCAGAACGCCACAACTTATAATTTGACATCTTCCGTAGTAAAGAGGCTTACTGCTGACATTTGGTAACAGCTCCAGTTAGGACGGGGGCTCCATACACGTAGAATGTACAAGAGCTGCTGTATTGCGTCGGCTACTTGCCGGCAGAGATCTCCTTCATCCTGTTGAGGGCGGAGCCGGCCTTGAACCAGGTGATCTGCTGATCGTTGAGGGTGTGGTTCAGGGAAATCTTGTCTACGGAGCCATTGGTCTGCTTGATCTCAGCTTGGACCGACTGGAAGAAGATATTCAAACAGTTAAATTTATTATGGAAACGGAGTTTGTTTTCACCATCATTATCGTGCCCTTATCCGCCTGTGGGCCCATATAACAAAGCGAAGTTAACAGACGTTTCTCCAATCGTCTATAAAGTGAAACCGAATTTTCTGTATAAAAATGGAATATTCATCAAAATGCACATTATTTGTTAAAAGGTTTGATTTACCTATGGAGACGCATCAGTTTTTATAAATATGTATACACATTTTCATACAGAAAATTAGATTTTACTTTTTAAACAATTTTCCATTATAATCGGGGCATTGATGATTGATCTGTTATGCCATAGTAAGGTCATCGCTTTACGCTCAAAGTGCCAGTCCAGGTTCAATGAAATATTGCCGTGTATAACCAACTTCATGTCAACCTTTTTACACAAAATACAGCATTATCTACGGATCATCGGTCACATGAAGGTAAGATGATCGGTGTTATGCTTTAGGTAGTAGTCCAGGGATGATATATTGCAGTATTAAACCACCTTTAAAATAAATATTTTTGCTGGCCTTGCCACAAATTGAACGAGGCATTGTAGACGAATGTGCCAACCACTACACTACGAGGTGGACTTATGAAGATTCTGATTCTATTTGACACACAGAACTGTATTATTAATCTGCCCGACACAGACAACTAGAATAACAAAATCAACATAAGAAAAACATTCATATGGCATGATCCAGGTAGCTTGGTTAGTAAAAGATTAAGTCAAGATGTGTTAAAAGAGAGAAAGGACTGCTTCATTCTTTAATACTTGCTGTAGAAACTAGAAAATCATCTACGCAGCAAGTTCTCAACTAAAAATAAAATACTTATTAATTACCTTTCCTGGAGCGAGATTGGCAAGTCCTAGGAGAGAGATTTTGGAGTCGGGCTGGACCTTGTCATAGTCAGAGGGGTTTGCGAATGTCAGGGGGAGCATTCCTTGCTTCTTCAAGTTGGTCTCATGGATTCTAGGAACACAAATAACATAGTGGTACTTATTTCTAAACCATTAAGATTAAAACAAAGAATACATTAGTGAATGTTTAAAACTTCGCACAATGAGTGTGTCATTCGTACTATTTTCCAACGTTTTGGATCGCAGGCGTCCATCATCAGGGTTGGTGTTATTTGATTAGATAAATATTTAACGTTATTTATTTATTTAAACACTTTCCATACATACACAGTTTACATACATATGCATGAGGGCGGGCATATTGCCTTAAGGCAATTTCTTCCTACCTACCCAAACTGCTCAATTTGAGAAAATCAGTGGTATATGAACATATTGTTGGCATATTATAATATTTTAATTATAAAACAAAATATTGATAAACATATGATACAGAAATAAAAATTGACTAAATATCTACGCTATACTATGAAGATAGGAGGGGGTAAAGAGGGAGGAGAAAGGAAAAACTTAAATATTCAGTAAGTGACGTTTCATACGTGATTTGAATGTAAATAAAGAAGGGGTCTCTGACATTGTGAGTAGATTATTTCATAATAGAGCAGGTACTACTGTGAAAGACGAGGCAAACAAATTTGAGTGGTGAATGGGTATTGAAAGGATTCTCTCGTTACTAGAATGAATAATTAGCCCATGCTGTGATAGAGGTTGGAAGAGCTCTCTCAGATAAACAGGCGAAGTGGGATTATTAAAAATATTGTGAAGAAGTGTCAGAATGTGAATGTTACTTCTATGCCTGAGCCAGTGTAGTTATGTACCGGATTTGTACCGTTTCAGTCGTTGCTGTACGTAACTTGCTAATTTAAAATTGGCTGTTTTCTCCACTTGATTTCCCCTTCAGGATTTTCACCTGACAGTATCGAGCGGAGAACACTCATTAAGGGTTAACTTTATTCTTCATTTACTCGGACACAAATATTGTTAAATAGCGTTTTGCCAACTGTGTGGAGCTGTGACTCGGCAGCCGAGTACGATAATGACTTACCTGGCGAAGGACTTGACAATGATGGCTCGCCCCCCGAGGTGGCGCGGCTCTAGCGCGGCGTGCTCGCGACTGCTGCCCTCTCCGTAGTTCTCGTCTCCCACGGCCACCCACTGCACGCCCTTGGCTTTGTACGCGCGGGCCACATCCGGTACGCCGCCCCACTCGCCCGTCAGCAGGTTCTTGATCTTGTTCATCTCGCTGTTCTCAGAGTTTATGGCACTGCAAAGTATTCATTAATATCAACAAACAATTAATTAAAATTTAAATTAAAAATGGTTCGAATTAAAATAACTTCTTTGCAAAATCATAGTTCATGTGACCATGTGTTTGTAATGGTCAATAAATTATAGCGTTATGAGGTTGCAACTGACAACAATTTTGTTTACATTTGGCGTTGGTGTTCAGTTTATAATTGTACAGGGTTCAACCTTTAAATGTCAGAAACAAAAGCTAACTGTTTGTTGTTCCTACAAATTAATCATCTTAATCGATGTAGAATGCCTTCAAGTCAGCAGTTCGTACAATAAACGTCAGTTAAAACCCATGTTTCCACACCACTCAGAACCCGTAAGTCGCGAGCGGTGTGATTTAGAAGTTTCGATGGGGATTTTAAAAATTAAAAAATGATAAAACAATATAAAAATATTTTTCTTTAGTTTAGCTTGATAGAACATACATTAAGAAAAAATACTGAATTTCTCCATTAACGTCTCTCATTTCATTTAAGTTCTCCATCGTAGATCTGTGAATGCAGATCACAACTTCTCACCCAATAAACATGTTGTTGGAGATGTTGTCCAAGTGTCCGCGATACTTCAGCCAGGGTCCGGCAGCGGAGATGTGGTCGGTGGTACACTTGCCCTTAACCTTGATGAGCACTGTGAGGTCCTTCAGATCCTTGCCGTCCCACTTGGCGAAGGGACTGAGCAACTGCAGGCGCTGAGAAGCAGGATCTACATTCACCTTTAATCCTAAAATCATAATTAATAAATAATACATAAGTGACTAAATAAATCTAACAAATTCGATAATCGGTAAAAACATAATATAAAAACCTATTAATTTAAAATTTATACTTGAAGCACTAACAATTTGGTTATTCATTATATAATTAAAATAAAAAACTTTATTTTTAACCAATTATAAAATATGAAAATATTACTTTCTAAATTGATCGGTCAGTAATTAAATAAATAATAAGTGGTTTAAAACAAAGTTTCGAGTGGAGATTAGTAAGCCCCCGTAAGTGTAGTGGTTGGCGCTTTTGTTTATCATACTTTCCCGGGTTCTGGAAAGGTCATTTTTATTTTCATTAAAATTATTTATAATTTATTTACCAACGGGGAATGAAATACATTATTAATATATTGTACAACAGCAATACTTTGTTTATGGAAAATATTTGGCAGTACCAATCTGGAACAACTCATGCCTGTGGACTTTCTAAGGTCGAAGATAAGGAAGTAGGAACAGTATTTCCTTACCGGAGCCATCAGCCGGGGGAGCCTCATACGTGTCCTGACCGGGATCGAAACCTCTTGAGGGGAGCTCATCAGCGAACGGACTGGACAACTTGAACTTTCCTTCACTTCCGCGCAGTTCGTCGGTCATCGGGTTGAAGTCCAAACGGCCTGGAAGGTATCGAATCAGAACATTAACAAGATAAATAGAAAAAAAGAGTTATACTGAAATCCAAAAATTTTAAATTTTATTGAATTGGGTATTCCAAATCGAAAGTAGTTTAACAACAGACATATATTGCAAGTGCGTGTGTTTTGTGCATCAACAAGCTCAAGAGAAGTGTTATACTTTGTATTGTGATAGTTTTTCCGGATCTTCGTAAGTGAAACTATTACCGGGGGTAAGTAAAAAAAAAAGGCCGTTTCATTAAGCATTGTGATGCATGTGATGCATTGTATGCTTTAATTAGAAGTCTTATCGAAGTTGAGTAAAAAACTGTTACATTTTGACAATATGTATATTTTTTCATTGATCCCGTTTAAGTTGGATTCGTTTCGACGTTTCGGCTACCATTGCAGGAGCCATCTTCAGGGTAAACTATGTTTTGCAGAAGAAAAAAAAAAGTGTTTTGTACCGTGTCACAGTGGGCAGTAGGCACATTTCATGTCATTTTTGTAGTGAGTAATGCCGCGAACCATGTTGGGTTATATTTCAATTGCCTCTTATATTATGCGTCCACTGTAATTTCTAGGTTCGAAGGGGAAAAGAGAATCCAACGTACACGGGATCACCCAAAAAAGATACATATTGATAACAGAGACCGTGAGAATCTAGGCCACATTTTACATTACCTATCTTACATTTTGTGTTAGCTTCAAAATCAATGGCAGAAGCTTGTAATTTTACTAAATGTTTTTTTCTCTCAAAACTTTATTTTTTGTGTTGTGACACTTTTCTGAATGAAAAAAATTCACTCTTATTTAGAAGCTTCTGTCTCACCAGCGATGGACAAGGCAGTGACGAGCTCGGGGCTGGTGACGAAGCAGTGGGTGGCGGGGTTAGCGTCATTCCTTCCCGTGAAGTTCCTGTTATACGAGGTGACGATGGTGTTCTTCTCTCCTTTCTTGATGTCTCTCCTGTCCCACTGGCCGATGCAGGGCCCGCAGGCATTGGCTAGTACCTAAATACCAATAGCAATCATCAGCTTCGCTTTAAAAACAGATTTTTCATTGTTCTGAGAAATTATTTAACAAAATAAAGAAAAATATATGGTTTATACTCACAGTGCCACCAAAATCGCGAAGTGTCTTTGCGATTCCGTCTCTCTCAATAGTGGCGCGAATTTGCTCTGATCCGGGGGTAACATTAAAAGGAATCTTGGACTTCAGCCCATGTTTCATTGCCTAAAAAAACACAATAGAATTCCTTATACATAATAACAAAAAAAGTCTTAATATCCTAACTTTAACTAATGTGTTAAAATCTATTATGTATACCTTTTGTTCAAATATGACCCGGAATTTGTAAAAACAAAAAAATTGACTTTAGCTTAATTATTCATCAATATTTATTTTATCACTTTCAAAGTAATCACCATTAGAGGCAATATATGTATACGTACGTATGTACGCCAACGTTTTTTCGCGATCTGCGTAGCACTTCTCGTAGGCCGATTTCGGAATGGCCTTCAGCTTCCTCTACGAATTTTCTTTTATCACCTCAATGAGTCAAAATGTTTTCCGCAAAGTGGTAATTTGAGTTTAGGGAACAGGAAAGTCACACGGAGCCAAATCAGGTGAATACGGTGCACGGGGAATGACTTTTACGTTGTTTTTGGCCAAATAATCGGGTACACGGAGAGATGTGTAAAACGGAGCCTTATCATGATTAAAAGAATAAGAGTTGTCTTTCCAGATATCTGGCTTTTTTTTATGAATATTCAAAAAATTGTATTCTTCATCCGTCCGGACACGGAATTATAGCAATATCCATACTTCATTGATTTTGTATGCTTCATTAAAAATTTAAAAAATTATAACATTATGTTATTGCCTACCATACAAAAATATTCTTTTTCACATTTTTTGGCAAATATCTTTAAAACAATCAATCGGTCCTAACGGAAAAACAATCTATAAACAAATTGATGTAGCTAATATTTCCTTAAAAAAAGTCTCATTTTCTTTATTTTGTGTAGAATTAAAACTTTAAAAGATACTGGAAAGAAAAAATAATGATTTTGAATACCTTTTCAATAATTTTTTAGTAAATATAATTAATAAGTTACATTTTTAATGCTTTTTAGGAACAAATTGCATTTGAATTATGTCATCACTGTAGAAAGTAAATATATACACAGTTACCTCTTTGACGATGCTGGCGCAGCGCCCCATGTCCTCATAACTGGAGTTGGTGCAGGATCCGATAAGCCCAACCTTGATGTCCATGGGCCAGTCGGCCTTCTTGGCTGCTTCTCCCAACTTGGAGATGGGGTGAGCCAAGTCTGGGGTGAAGGGTCCATTCACATGGGGCTCCAGGGTGGACAGGTCCAACTCGATAAGCTACATAATAAAATGATTAATAAGTTCGTACGAACCACATCGATAAAGCCGTTATAATAAAGTAGAATAATCACACCCCTAGAAGTACAATGTCGTAAGTCTAAATTCGGTTGTTTTGAGTTATGAATGCAGTTTAAACACATTGTTTTTCCCTTAGGAGATATACCACTGCAGTAATTATGACGGTACAGTGTTCTCATATTTTAACAGTCAACTGAGCAAATACCACAAAAAATACTGAACATCATAACATCATTGTACAATATACATTTTAAAAAGGTTTTAATGAGCCACGAACAATTCAAGAGCTAAAGGATGAGATAATTCGGCACATTAACGACATTGAACCTCAATTATGCCTCAGCGTCGTTTAAAATATGGACCATCGGATGGAGGTATGCCACCAAAACCGTGGCGAGCATTTGGCCGATATTTTGTTTCACACATAATTGTCATAGATCTTTCTATCATAATAAAAAAAATTAAGACAATTCTCTGAAAACTTTTTGTTTTTATTTACAATTAACATCGTGCGTTATGGTTGGACCACCCTATATTTACTATACCCAGTGAAGATAGACATTGTGGCGGGCAACACCAACAGCAGTAAAGTTGCCAGGCCCGAATCCTACTTAGGCCCGCGACGCCTAGTTCGCTGCACGATTCTACATAACACCGCGAATCGACAGAATTCGTTACATTTTGTCTTGACAGTTTGTGTCGCCTGACTGCGAGCTCCTCATCAGTGTTTGCTATTGTAAATTCCTTCTGTACGAAACATAGGATGTAACCGGCGTGTAACTTTACTTATAAATAAGTGCAATGTAATCCGGGAATATCTTTCTCATTATAACCACAAATCAGCTCCCGCACATCCATCCTGTAACATTATTCAATATGATTGCTTATAATTTAATTTAACATAACTAAGTAGTAATACCTAGTACACCTGATAAGTTTATTGTACCTCTTCGTTTTGCAAACATAACATATTGTATTATTAAAAATAATAAACGCCGATTTTCTTCTTTTTTTTTGAACTGAAATAGCCAGAATGATTACGAAACTTTTTAAAAGCCTTGAAATTCTTTTTGGAAGCCACCAGATCTGTATATCTGATACGACCCATAACAGGGCCACGGATAGTTGAATGCTGATATTGTCGATTCGAATTTTTTATAAGTAAATGAAAATTTGAGTTCCTGACAAAAAACGATTCTGCAATTTTTCCAGTTTTCCTGTGTTATACTAATCAAAATGTTTCAACTAAACCATCCAAGCAGCGAACTCATAAAATTAGTGTACCTGCTATCTTAACTTTAAATATGCTTACATTGTTGGATTATTTTTGGTGAAATATTTTTTTTCTTTTTTAAATAAATAAGAAATTATGTCTTACTTCATCATAGGGTGCATTGGCATCAGGAGTGAGGAGGTTCTTGTATTTGTTGGCTTCCTTGGCGATGTCGTCTCTGTTGGTTGCCTGGAGATACTTCTCCATTCTCGAGTTGTAGGGGAACAACTATAAATCAACCGACGTTATCACAAATTAAATATTTTATAATTGATTTAGCAAGTAGATTTGCCACTATCGATGCAGGTTTGCCAAGCAAAAAAGGCAAATAGAATAAAAAAGAAATGTAATTAATTCTTATGTAATAATACGTACACTATTATTGAAAAAATACACATTGATGGCAGGAAGCAATACCACACAACCGGGTAATGTTATTTAATTCCGCAAAACAACCTTAAATTTTACACGAATTTTTTTGCACCGCAACAGGCCAGGGGGCCCAATTACAGTAGTGAATTACAATATAGAACACCCAGGCTTGATAAAAATCACATTTAATTTTCGTGTTGTCACTTGTCGTTCATCTTAAGCAGATGCCTTAAGATTAAGGTGATTCTTAACGAAAATATGAAACTAATTATTCATAGATGGTGCTTTTATAATTTTTAATTGAATAATGCAATTTTTGCGTTTATTTTCCATGGAAATTTTACAAAACTTGGTTTGCAGAAACTTTACACTATATTCATTGTAACAAATGCCATGACAATATTATTTAGGTCCTTTTCACAAAATGGTGTACAAAAAAAATTAATATTTATCTTATTCATATTTTTGTTTAGAATCACCTTAACCACTACACCATGGAGGCTGCCATTTTTCAAAAGTACATGATTATACAGAACTTTCTAGTTTTTTTTTACTATACACAGGCATATAACAGCGTTCAACAAATATTTAGTATATATATTTGTGAAAATATTTCATGCCATCAAAAGTATGAGACCAAGAGTGAAGTTATGTTATGTTTTGAAATAACTAAAAAAAACCTTTCTTCAAAACAAAATAAAAACACAAATACCATTAAAAGCACCGAGGAAGTTCAGTGCTACAGGAAATTGGACACAAAAAATGTTTTCTTAAATAGAGTAAACATTAGATCATTAAATTATATCGCAAAGTTCCACTAAAATGTATGAAAAATGAACTTTAATGAACTTTAAATCACTTCACAAGTTCTTTTGAATCAACAAATAAGTGTTGCGATTGGTTTCCGGTATCCGGGAAGCCAACCCACTAATCAGAACAACTCACCGAAGAGAACTAGTGTCGTCACGGGCAAAGTATTTTTTTTTTTATTAATAAAATGAACTTTCTCATTGCAGATAATGGACAGAATTCAACCACTGCGTAAGTCAAATTAGAGAATAGAAAAACATTTGATTTAATGTGGGTTCCGTAAACTTATGGCAATCTATTTTTTTACATTTAAATCTTACTTTATGATTACAAATGATTGTTTTTGCTTTTACTAGCAATGTTTCAAAATATCAACTGTCAAATTGTATATCTGGACAACTACGGTGGTGATGTTGCATACATGTGATGGATTGCCGTCGATGATATTTTAATATAATATATTAATTATTTATTTATTTTATTTTTTATTTTATTTTATTTATATTACAATAATGGTGCCAAATAAGACTTCATAATATGTATTTGTGTAAACTGAAAAGTATTTAGAAAGACTCACGCTGGTGGTGGCTCCGATTTCGGCTCCCATGTTGCAGATGGTGGCCATTCCGGTGCAGGAGATGGAGTCCACCCCGGCCCGTGGTACTCCACGATGGCCCCCGTGCCTCCCTTCACCGTCAAGATTCCGGCTACCTTCAGGATGATGTCCTTGGGACTTGTCCAGCCGGACAATTTACCTGTATTTAAATAAAGACATAGGCATTTTTTTTTAAAAAGGTAATATAATGTCGACTATCACTTTTATATTTAATGTGGAATATTTTTTATATTTTTTTTTTGCACTTATTAGTAGAACAAAAAATATTTTTTAATTCCAGCAAAAACGGCTACGCCCCTAATATGTCACGATTCGGTTAAATTTTTAACTTTGTGACAGTTTAAATTTTCGAGATTTTAATGCCATTTTTTTTCAAAATGGAATATTTGAAACTAACAAAACATGGTCCTCTGTATTATAAACTCCTTATAAATATGGGGTCCAGGCTGGCAAAAAAGACAAAATGTAACAATTGCAACAAAGAGCTTGTCTTTATTGGTTCAAGAAAGGATTTTTTTTTAAAAGTCAACTTTATTGTTTTGGCTACCTTTTTTTACGACTACCTGTAGAGTACATAATGCGCTATGCGTGTGATGTTTTATTATGTAATATGTATGTACATACTAATGTTTGAACAAGTGAAATATCATTCCATTTTATTTTTTGGAATCTCTTAACAGACAGCCGGGGAATTTGCGTACATATTTGTGTATTATAGATATTAATGTTTAATAAATTGACATTTTTGAATGTAAACTAAAACAAATTAACACATGAATATTTACAATATATATTTCTTGATTGTTTTGGTGTTTATTTTGTAGAACTCCATATTTAAACTTATAATATTAGAAATCAAACACTGATTTAAATCTACTGAACACTTTATTTTATTTTTACAAATATAAAAAATATAAAAACAAAAATTTTGTGACAATTGTTTCGCCTTGTTAGGGAATTTTCAAACGAATGATAAAACAAATCAGTGTTTGATTTCTAATATTATAAGTTTAAATAAATATTTCTGTGGCTTGGATCTATAAGGACCAATGTCGTAAAACCTAATAACACAGAAGAGTAATTTTTCAGCCATTTTGTGGAGGTATAATAAACTGTTTGATGTGTTTGATAACGAATGTTAATTAAAAACATTACCATGTATGTGTATATAAAATAGTTATATATATTTGTTGGGAAGAATAAAAAAATTACGACATTGGCCCCATTGGATCCAAGCCACAGATTTATTGTACCTATCTGTATGTGCCTAGCTATGTGAATAGAAGGAAAGGGACTTATCCACGCACCAAAGTCAACAATTGAAGTATGTATTTGTAACAGTTATCTGCAGAGGAAACATAGAATATTACAGATGGCTCCAGATAAGTGGTACAAAATATTGTGTATATTAATTGAGATAAGACAATTACTTGACTGGTGAATAACTCTACTGTACACAGCACTAATTGAATGTAATTATTATTTGCGATGAATGTGTATATTTAACAATGTGTTGTACGCATATCCACAGTATAATGGATTAAGTGAATTGATATTTGCACAAAATGACAGAATGTAGAAGATTTATATATAAATTTATTGTTAAATTTTAACAGGTAATTCAAATTTTAAGAACGCTAGATATTCTGGTACAGATTTCAGCATTAATTTATGGTATGTATTTAATAATGACTATTACTTTCTAACTTTTAATAATATTCATAACAAGTTTGTTAGTACGGAATAAAGTTTTAGAGCATGGCAATTCAATTGAAGAGAATCATAAGTAATTATTAGTTAGTTAGAAAATACGATATTTCTCACCAGTCAGTTTGACGCCGATAACCTTAGGGCACTTGAGTTCCCAGGGAATATTGGCCATTACATCTACCGCATCTGCTCCGCCCACACCTGAAATGGATACCAATAGTTACATACTGTCCATAACGCATCATCGTAACCTAACCTCGAGCAAATCAATTGCTACAAGGGTTAAAGATGCCAAAAGCTTTATTGATTTTTATAAATAATATAAAATTCACGGAATAAATTGAGAAAGTGGTTAGACATAAATTTATTTTCTATAAATGCAAAGCAAATGGAGGAGCCACCCAACCGAATGCATCTTTGAACCTACTGTTTTACACATAGAGTATATACCAAATTCCTGGATAGGTTTACAGCGCCGTGCATCTTCTCTCCTTGAAAGAATCCTTCAATTCCCATCTTAATGGGAATCCCACTTTATTTTGACCATAAAAAAACCGCTTCTCATTGAGAGGTGCTAAAGATTACAGAGCGATTAAATCATTATCTATTTTACACTGTTCCAATCAATTGCATCATTTGGAATAATTAGGTGGGGTTATTTTCCTGGAGTCAATTTTTAAGCCATTGGTTATTCTCCAAAAAATATACTAAAATAATGGTTAAACTACCACCCACCTAACCCTCGGGTACTTTATTTGAGGTATAGTGGCATTGATTTTATGAAATTTTCTCAGTTTAAAGAATATCGGGTATCCACCAGATTATCCGGCATCCGACCAGATAGTAAAATTAGGCCGGATAGGTCGGGTACCGGATATTCGTTTCATCTCTAATAATTATCATAAAATGAGATTTAGGCTATTTATCAAACTTTTAATGGATTTTTAAAAAAGCCTCATCCAGATGAAAATATTTTTCACAGATAACAAAAAACAAATTTTTGCATACCAATACCATTAAGAAATGTCTCAAAATTATGCATAAAAAACCTTAATTTTTACAAGGGTCAGATTTGGGCACAGATTTTGTAAAATTGAGAATTAGACAAATATATTTTACATAAAAAGTTTAAATAATAATTCCCTAAAATGAAACGTTTTGCATTTGACAATAAGATGGCAATACTTCTCAGAGGATGATACATACTGTAAAATATGCATTTCCATGTGTTTTTTATCATTTGAGCATAATTATGATATAAGTCTCTTCGTTATCTTTATAAGTTTGAAGTCAGATAATTTAACTAGATTATACTGGAAAAAAAATACAACAGATCAATCTATATGCAGAGATAACATTGGATTTTCTTGATGAGGTCAGACATGTTAGACAAAACAGTTTAACCCTATAAATGCTTAAAAAACATTAACTTTGAATTAATTTGTTAATTTATTAAAGTAGATGAATATAATGAGTACAGCTTATAGTAACAGAACTAGGAGCGATCCATGCCATAGCCCTGACTTATTTGAATATCTGTGTTGCGTTGGGGTATTATTAAATGATATTGATTAATGACACCTAAAATTACACTTGATAGGTGAGAATCCAAAAAATTACTTTATCGGAATTGAGAACTTAAAAAAGCAAAGAAGGAAAATCTGGTATTTTTGAAACAGTTTAATTTGTGAAATGGTAACTGTTACTGATATTCTTATCAAATAACCGAAACACCCACCTCTAATTCTATTATACTCTACAGACAGACTTTTTACAGAATTTCCAGTACTAGACATAAGGCAAATATACATAAAGACAATTTTAAGACACTTTCGTCAAAAGCCTGACAGACATAATGACGGACAACAAATTTACGACACTAGACAAAGACAAATACTTATGCTCCCAAAGAAAAAAACAAATTACGGACAAAGGCGCTATAATTTTATGGCCCCTAAGCTTTACAACTTTTTAAGTATGGACATATCGGTAAACAAAATGAAAAACAATGTTTTTAAAACTCTTGTCTTGCTAAAAAGACTAGACAGGAAGCTGAGGAATATGTTTCATATTTTAGAATATAATTTTAATTTCTTGAAAATCATTTCTCATTTTAGGAATGTAGGTATGTTTAGGATCTTTTTTCATATTTCTTTTGAATTTTTACACAACAATTGATGTGAAAGTGTGTACTATTATGATTGTTTAAAATCGATAATACACTGACACTCCGGAACGTGCCTGCGGGCCAGTGAAGTGGCTACATCCATAAATAAAAAGGAAATTATATTAAATGTACCTATTGTATACACATTTTCTTTTGTAAACTATGTATTTGTATTACATATTGGATTAAAACAGTAAAAATTGTATACAAAACTGCATTAGGAAATATACAAGATGATGACGTAACTTTGACCAAAAATGCTGACACAAATATAATACCAGGCAACAACATTACCACATTATAAAAGTAAAATAAAAGCAAGACAGTCAAAAATATATAAGGAAAAAACACTTTGTTTTTAGCCTGTCGATGGAAGGATCGGTGCCTTCCGAAACTAGCAGTGCTTTGAAATAAACTCAAGTGGTCTAAAAACAGTGTTATATTAATTACATATATATTTAATCATGTTAATCTACAAAGCTAATGCAGATTCAATCAATAATAAAGTAAAAAAATACTATACAAGCGACTTAAAAATTACGATTAATTGTTCAACATTGATTTTAAAGAAAGATAGGCTGGAGGTTGGGCTTATCCAGAGACTAATATACGTTTAACGAGTTAGAAACTAGCTTAAATATATCTTCTCTTCAAGACTGTCAAAACAAATCCGACCTTCTAGTCCTATTTAAAATTCTCAACTCATTCTTTGATGCCCCTGAACTACTGAGCTCAATAAAATTATATCCCAACTATAAACCTCAGAAAAAACTTACTCTTTCATACAGATAACCATAGAACTAACTATGGTTTTCATTCCCTTATGCCCAGAATTCTTAGGTCTGCCAACAAACATACCAGTCTTGATTTCTTTGATAACAAGTTGTCTTCTTGCATACGATAATAAAAACCTCTCTCCCGCTTCCACTCCCAGAGTCTACTATTTACTATTGTGTCTTTCTACTTTCTTTTATAATAATTTTCTATGTATAAATATGTCCTTAAAAATGCCCATTGGGCGTATATATAAATAAATAATAATAACAACATTTACCTCGCTACTTGAAAAATTATAATGAAGAGAAATTTAAAATCACACGATGACTGACAAGAAATAACATAACTCAACCTTATAATATGATTGTATTAACCAGAAAGGATTTAAAAACTTGTAAATAAATTTTAAAAAGGCAATCATATTCAATGACTCACCTAAGCCAAATTATGGCTTGTCTTTTTAAAAAAAACAATGATTACAAAAAATAAAAATACTAGTAGCTTAACTACATAATGGTATCATCATCATCATTCCATTTCCGCACCTAATGGTGCATAGGACACTGCATTGGTATACCAATCGCAGCGTATTTTGATCATTTTTGTTACATGATTAGTCTTACGCTTCAGGTACCAGTCCAGGGCCTATAAAATATTCTGGTGTGAAAACACCCCTTTCAATAAATATTTCATAACAGCCATGTCGGGAATCGAACCTGAGACCTCTTGCATGGTGGGCAAATGCGTTGACCACTACACCACGAGGCCGATAATGGTATCATGGGAAAAAAAAACTAAAAATACGAAAAATATACAACATTCAAAACAACAAAAAAATACGTCAATTCGTCACTTAAGTTCGTTTTTGTACAAAATACCATTTTAAACAAAATTGAGTGTAGTGTTTAGAAGTTTTGAGAAAGTCTTTATTTATAAAAAAATGTTTAAGGGGTTTTAAAATTAATTGAGTCTTAAGTTGTGGTAATTATTTATGCTTATTTTGTAAAAAAAAGACTTTAAAGCCCATTTCAGCAGATTTGTGTTTTGGTGTGTTGGATAAAAACTAACCGAAGCAAGGAATTGTATAAAAACCGACAATTTGGGAAATGTTAAAATAAACTATTTACCAATGCACAGACAGCCGAGTCCTCCTCCATTGGGTGTGTGAGAGTCGGTACCGATCATCAGCAGGCCGGGGAAGGCGTAGTTTTCCAGGATGATCTGATGGATGATACCAGAGCCGGGCTTCCAGAAGCCGACGCCGTACTTGGCCCCGGCGCTTTCCAGGAAGTCGTACACCTCCTTGTTGATCTCCTTGGCTCGGCTCAGATCTTTCTCGCCGCCCACCTGGGCCTCGATCAGATGGTCGCAGTGGATGGTGGAGGGCACGGCCACGCGCGGCAGCCCAGAGGAGATGAACTGCAGCATCGCCATCTGCGCTGTGGCATCCTGCATCGCCACGCGGTCGGGGTTCAGCCGCAGGTAGCTGGTTCCTCGCTCAACTTCCTAAGGACGTAACATCGAGAATTGAAATAATGCATCGAACTCCCATTTTACAAGGTGGGTACGTTTCACATAGCATGTAAATATTTTCTGCTGACCGGTTTCTACACAAGCTTCTTCATCAAGACATAATTTACTAAATATTAAATCTAAAATACGGAGCGTAGTCTTTTTGCCATGATGTTCTTCTTAAGATGGAAGGTGTGGAGTGAGCGGACTAAAGGAAGTGTTGTTTAAATAAAAGAAACAACTTTGTTTTTAACCACTAATTTTTAAATATTTTTTTCCACTAACCACCCTTTGTAAGGGAAAAAAAACTTGATTTATTGGCTCTACGTGTAGTATTTAGTTAACATCATAAAAATAAAATAGGAAAGAATTCATTAGTTACGTAATCCTTGACGAAGAAGCTTGTTTGCTTTGAAACCGGTGGGTGGAAAAAAAATATTGTGGTTAAAAACAAAGTTGTTTTATTTATTTTATTATAATGAATAACCACAAAGTTGGTGCTTCAAATATAAAAAAAAGAAATATTGTTTATTTGGTTATTTTTTTATGATCGATAGGTTTTCTCGGATGAAAATCAAAACTACCGCACAATCGCAGATAAATTGTTTTAGTGATCGTAATTATATTATTTGGATGCTTGCGCTGCGCAATTACTTTTGGTTATTAAGTTATACAAATTAATCAGGTTGTCGTGCGTGACTATTAAAGTGACAAGAACCCAGTTCGAACTATTATCCTACCGAGCCCGCCCGCGATGAGAATTCAAACAGAAAGGTGTTGGACTCCAGTATAAGGTGAGTGTCTGTTATCATTTTGAATTAAAGTTCAGGGCAATGTTAATAACGAAATTTGCAACCGAACGTTATAAACCTGCGAACCAGCGACCTGCCAGTCGCGAGCTTATCGATCTTCCGGTAGGTGGCGTGATCAATAAGAAAATAAAAAATGCAAATTGTGGAGGTTTTTCGGTAAAGAAGAATTATTTTTGTTTTCAAAAGAAATCTCTAAGAATGTAAACCAATCATCATCATCTAATGGCACTGCAATCGTACAACAAAAGCATATTGTGATGAAAATAAAACCTTTAAAATAAATATTTAATTATGAAAGAGGATTGAACACGGGACTTTAGGCAATCACTACACCACGAGGCTGACACAATGCACTTGATAATTTTCTATTATAATATAATATGTTTTAGCTGCGTTACGGGTGTTGCGTTGGTTTGGACATGCAGAGTGAATGAACAGTGAAAGAACGGCTAAAAAGATATACGATGGGAATGTTGGTGGATACAGAAAACGAGGAAGACCGAGAAAGACATGGCACGATCAAATCCATCAAATACTTAAAGATGGACATGTCAAGAGCAGGAATAATCGGCGTGCGTGCATGAGAAGATGTACGAATGTAGAGGAAGCGAGGTCTATATGCAAAGACAGAGTGATATGGCGTTTTACCCCCCTGCCTACCCCAACGGAAAACGGCGTGATGGTTTGTTTGTTTGTTTTGTTGATTGTTTGTTTTAGCAATACTTAAACATAAAATATCTTAAGAACACGCTTTACCTTGAAATAATTACACAGATAATTACATGTTCATAATAGATACAAGTATGCAAGGTTACTTATCCAGTACAAATTATTGTTGGATAACACATTTTTTAAATAAATATATTTTTATAATTGATCGATAATTATATAAAATTAATCACCTGTGTTTTGGGTTCATCGATGTGGGAATACAGGACTTTTTCTGAGAGTGTCATCGGCCTGTTTAGCCTCTTTTTGATGATTTCTAAATTTGCAGTTAATTTTTCATATGGTAAATAGGTCTTCGTATCGAATTTGGACATCGCAACCTGGAAGGGAAGACATTGTTATTATTTTCGCTGGATATGCAAACCTTGATTAAGGTATTACGTAACACATTGAACTACGTAATTAAAAAAAATAGTACAAAAATGAAACCTTTGAGGCTGCGGCAGCCAAGGGGGAAACGCTGAAACATCTTTGCTGTATTTCTGACAATACAGCCTTCGCCTGTCCACCCTAAACAAAATAAAAATAACATTGATTACGCAAGATTAAAAGTAATGAATAAAAAACGGGACAAAACAGCTATTACTGACATAAAAACAGAAGATAACTACGGTAAATATGATATTTTAAAAATCATTAATACATTTATGTAGAATATTTTAATAAATTTTAACAAATGACATAATATTTCAAACAATTTTCGGCGAAAGAAAACACGTCTAAGATCTCAAGTGCGTATGTAAAATAATTATATATATATCACTTCACTTTATAAATAGACCACGATATTGAAAAAATAGTAATAAATTCGCGTAACTATTTGGCGTGGCGAATTCCTGTTACAAGCATATTATCGGCAAATACGCCGAAATTTCCAAAATAGTTGTGTGAATTTTGACAGCGAGGAACTTACTTGGCGATGCAAAACTCGCATACAGTGCGCCATGGTTAAGATAGACGAGACAGTTTTTAAATCACAGAAAATTTATTAACCCGATTCCATGAAAATCCCGACGCAGCTGACTGAAACCTGGCTCGGTGAGAAAATAATAAATGTGCGAACTTCACGGCAGATTTCAATAAAATAGAGCGTGCGCGCGCATTTGTCAATGTTGCCTACACGAATATATTCTTTTGTTTGTATCCTCGTGATGCAAATATAAACTGTAAAAATATATTGCTCAGGTACCTACCTTATTTTATATTTGTTTTGATTGAGTTTTTTTTTACATTTCTTTGTGAAAATGCATTAAATCATAATTATAAGCTGTTATATAATAGAGTCTAAACCAATGTTTTATAACATAGGTAAAAAAATAATCTTGATAAAGATTTCCGGTTTGATTGAAACAGCATTCCCTAAACCCAGACCTCATCTACAAAGATTTGGAAAAACTTTAATAGATAATTACTTTTTAAATAGGTCCTAGTTTTTAGTAAAACAGAATCCTGAAAAAGTTTAGTGTTTTCAATTTGATTGTTTATCTCGATTTAAAATCTTTAAAAAAATTCAATCAAATGGAGAAAAGTCTATCTCATATTGTAGTGGTTGGCGCATTTACCTATCATTTTTAATGTCTCAGATTTGATTCCTGGCAGGGCGGACGTAAAACATTGTTTTTTAAAGGTTTTACAATGCTATATTTCATTGTCTTTTCTCTTTATCTATCGTGTTAAAAAAAAGTATGGAGCAGCAATGATGACTTTGTAAATATAAAATATTTTAAACTTTTGTTACTGGTTTTGTAGATAGGTAAGCCATATATTGGTATTTTCCACCAATCAATCGCTTCATTCGTCAGCAACAAGCAAAAAAGTAGGTCTGAAGTTATTACTATTAAATTATAGATGTCGCTATACCTACGTGACTTATTTTTCCGATATATTGGAATACGACATTGGGGAAATTTAAAATCAGCGTTTACTTCGCCAAACATACAGGGTTCTTCGTGAAATTATTAATTTACTGTGGTAAGGACAAGTTTGGTGACAACATTATTATTTCCATTGATAGTGATGTTAATTGGCCTCCATGATCCTGTGATTTGACGCCATTGGATAATTTCCTATGGGGTGGTCTATGAAAATAAACTAACAAGCATTCAAAGTCAATATAACATGTATCATTTCAGAAATAACGGAGGATTTGTTTGAAAAAAGAGCCAAATAATTGGATGGACAGAATGCGCTGCATAATAATAATTGGCATTTGCGGTCGTTGTGGAGGATATTACTTGACTTGTAGGATATTGTTTTAAAAAAACAATTAAAAAAATGGCGTCGTCCGGAAGGCAATTCTTTGGCTGCCGTGGACACCAGCTCATTCTGTTTTTGTGGTCTCTCCAGAATCTTCTACGGGATTTGCTCCAGTTCACTCTATATCTTCGATTTCGCACGTTTCCCGAATAAAGTTATTTCTGACCTTGTCGCACAGAGTGTTTCCGGTAATCGATCTGAAGACCCTCATTTCCGATGTTCTTAGCAGGTTCTTTGTTCTCGTGGTGTCCGCTCGTGCTTCTACAAAATATGACAAGATGGGTCACACACATGCCTTATATATTTTAACTTTGCTGTCAATTCGCAAGTTTTTGTTTTTCCATATCATCTCATTTAGACATTCTGTCACTTGAGAGACTTTGTTGACTTGATCTCGGACTTCGTTGTACAAATCATTATGACTGAATACATCAATTTCCAAATATCTGAAACTTGCGACTTGTTCAATTGATTTATTATCAATAATCAGTTTAAACCACCCGTGAAAATATAAGTAAATTAATTTAACTATAGTTTAGGCATCTAACATGTAACATTGTCTGTGTCCGGGCTGTTGAACAATACAGTTCTGTGTGTGGAATAGAACCAGAATCCCTGATGAATGTTTTCGACTCGATGCTCGCTCTCAGGTAAAACTCTTTACGATGACTACTCTCGGGTAAATATTTCAAAGTTAAACCTCGTATATCCCTGCCGCATACGCTGGTGGGGATAAGCATTGTTCCACGGAGATAGCCAGCCCGTCTATCTCTTTTTCTAATTGCTGTTTACACATAGACAATGGTCTTTTAGTTCTATGGGCTGTCTATGGAACCCGCAACATCCAACGCCAGCGCCACATTTCAAGCGCGTCTATCTTTTTTCGTTCACTTTCTCTCAAGGTTTATGTTTTGAC
This sequence comes from Micrasema longulum, assembly GCF_059751315.1. NCBI lineage: Eukaryota > Metazoa > Arthropoda > Insecta > Trichoptera > Brachycentridae > Micrasema > Micrasema longulum. The sequence continues at coordinate 914,022 of NW_028277683.1, read as the reverse complement.
CATTTTTGTTTTTGTAGACTAGTGATACTTCTTTGTTGGCAAACTTTTATCAACTACTCCATCGCATGAATAAATTACATGCATCTTATTTGTATGAGCATTTTCATTACATCATACCTTATTTGATGTAGTACGATTATAATATATGTATGTTTATTTTGTTACGTATTAAGTATGGTGGTTTCATATTATAGGTAGAAATTAAATTTAATAAGAAAATTGCGAAGCCTGCTTTACTGAAACATATATTCTAAATCCTCGGGGCATTTCTAGAAGTTTCGAATAAGTGCATAAACGTAATATTGGTATTAAATGCAATGTATATTCATATGTTTCAAATGTAAATTCTGTAATTTGTAATCGTAGTATGATACATTAATTTACCTACCTAATTTGCGTAGCTGAGAATTATATCCTTTTATGTTTGCGTCATAAGTCATGAGCTATAAAAGATTAGGCGATATTTTGTGGACTTAAGCTTTATTATATAGTCTAGCTAAATGCAGTGTGAATTACATAATACAAAAATAATAAGATAGAGAATCAAATGCAGTGATAAATAGCATGAAATATTTTGTCATAATGATTTGTCTCTATTATTCCTCAGTGATACCTACAATGAGGAAGAAAATTGGATATAAAAAATGTTTTCTTACACGCGGTTAAAATTAGAGCGTTTAACTGTTCAACGAAGTATCTCGAAAATATGTGTTAAAAAAAAAACTACTGTGAATCAAATAACAAGTTTTTCCGCATCGACCAATGAAAGAATGTTTTGATAGATTCTCGGTTTCCGGAAAGCCAACTCGCCAACCAGCAGAACTCACCGATTAGAACTTGTAACATCACTGGCGCGGCGGGGTAATTTCAAAATCACAAAACTTAAAATAATCGTAACGTTAATAATAGGATACAAAATAATGTATGTTTTTTTAATTTGGCCTATTTTGATAGTCTATCAACATAGGCCAAAGGGGTTGGTTCGAACCGTCAGTTGGGTCGCAGTGAGTCACATCTTGATGGAAGGTGTGATTCTATTAAATGCTGCGAATGCCCAGTTGCATTCCACCGTCAACACTACTGACTAGTCCGACTCATTAGCGTCCACGTCGCGAACCCCGGGCAATGGGATCACACTCATAACGGTGTGATAAAGGCAGATAACGAGAGGATGAAAGGCGAGTTTCTGGCGCCTCCAAACCAGAACCAACCAGCTAAGGGAAGCGAAGGCAACGGGAAACCAGTCTTGTCATCTTTTCCCAGGAATCACCATGGCGAATACATCCAACAGGCAGTTGTCCTGGCCTCGGAGTAGCGCAGGACCGAGATATTTTCGCTGTGGTGATCGCCAACGTCGGGAGGACCTGATAAGACACCGCAAGAAGATCAACAAACAATAAATAAAGAAAAAGCCTTAACATCCTCATTTCGTAGCTATATTTGGTCATGGAGAGATATATTTTATCATCAACATCGTCATTCCCTTTCCAAACCTAATGGTGTAAAGGGCGCTGCATTGATACAACAATCGCAGTGTAATCGCAGTAAGAATATCAGTCTTACGCTTCAGGTGCCAGTCTAGGGACTGTGAAATATTGCAACGTAAAAACACCATTTTAACTATTTCATATCAACCGTGTTGGGAATCGAACCCGAGACCTCTTACACGGTAGGCAAACACGCTGATCATTACACTAAGAGGCGGACAAACGTTTTTGATTTATAAAGTAATTCACTTGTATCCTAAATAACATTATATGTCTTTTGTTATTATGAATAACTCACTTATAAAGCGTCAAGATTCATGAATATTGAATGTAATTTATATTATAAAAAATTAATATGGCGCTTCCGAGATCTAACCAAGGCGTTAAGAGACGATCAACGGAGGTCCGTAGGTCTTATTTAATAAGACCACTAGGACAGATCCATTAATGCCAGCAGGGCTGATTAAATGAGACCCGAAGGGCCGAATTCATTAGCACGTTACAGTCGGCGATAGCTGATTGTTATTATTTTAAAGGACTGATTCTTATCTATTCAACGTTAATCAGTTACTAATCGAACTTTTTGCATAGCTATTATCAATATGTTATGTCTGTAGATTTTTTGTGATTTTTGTTGTATTGTTCTGAGTGACCACTGAATAGGGTATTTAATAAATCTGTGTGAGTGATAGATAATGTTAAGCAAACATTAGCCCAGAGCTTACTCCTCCCACTCCTTGATTATGCAGGTGTATGTTATCCAGATGCTAAATCTGAATTGCTTGATAAGTTGGAACGATTGCAGAATGTTCGTAAACGTTATATCTTTAATCTTCCCAATTCAACCACATAAGCGCGCAACTACACTGGCTCAGCATCAGGCATATAAGAAACATTCACATTCTATTACTTCTTCACAATATTTTTAATAATCCCACTTCGCCTGTTTATCTGAGATAGCTCTGCCAATATCTATCACAATATGGACTATCTCTTCGTTCTAGTAACGAGAGAACCCTTTAAATACCCTTTCTCCTCTCTAATTTTCTTACCTCCTATTTCACTGAAGTAGCTGCTCGGTTGAGGAATAATCTACTCGCTAATTTTAGAGACGCCCGCCCTTTCTTTATTTACATTAAAATCAAGGTTGAAATGTCACTATCTGAATATTTGAGTTGTTCCTTTCTCCTTCTTATTTCCATCCCATCTCCTCTCCTCTCTTCATAATACAGTGTTAATTATTGTTTTTAATTTTGTATAAAATTAAAAGATAAAGTATAATTCCTTAGAATATTGTACTGCACTTTAGTAAGGAGTAGACTTGAATACAATTCTTCAGCTTGGTCACCCTATTACGAAATTCATTCTCATGCTATTGAAAGGGTACAAAATAAATTCTTGCGCTTTACAAACTATAAATTAAAAATACCTGTTGAAGCCTTAAATTATGATTTTCTTAGAAGTGAAATGAGATAACTTGAATTGTCAGACCGAAGAGTTATAGCCAATCGAATACCTGGTAAATGCACTAGAAGTACAGAATTATTTCATTGTAACAATTCTCGTACCAACTTCGAAATGCAGTCACCTATATCCAGAATACATAGGTATGGAAATAAGTTCGAAAAAATATTTGATATTTCCAATACTAACTCTGTCAATACATCAAAATGTAATCTCACTCGTTATTTTTTAGAAAAGGAATGAATTTATTTTTAAATATATTATTGAATTTAACTTTGTTTTCTTGGATACGTATTTTTGTTTATTTCTTTATATATAAACTATACATTTGTGGATTTCTTGCCAAATTCCAACCGATAAAATAAAGGTGTTATTAAGATTATTTGAGCTTTCATATTGATCCAAAAAATGCATTATTTATAAAGTATTATTGTACCGTTATTTTTCTTTTTCATAATTACCTAGCTAAATACTAGCCACTTAATGTTTATCTTAAATTTTTATTAATTTTACTTTGTTATATTTATATTTAGAGTATAAGATTTTCTCACTTTAATTGTTATCTTTTATTTGTATTTAGGATATTTTATGTTTTTTTTTATACTTTTTTGTAGTTTAAAAAAAAAATATTTTACTTTAACTAATTTGTTTAGTTTTAATTATTCAGTTGAATTATGTAGCTATATTTCATAAACTATATTACTAATGATAATGAATTGTTCACTGTTGTGATTATTTCTGTAAAAAAAATATTGTAAAAGGTTCCTTGAACCGTTAATATAAAAATAAATAAATAAAAATGTTCATGTATTTGTAATTTTCTCAAACTGAACGGTTTGGGTAGGTAGGAAGAAATTACCTTGAGGCAATATGTATATAAAGTGTAAAATAAATAAATAAAAAGATTCTCATTACATTCGAACGATGAAAAAAATTGTGATCCTCATCAACTGAGGCGCGTAGGGTCGAATTATCTAGCACGTAACATTTAGCGATTGCCTGTGAATGCTAGTTTAAATTATTCGTTCAAAATTTGTTAAATTAATTTAAATTATTTATTAACACAACGTGCTAGGGCAACCAATTACAGTTGAGAATGACATTACCTACATAATACCCAGGCTCGAGAAAAATTGTATTGAATTTTTGTGATCTCATTAGGAATCAATCCCGGATACCTTTGTGGGTGAGGCAAGAGTCTATACCCTTACACCATAAATTGAATCGATTCAAACGCATATTTAAGGACAAAATTATTGAAGGTTAATTTTTTTTTTCGTCATAAAATCTGCCCTAGATGTTTACAAATAAAAATCTTTTTGTAGATAGATAAGTACCTTCTAGAACTTTCGACGCAAATTTGGATCTCAAGATTGAGTAGAGACTCGGAGATCAAGTTACTAAATTTTGAGAATTTTTGAGACTTCGAGACTATTCAATATTAACGATAATTCTTGATTGATCTTTCTAGAAACACATTTCAATTTAATATGAAAGTGACGGGTAAGATGTACGTATTTTCAAAATTCAATCACTTAATTAAATATATTTTAAATCACGTAATTAGTAGGTAAATTACGTGCTAGCAACGCGTTCTCTACTCCCTTGAGAGCGATTTGAGTCGCTCTGCTGTTATCGAAATTTCGATACTAGCATCTCGAGTCTCGATATTAAAAATGTCGTGAGACTAGAGATGCAAGGCGGTAAAATTACCTCGGTATTTTAAATGAATTTCACCAAATTTTGGTAAAATACGGTATTTTTTGGTATTTTACTGTTGTTTTCGGTAAAAAATGAATATGACGTACCAATTATTTTTTTTCGAAGATATAACAAATTGATACGAGTAGCTTTGTTTTAGGACACGTTATATGACAGTGAAAACCAGGTTTAGATCCATCAAGTGGTTGTCGGAATTTATTTTAAGTATGGGACGTTTAAGGTTATTCGGTATGTACTTTTTTCACTATTTTTGATAAAACAAGGTTAATAATAATCAATTAATTGATTAATCTTGTCAACCACCCTGGTTTTCACTTTCATGTAACGTGTCCTAAAACAAAGCTACTCGTACTTGTTATAAATTCGAAAAATAAAAATGAGTGCGTCATATTCGTTTTTTAGGGAAAATTACCGTAAAATACCGTAAATTACGGTATTTTACCCCGCTTTTTTATAAAATTACGTAATTTTACACCCATACTTGAGACTCGAAATTTAGAGCCTCAAGTCAAGAATGGAATCCCTTGGGTACTAGTACCCTTGCGATATGAAACATTAAAAGTGAATTTAATAAATTACCAAGTATGATAAATTATTTCCAATTGTTTTATGTGTAAAGTATGATACGAATCGTTAATTATGAACGCTTTCCGTATACAAAAAGGTTTAATTCTCCATTAAATCAGTTTGCGTAATGTATCTAATAACCCGGACCTATCTGGCAATACTGGCATAAAGCGCATATCACAGTTTAAAATTGGATCGGGTGGCGAGGTCAAATGTTACGGCCAAATACATTTTCCAGTGTCCCCCACACACCAATGACTCAGACCGCAGGGCATGGCATGACGTGTTTTCTGGGTAAGGTGAAATGTCTAACAAAACGTTCCTCCGTGTAGGGTCCGCTCAACTTGCGCGTTAGACACTAAAAGCTGCGAGCATATTTATATTGACAAGTGGAAATGTAGCAATATGTTGGTATTGTCAGTTGGGTTAGGTAAGGTTAAGCTAGGCGGCCTACATTTCAACCGTTTTGAATAGCAATATTATAATTTTAGATGAAACAATCGTGCCGTATGTGACATACATATATTAAAGATTTTATCTCAATTCGATACGGGTATGCAGATAAATTACTAGAATTATTATTGTTAGCAATCAGACTAAATTTAATTATGTCAATGAATTCAGATTCAATAATATACACGGCGACAATCGAATCTTTAATTTATTCCTCAGACATCTTATGGAATAAAATATTTTTTACCTAATATTAAGTTATGCACGGTTTTTCAGGGCCAGACCGCAAAACTTCAGAAGAATATTCCCATGGTAAACTTTTAAAAAAATCCTAACAATTTTTTTCTAAAAAGTTAACAATGTTGAAAAAGATACTGATTTTAAATTACACAGATACAATAATCTGTGTAATTTAAAATCAGTGTCTTTTCAGTTAGAATTAAAGACGTTGATCTAACGAGAAAATTAATGGTTTTGTATTGGTATATTTTAATGTTAATTCATGACTTTACACGTTTAATGTTATTTATTTATTCAACGGCTTATGCCCTAACAAATTATATTTTTTAAAATAAAAACAAATTACAAAACACTTAATACAGTGTACATATATAAACAAACAAAAACATGTATCAAAACAGTGGGAAATTTAGAAATTAAAAAAAAAGACAGACCCAAACAAGATTTTCGACCGAAAGCGAATTTCAGCTTCTGTTCCAGTTCCGACCGAATCCGAAACCGAAATCTATTTAAATAAGTTAACAGTCACTTCAAAACGCTCAAAATCAAGCGTTTTTTATTGTGAAAACTAACGAGTCCATTAAAATAATAGCGAAATAAAATGCACATTGAAATAAAAGGGATATACATTTGATGAGTAAATTTGTAAATATTTAGCACTTTTTGGGTCGTTCCTATGTTAAATTCTTATTGTTAAATGATCTAACTAATTAATTACATTACTAATTTCTTCCTAATACCACGCGAGTAAAGCCACGATTAAAGCAAGTGTAGCTATCTCACTTCTGTTCAATGTACTTCATAGTCCTAACGCTCCAATATACCTCCGTGAAAAATTTCAACGCGTATTAGTACCTCTTCGTTCTAATTCTAAAAATCACCCTCTTTATACCCATTCACAATTCCTCTGTCTTCTTTAACTCAAATAGTGTCCATGCCGCTCGACTGTGGAATCATCTCCCATCCATAGAGTTGCCAGATGTCCGGTTTCTGGCAGGACAGTCCGGTTATTTTTTAGTCTGTCCGGTCAACAAAATCTTAGTAAACCAGACAAAAGATAGTTCGGTTTTAAAAAACTAGTGTAATTTTTGTCACTTGCGATGAAAAAAAAACCGGCGCGGCGCGCAAAAAGCACTGGTTTATATAGAGAAGTGGTATAACTTTGAAAATGACAATGATAAGACTTTTAATTGTTTGGATTTAAAACGCGGAAGATTGTCGACGCTAGATCAATTGATAGTGTTATGGTCATTTTCTCCATGGCAGCAGCAAACTCCCCCTGAAAATATTTACGAAGAACTGGCTGCACTTGAAACTTGAAAGTGTTTTTCCTTCACTTGAAGCCGAAGGCACCTCCATTAAAATGTGGTGCAAAATTTTCAATAAAGAAGCAGCACCGAATTTGTTGAAAATCGTACAATACGTATGTAGCATTCCCATATCAAATGCTTTTGTAGAAATAATATTCAGCGTGATGAAGAATTTATGGCCAGATGAAAGAAATCGTCTGGCCATAAACACTGTTAGAAGTGAATTGTGCATTTTTTTCAATATTACTGCAAGTTGCACTGAATTTAGAGATGCAATCTTGGGCAATAAAATTGTATTTATAGCAGTGGTTTGAATGCAAAATACATTTAAAAAAAGATTTATATATTTAGATTACTTTTGTGTAGTTTGTTCTTTTGTGTTGTTATTAAATAATATTTTTTTAAATCTTGTCCGGTTTTTTTTTCAACCCATCTGGCAACCCTAGCCATCCACCATCAAAGATGTTACTACAGTATCTCATCGGCGCCCTTGAGGTATTTTATTACGAAAATGGCGCTATATAAGTTATCCATAATTAATCTCTGTTTAAATCACGTCTGAAGAAACATCTCCTTTCTCTTCCTTAATCTCTCCTCCTTTCCTGTTTCCTCTTTTTCCCTTTTCCCATTGAGTAATGGTATTGATTTAAGATAATTTATACACAAATACATTTATCACTATTTTTATTTATCTTTAACTTCTTTTATTTTTATTTTCTACGAATATGTTTTGTAACTTGAATTATAAAAATTAAACTTTTATTTTATTGGTTGGTTAGAAGAAATTTCCATTTGGCAATAAGCAAGTCAAAGTACAATGAGCATTATGCACAAAAAAGTAAATAAATAAATAGTGAAATTATGAATATAACTTATAGGCAGCAATATTTTTTTTAGTAAAAATTTTTACAAAATTTTTAGTTTCTCCTAATGTTCGTAGACAAAATACTGGATTTTACCTCCTAGGGAATCATTTAGATTACCAAATTACAACAGAAGCAGACAATTTTAGAGAAGGGAATTTGGAAGTCTACCCATTTACGGGGGCTTACGACTTGTCATTGGCTGGTTTAAGTGGCCACTTGACACACTGTGTAACATTCACCATATTGCATATGTTTGAACATTCATATTTCGCAAATTCTGCCATCTGTTGATTTCAGTGAAATTAAAGAGCTGAGACCTTTATTGTTGTGAAGATATTCAAACTGATCCAAGAAGATGCTAAAAAATTGGAAAATTGTTTTGCGGCGTTGCCTAGATTGTGAAATAATTCGATCAGATGAAAGGAACAAATTTTTTGTTGCTTTTTATGCGTAGATGTGAGTATCGAGAGCTACTAGACTCGTCGGTACAAACCGATGTACTTACATAAAAACTTGACGGTGGATCGGTAGTGTATCTTCGTGCTCCCGAGCGCTTGCTCGGGAGAAATTATCTTCAACTATGACGCCGCGCCGTAATGATGCTATACCACTTTAGTGCGTTGATATGTGTACGGTGACGTACGCTTTCCCTTGTTACATATCGATGTACTTACCCAAAACTTGAAAGTGGGGGGTCGGTAGTGTAACTTCGTAATCGCTCGAAAGAATTTATCTTCAACTATACCGTCATGGTGAAGGTATGACGTCCTAAGCTTCCCATCATAATGGCGGCCCAGAGATAATAGTAAGTACTACACGTAGTTAATAATTACTGTTTGGAAAAGAAATGCTCAAAAAGCGTAAATTTTAATTTGAATAAGGATGAATTTTAATAAATTAAATCTACATTTTCGAGTTTGTTTGATAACGCAGATAAAATAATTACTATATTAATGATAGAATCAATTACTATCGTCGTAAACTTTTAAGTTTTCACTTCGGTCGCGCGGCCCACACTTTTTTGTTTATCTCCTTTGATAAATTTATTTTTCACAAGTTTAATTATAACCATTAATCTGGCCGGATGATGGACATTCCTCTAATTGAACTTTTAAGCTCAATTTTTTTTTGCGGAATGAATGTGGTAAGAGGTGAGACCAATCATTTTGAAAGATAATTGAACAGCTTAAAAATTATAAATCCAAACATAGATTTAGGTACCTATCTATATTTTGACGGCATCTTATTTTTTCAACGCCATGACACACCTTTGTTTTTTCGATCGAACACAAATTTGACTGCGTTATTATTTGTAAAGCGATTTATTTCTTACAAACTGAACTTGCTAAATTTGACGGTTTATTGTTCAAACATGACCATTTTGACCTTTCAATTGAAATTGCTTTCTAATTCTCCGCCACTATTACCTAGAACAATTTGAATTACCACTTAATTAATGTCCTGTAATTTGCGGCAGTAAAATATACGAGTACAACGTTTTTGATTGTAAATTTTAGGATGCCAATTAAAGTTGATCAGTCCCTTAATTGTATAATTTTTCTTTTGTTTCAGCAGAAAAACGATATATAGGTACAGTGCATTAAATTATCTAACAACATTTGTTTATGGGTGCGCGACATAAATTTTTCGTATAAAATATGTTTAAAACAAAAAACATATGATTACTAGATTTTCCGACAGGCACTAACACATAAACATGGGCTTGTTAAACATTCGAACGCACTGCACGAAGAATAATTGTTTTTTTTTTACCAGCAACAATTCCTTTAAGACCACTAGGACTATCTCTTCGTTCTAGTAACGAGAGAACCCTTTCAATATCCATTCTCTGCTTTATTTTTTTTTGCTTCCTTTTCACAGTAGTAGGTGCTCGATTATGGAATAATCTACCCACTAATGTCAGAGACGATTCTTTTTAGTTTACATTCAAATCACGTATGAAATGTCACTTGTTTAAAATTTTAGTTTTTTCTGTCTCCTCCTTCTTTCCTTCCCTCTTTACCAACCCCTCTCTTCATAGTATAGTGTAGATATTTAGTCAATTTTTATTTCTAAAATATACGCATCTTCCAATGTTTTGTTTTATGGTGAAAATAGTATAATATATAAACAATATGTTTATTTACCACTGATTTTCTTAAATTGAACGGTTTGGGTAGGTAGGAAGAAATTGCAAGGCAATATGCCCGCCCTTATGCAAATGTATATTGTTAGAGTAATATTTGAGTATTTAATTTTAATATAAAACTTCAGCATATTATGGTATTACTATATCAACAATCCTGCCGGCCAGTCCGTCTACGATGTGACTAATTCTTCTCCTCTTCGCCGCTAGGGGCACTGCCGCCGCGATAGCTAGTGCCGCGTGATCCGTAGTAATAGCGTTTACAGCGCTTCAAAACGCTCGTAATAATATAAACTAGATAAACGAGTATATACAGTAATATATAAACAAAGTGTTTAAATAAATAAATAAATGATTTGGTGAAAAAATTGGTAGGTAGGTACCCGCTTTTGTCAATTTTCCAATACCTCTGTTTCTTTTTTATGACTTGATTGTATCAAAAAACAATTAGTTTTTTCTTTAATAAAGCCCTCGGCGACGTTATCACCGATGTTTGCTTTGATTTCCTGTGTCTAGACGAATAAATAGCACAACCCTGTGTGTGGAATAGAATTAAAACCCTGGAGGAGTGTTTTTGACTCGATGGCTACTCTCAGGTAAATATTTTGAGAAAGGAAATTGAAATCAGTGTCCTGTCGGAATAGACGAGCGCGTAGATATATAAAAATCGGTAAGTGGTTTTATTGACTAACACTTACTGTGTTTTGTTTTATGTTTATTTGATAACTCAATTAAATTAAATATCCCAAATAGGAACCATAGACAAAACTTACTCTTTCATACCGATAACCATAGAACTAACTATGGTTTTCATTCCCTTACGCCCAGAATTCTTAGGTCTGCCAACAAACATACCAGTCTTGATTTCTTTGATAGTAAGTTATCTTCTTTCATACGATCACTGAATCAAATTCAATTATAAACACCTCTCTCCCGCTTCCACTCCCACCGAGTCTACTATATACCATCGTGTCTTTCTACTTTCCTTTGTAATAATTTTCTATTTATAAATATGTCCTTGAAAATACCCATTGGGCGTATATATAAATAAGTAAAATAAAATAAAATATCTCGTTGAATACCTAAACAAATCAAGAATATTAGATTTTAGGTAATCAATCAAATACTTCTTTTCTCATCGTTTCTAAACTTGTCTTACTATTAAACTGGCCGGTCTATTTATACAGTTGTAAATTAAAATTATTGTAATGTTGATTGTAAACAACGCGTGTCACAAAATCCATATTTTTTTTACTTAGCCTCGATTATTATTTACTTCTCTATGTCCAGATGGATAAAAATTACAGTTCTGTGTGTAAAATTCAACCAGAACTCAGGACGACCCTTTCGACCCGATGGCTGCTTTCAGGTCTCAGATAAACATATGAATAAGGGAATCGAGTGGAGATAATTTCGCCTGGTTGTATAGAGCTTGGCGCGTTTGTCTACCATTCTTGAGGTCCTGGGTTCGATTCCCGGTGGAGTGAACATGACATAATGATTCTGAAGGTTTTCTAGACAGGCACCTGAAGCGTGAAACTTATCACCTTACCTTCCATGTAAGAAAAATGTTCTAGATAGCGAGTGATCACGATGATTGTCTCTATTCTTGTCTTACTAATGACCCGACAATCGATTTATAAAGTTGTAAATTGTAATGTTGACTGTAAACATTTTGTATGACAGAAGCCATAAATTGATTCGTTAGCCTTGACGATTATTTACTACTTACAATTTCTCCCGAAACGGGTGATGGATTGGTCGTGCTTGTTCTGTCTGTTTGAAAAATGTCTTCATCGTGGGCCGGGATTGTAAGAACACAGAACTTAAGTAATAATAATGATAATTCATCCAAACCTCATTTGATTCTGCTTGATTGTAATTTAAACGAGTTGATTAAATACAATATGTCGTCCTGTGTGGTCTTGCGAATGATTTTTTTTGGCATTCTCGAGGTCAAAGAATCGTTGATTTTTGCGTGTCAAATGCAACTAATGGGTATTCTAGGGTACATGGGTTTTTTAAAAATTATTTTTATTTGGGAGTTGTTTATTTTTTGCCTCGCTTATTATGTACAAGGCTTTTATAAACCGCAACATGTATGTTCCTTCTAATTACTGACTGTAGTGTGAGGATTTAGTGGGATAATCGGCTGTGGCCTTGTTAAGGAACTTCTCCGCATTTGCTTTAAGACGAGGAAACCCGAGAAAACTCTTTCAAGAGAAGCCGGACTATTGGCAGGCATCAACAAACCTTCCGTTCCACTTTGATAGCGTTCGGCATTTTGTGTCCTATTTTTATTTATTTCAACAATTACCTTTACTATTTTTACCGTGTATGATATAACCTCATGCGATAAGTCCTCATGACTTATTACAGTTACGATATCTTCTAGGGCCTTATCCAGACTTCTGCATCGCGCTCCAGCTGCATTCGCTCTAAGCTGAAAATGGGACAATGCATCAACAAATGAGGGACATCTTGGGGTGTCTCGTCATCACATGGACAGCTAGACAGGATACATGGGACATAGGGTACTCTGGAAGGTTTACTTTCGACCTTATTTAGCCCAGCCGAATGATCATTATATTAACAAATTGTAAATAACAAAAATTAAACAGTAAACATTTTATACATATTTAAATTATAGTAATAGTAAAAGAAAAGATTTACACATTAAAAGCAGAGAAAATGTTAGAAGGAAAAGTATTAATGTTTTAGAGCGATTTTAATTTTTTATGTTCAAAGCGTTAGTTATGTGGTCACACATTTTAATTGATGTTAGTAAATATAAGTATTGAATTACTTACTGACTTTTTATATGTACCGGTTTCGAGACGTACCCGTCTCTTCATCAGGACACTCACTGTTGGTTGCTCAATTCCTTCGACCCTGGGACTGTAAAACACGGTCTGCCTTTTCGCGATACGCGTGATTCGAAGAAAATGGGGAACGTTTGATTTTACATAAACTATTTGACGTTACGCTTTAAGTTTCAATCCTGGAATAAATGAAAGGGTAAGGACTTACGATTTCCTCCTCTCGGCACTGGCCCAGAACACCACTGTTTTCGACGGCATAAAATCACTTTTACGTTTCGTTTATATTTGCGCGGCACGCGATGTTCGAAAAGATGTCACGCTTGCGGTTTTACGTTTTTATTGAGTGTTGCTGTTTTGACTAGCTGTCAGGGAGGGGTAGGTACGTTGGGATTCAAAACAAGGACTACCGGAATCAAAGGAAGGAATGGCTTGACGCTTGAATTAAAATATATATGAATCTGAAACATTTACTATACCAACATAAAAATACTAAAATGCACTATCACCTTTACTGTCGCCGTAGTATACAAGTGTACATAGGTAGTATTTACGAAAAAATATGTAAATCACATGCAGAGTTAAAAGGGATGCAAACACCACCATGTCAGAACATACAATAAAATTCATCACTATAATTCCCTTTCCATTAGGTGCATAGGACACTGCATTCGTACACCAATCGCAGCGAATCTTGGCCATTTTTGGTCTGACGCTTCAGTTACGAGGGACTATGAAATATTCTGGTGTGAAAACACCCTTTTAATTATTTTTTTTATTAAAAAAATATTAGCGTTTTTATAATTCACCCAAATATTTCTTTTTTGGCGGCCATTTTCAACGAGTTGTAAATAACTCACTGTTAGAAATCAAGTTGGGGTAGTGGGGTTCGAACCTCGGACGTTTGATCCGTGAGTCCGCAACACTAGCCCGATTTCATATCAACCATGCCGGGAATCGAACCCGAGACCTCACCACGAGGCCGACCAATTTAGGTTAGTAATATTTAGCGATGCGTCACAGGATTAGTGGGGGCGGGCTTAGGAAGGGGAGAGGCTAAGTGCTAAGGGGCTAAGTGGGGCTAAGTTTCAATATAGCCTACTATTTTATTTGAAAATTTACCATTCGTGTAACGTTCAACCACTTAGCCCCTCATCTTCCTTATCCCTCTCCCACAAATCCTGTGACACATCGCTAAATATAATTAATTTGATTTAAGTGCATGTTCTGACATGGTGGTGTTTGCATCCTCTTTAACTCTCCATGTAATTTATGTATTTTTTCGTAAATACTATGTATTATGGTGACGGTAAAGGTAATAGTGAATTTTAAAATTTGCATGTTGGTGTGGTGAGTGTCCTGACGAAGAGACGGGTGAGCTTAGAAAACAGTAGACATAAAAAGTCCGTAAGTGGTTAAATACTTATATTTACTAACATTAATTTAAACAATTTATTTAGGAACGTTTTAAATTAATAATTGTTATATCTATAAATAAACTGTAAATATTTACCTGACGTCGAAATGCCCATTTGGCGTAAATACACCTAATAAATAAAAAAATAATTAATGTACCTACACGAGGTGTAGGCATGTAATTTCTATTGCTTGGTTGTATGTCGGAGGTCTGCACGATTTTGGCAAATAATTAATACGCGAATTGCGTAATGCATTAAATCTGATATGGTTAATTCTAATAATAAAACCGATCCAGTTTCGTTGACCTAAATTAATAGCTTGTATCAGATTAAACTGCGATTAAAAAGTTGAGATATGAATTAAAAACGTGAAAAATCATTGCGATTATTATTTTTTTCATTTCCCGGACGGGCATTGATAAATGAAATTGACCCTTTGCGTTGCAAACTGCATAATTTCTTAACTATTTTACCCTTGAAATCAAGTGAGGGTCTAACTAAAGCCCTTACAGAGCACTGCAGATTGACAAACTGACATCTTGCTAGAATGAACCTTTCCGAAACTTCTAGATGTAGATTAAAAAAAAAAATAATATGGGAGTTGCGTTATTTACCTTCTTTATGACATACAACGTTTATATTTTAACAAATGGATTCTTCTGCAATTACATTACTCTATTTTTTTTCTAAAACTGCTGGAAACAGGAAGAATATGCTAAAAAAGGCCAATCAGGAACTTCTCAGCATTTTCTCATGTGGAGAGGAAACCACTCAAAACTCTTCAGGGAAGCCGGTCCGTTGACAGCAGTCAACAGGCCTTCCGTTCCACTAGAAGAGTGTTCGGCATTTCGTTCCCTACTTTGGTTTATTTTACCAATTACTTGCACTATTTTGACCATGTATGATACTAACTCTCGTGTGAGTTCTTTATTACCTATCACTGATGGGATGTCGCGTAGATCTTCACCTTGACTTCTGTACCACACCTCCAGCTGTTGTCTCTGAAAGCTGAAAAAAGGGCAATACATCAACAGGTGAGGGACATCTTGAGTAGTTTCATCGTCGCATAGGCAGCTGTCGACCCCGAAGAGCTTGAAGCGATGCAGGTAGCTCATGAACCCACCATGACCCGTAAGCATCTGGGTGAGCTCGTAGCCAGTATTCTGCATTCTCCTGAAATCATAGGCATGGAAAATGGTAGAGAAAAACATTTTATTTATACTTCCGGTAGTTTCACTCAAATAACGATCGTTCCAGAGTTAAAGGTTCTTGCTTCTTATTTTCCTTTTGGCAAAGCTGAGGGCCAAATCGGCAAAATTGGAGGCTGTCATCTTGAGCGTAGCCTCCCGAGCCTTTTCGTCAATCTTTTCATCAGCCTTTTCGTTGCCAAGGATTCCGCAGTATCCCCACATCCTGGTGTCTGCATCGTAGCTTCTGGATATCTGTTCTGATGTCCATTATAATAGGGTTGACTGAATTTCGGTCAGTTATTGCATGGACGCTAGATTTGCAATCTGTCAGGATCGTTATTTTCTTCCATTCTAGATGTATATTCTGCAGTACAGATGAGGAAACACATTTACTTATTCTATGTGACTATGATGCTTTACATCATAAAAGGAGCTTCATCCTCGGGGGACCACTGGTTTAACCTGAGGATGTTAAAGAGCTCGCCCCCTACCTAACAATCTGATTCTTTACGGATCTGGACGTGGAGATTCAGCAAACTGTAAACTCTCGCCTTCCACACAGGCTCTTTATAGACATGGGCGTGGAGGGCGAGAACTATTTACGAGGACTCGTTCCGATAGATCTTCACAGGTCGCAGTGACTTCCGGAGCTTGCATAGTACTGACCCCATCACTAAGTATAAGAATCTTACCATTATCTGCACTTGATGGCTGATAGCGCGTATTTATTTATTGGTGTTTTATTATAATGTAACGTATTCTTTAGATAATTGTACAAATTCATAAAATTGAACAACTGGGTATAACTTACATTATAATCAATGTAGGTAATATAACACAATTATACAAAAATAATTTCAATTACCATATTATAAGTTATTAAATTCAGACACACAGCATTCCTATATTTTTTTATATTTGTCATTATTCGACTGATTGAATTATTCAAGCCACTTTCTTAAATATTATTTTTTAGCAGGCATGATATTGTCAATTACTTTCTCCACAAATCGATCTGCACTATTATTTACTTCACATTTAGATGTTTCAGTGTTTCAATTTTCTTTTTGATGCTCCATTTATATTTTTCATTGCTGTAACTTGGGTTTTTCTTATTATATTGCATGTTTTTATGGTCTTGATAAAATTTTAATGGGTTTAGAAGATTGGTTGGATTGAAACATACCAGTGAGCGTGCTGTCCAGATGTTCATTAAAATGTATGCCATAATAATATATATTTTTAGCATTCTTTAATAATATGTATGCTTCCACTTTCCATTATGTTGTACCCCAACTCAACACTGGACTTATGGCCTCATAGATTTAGGGATACGTAATTATTTGCTTTGTAATATCTGTGCCTTAAAGCTGAAAGGCTGGAAGTCACATTGTTTGCGAAATTGAGTTATGAATGTTATTTTGGTCATATATTCAGATTTTATTAATGCTAAAAACATCGGAGTCCTCCGGCATACCACAACTGAAATAGCTTGTTCTAAAATACTACTTGTGCAGCAATAATACTCGCGCTTTCAACAATATTCAACGGTTTGCTGGTATTAAAGCAGTGGATACCGAATAAAGTCCACAATTTTTATAACAAACTACCTCTGACGCAGCGAGGGATTTTGCGCAAGATTCAGTCTTACTGTCATAATCAACCATACTTAACCATTATGTCATTTCTTTTGCCGTTAATTTAATTATTTTACTTTTCTTTTTTTTCACATAATGCTAACTTTCAATAACTGTTTTATTGCTATTATTATCATGTCTTTAAATTTATATTTACCTGTTATTTCCATAAATAATTAATGTTTTAATTAATAGCATCTTATTTAATGTTTTTGCCTTGAGAAAGCATTATAAATACATTATTTTTCATTCTATTGAAGAATATTTTCTACATGACTTTTAATACTAAAGTCCAAGGAGGAATTAGGGCGCGGGCCGGGCGGTTAGAACAAAAAACATTGAAGTCCCATAGTTGTGTTTTCTTTAATATTCTTATCAAAAACCTATAAATCCAAAAAAAACAGCAAAAAGTTGTATTTTTATTTCTCGTGATTTATTTGAAACAGTTTTACAACTTTAAACCGCTCTCCTGAACAATTAACTTCCAGCATTTCAGCTTTAAGGTACAGATATGTATCTTTACATTAATAAATAAATAAAATTATTGAAAAAAACACCTTTCAAACATATGTTTCATGTCCAACTTGCCGGGAATCGAGCTCCGGACTTTAAGCACGGTAGGCGAACGCGGCAAACACTACAATACGAAGCGGACGTATCTCCATATAAGATCAGTCATAGAGTCGAAAGGGCTCGCGCAGGGTTCTGGGCCTTGATTATGATGGGAAGATAGAGACGTCATACCTTCACCTTGATGGTATAGTTGGAGATAAATTCTCTCCAGCGATTACAAAGATAGACAACTGACCCCCCACCTTCAAGTTTTGGGTAGGTACATCGATATGAAACAAGGGGAAGCGTACGTCACGGAACACATATCTGCGCTCTAAAATGACGTAGCTTTAGTGTGACGTCATAGTTGAAGATAAAATTCTCCCGACCGACTACAAAGATATGCTACCGATCCCCCCACCATCAAGTGTTGATGTAAGTACATCGGTTTATACCGACGGGTCAAGAACCCCTCGATACGTTTATCTAAGCATTACAAGTGTTGAAAATTTCGTTCCACCGAGCAATTTTCGCTTTAATTATGATTTTTAATCGTTTTGAGGTTGGAACTTTTTTTCTTAACAGCCCATTCAGAGTATGAGAGAGAAATAAGTAAATTTTGAAGCCGAATTGAATTCTGACATAACTGTCAGTTTCGGAAACGAGTGGCTAGATTAGCTAGATGCTGCTCTATTAACATACAAGAGGATCTAGCCGTAAAATGTTACCAATGTTAAAAATAAATTGAGTTATTATATTTTTTCCGTCTGTTTTACTATCTTCCAGAGTGTACGTATCGAGACGTTAAAGAAGCCGGATTTGTAGTCGTTCGGTAGATGAATACAGACGATGTAAAGCATATTGTCTTGGCAAGTGTCAAAAGTCTTTTAAAAATCATGTTCAAGCGAGCATTTTTTGCTTGAATTGGGATTTATTGGAGTTAATGATCTTTTTAAAGACAGCACTTTTTATTAGAGAACTATTAGAGAACTATTTTAAATGTCAAAGGAACGAGGACTAATTTTTGCAGTCATTCATGGGTTCGTTTCGATCATATGATATCGATTTGGCAACTAGGTAGAACATACCGAGGAGGATACAGATAGTACAGAAGTTAAATATACCGTCTCGATATATACAGATGAAGATAGCATTCATAAATGAGACCCTGGTACTTTTTACAAGCAGAACTGTGATCTACGAAATAAAAATACATTCTTGCCACTTTTAGTATGTTGCACTGATTGCCTGATTCACGTTAAACGGCGTTCCGTGGTTATTTACTGAGAAGCTTCTATTAGCTACTTTTGCAAATCAGTTGTAAATCGTCTTTTTTTATGGTGCTTAGTTACCATAAGTTAAACTTAGCAATTGTATGCATTAGTATTGAGTTAGGTCGTTTCTAAAAACATAAAAAGTAGCCTAAAGATCACGTGAACGTCGTCAATAATCGTAGTTAAACCAAATATGTTCATAGACAAATAATTACTAATCGTTCGATTATTTTCATTCGGAATTGTAACAAAAAATGTTTGAAATAATTTTATGTAGCAATAATATTTTGCTAAGGGGCAAGTTCTGGCTAGCGGCTAGGGCAAGCATTAAATTTTCCAGGGAGGTCCCTGGGCCATGGGGCGGCGTACCCTAGTCTACGGACCTGTACCGCTTACTTTGAAATTAAATTCCAAAGATTCGGATCTAGTTGAATAGTAAAGTGTTATAATAAAATTCGGTTATCCTATTTGCTGCCAAAAGCGTCCGTAATTTGACTTACCTTGAATTAAAAAAAATTGGCCATGATTATTTTTTAGTTGTAATTTTATTTCTTTATATTTTTCTTCAATAATTGATCATTTTTATGGTATTAAATTCGGTACATTAATGTGTGATCATCAAATCTATATTTCCTTGTTCATTTCAAGGTTATAACGAGTATAAAGCATAAATTATAGTCGTTTAAATATAGAGATCAATCATTAAAACAAAAAATCTTGTTTTGGCCTTAACCGCATTTCTTTAGTCGGAATTATTATATTGTATAAAATAGTAAAAATTTTGCCCGGCTTTGCTCGGAAAAGCAATTTTAAGCTTGCTTAAAAGCAATTTTAATTGGTTCCAAAAAAATATTGTCAAGTTATTTTTATGTTTGTAATGTTTAAGACTGCATAATTTGGAAGTTAATAACTTAATTATTATTTATTTATAATTAATAACATTTCGTATTTTTTTTTGTTCAATTTACCTATGATTAAAGATATACCTACCTATCCTTTTTTTAAAAAAAAGTTTAACAATGTTTTGAGTAAGTCCAAATGCTGCAGACTGGCTGGAATTTCTCCCTAGGGAGTTGTTCATATTTAAATTTGTTGTAACAGAGAGGGAAAAAATTTTTGAGAAGGGAATATGGGAAACATTGTTGAATTAATTACCCGGTAAAAGAAGAAGTATAAAAAATTAAAAATTGTTTTCAGGCGTTGCCTAGTAAGTGAATTGGTTCAGCCGGATGAGTCTCACCCGCGTGGTAAATGTTTTAGCTCTTTTGCTTCACAAAAGTTAACAGATGGAAGAGTCGAGGAAATGTGGACGTTCAAACATAGGCAGAATGGTGAATGTTACACAGTGTGTAAAGTAGCCACTTAAACCGGCCAATGACAGTTCATAAACCGTGTAAATGCCTAGACTCCCATATTCCCTTCTCGAAAATGTTTTCCTTCTCTGTTGCAACAAATTTATAAAAAAATAAAAAACATTTTTCTCAATTTACATGCATTTTAATGATTTATTTTTTGAACAATATTTATTTAATTTTACAATACGCCCAAGGGGCATTTACAAAAAAATATACAGGTAAGTACAAACATAGTAAGTACAAAATAAAAAGATAAACAACGCTTTTTCGTATACATGTAGAAACAATAAAAAGCATACTGCTATGCAAAATAAAAAGTAAAACTTTACAGAGTAAAAAAGAAAAAAATATATATGGATATAAGAAAAGTAATTGAATTAAAAAGCAAATTGTAAAGAATTTAAACAAAAAAAAATAAACATTCACGTATACTTATACATATAAAAAAATGGTATTAACAAATTATTGTTAAAAACAAATAATAAAAATTAGTTAACAGTAAGTATATTTAAGATAATAACATAATATCTGGTACCCAAAATATTTGATACATTAATTTCAGAAAAAGATAATAATATATATGTTAGCGTGTTCATCGAATGAAACCATTGTGTTATAATATGAAGATATAAACTTTTTCTGATTTGTTTTCTCTCGTTTATCTAAATAACATTTATTTATTGATTGGTTGAATTGATGTTTATTTTGTAGAACTCCATATTTTAACTTAAAATATTAGAAATCAAACACTGATTTGAGTCTACTGAACACTTTATTTTGAACACGAAATTTTTGTTTTTATATTTGTAAAAATAAAATAAAGTGTTTATTAGATTCAAATCAGCGTTTGATTTTTAATATTTTAAGTTTATCATTTATTTGCTGAAAAACTTTACCTAATCACTATTCTTCTATTTATCTAGAAACATTTGGACCCTACTCATTTTCCTTTCATTAGTTAGCTACTGTTATGGATCCAAAATTAACATATATGCATGCGTTGTCGTAAATGTGATACGATGCACTACATAATATATGTGTGGGTTCCATCAGTTCCTTGTATTAGTGAATGTGTTTTTTGCCTTTGATCATTAATATAGTCTGTATAATGGC
Source organism: Micrasema longulum (assembly GCF_059751315.1). NCBI lineage: Eukaryota > Metazoa > Arthropoda > Insecta > Trichoptera > Brachycentridae > Micrasema > Micrasema longulum. The sequence continues at coordinate 892,409 of NW_028277683.1, read as the reverse complement.
TTACAATACCTCAAATGTCCAGCGCCCCGTGTCCAGATTAATGATTGTTATTTGGAAGTGGGAAGAAACAACATGTTATGTAGACATTTTGAAATAATTTGAATTTGTTAGATGTTATTATTATGAAATCTTTTTATTACAAAATAAGGATAAAAGGGACATCTATTACAAGTTGTAAGTTGTAATTTACAACCTAAGAGTAATAATACTCCACCCATTTATTCAGTCGCCCATACGAATGAAAACCATTCTGTAATTATCAATCACGAAGTTGGCTACAGTTTACAGCAATGTAACGGGCTGTAGGTACTCATGTCGAGAATTTCAAGAGCAAACCGAAACCATCCGTTACACATTTATATTTATTTTATTAACATTAACGGCAGATCTGCTTTTTACAAAAAAATATGATACTTTGGCTTAATATATTTTTTAAAAAAAGCATAAATTTCCTTTAACCTAAGATTTATAAAAAAAAACCTTTAAATTATACAACCTATTCAGTAGAAAGTTTAAACAATTCAAGAATACATGTAAAAAACAAATGAAATAATAAGATGTTTTAATTTACTAAAAATAAATTCCTAATAAATAAATATTGTATTACTGTTCAGTATATTAACAGGTAGGTAGTAATGTTATTGTTTATTTTTGCATAAAAATGTCTGCCTTAAAACAGGTTGTACCTAGTTAGGCAGACTAGACATGATCCAGAGAGATCCAGTTATTTTTGTTAATAAACTTTGATTTTTATCATTATTATTATTATTAAAGTTATATAACACGAAAATCATAAGTACTCTTTCATATAGCTGGGCAAAGTGAACAAAAAAATGTATTTATTATGAAATGCATAAATAAATAAATATAATTACCATTCACCATCTTTGAAAAAGTTCAAAAGGTTTGTTCTATAGGAACAATACCCTACACTCAATATATCAGATACGTGGGAATAACTATTGCCGAGTTCTAGAAGTCTGTTTAATACGGCATTACAAGTATACACTGTCCGTGAATTGTTGCTACTAAACGGTGGCACCTGTCTAGTCATTCTTCCAGGCACCCTGAAGTTGATGAGAGATAAAAGCAATCCCATATTGAATTTACAATTTTCAATAAATTTAAAAGGTCTTCAATTATTCTTCTAGTTAAACTAAATAAATAAAAAAATTGGAACGCCTTTGTTTTATGCAACAGAGAGAAAGGGCTTCTCTATGAGCGGGCGAATTATTACTCTGAGATTACAACAGAGATGGGTAACATTTTGGCGAATTATTATTTTACCTGTGACTGAATCGTCAATTATAACTGCATCATCAGCATACTCTAGGTCGCAGAGTTTCTGGGAGGAGATGGATATTCTGAATTATTAGTTATATAATTATCAAAATTGTAAACTCTCTTTTTGACGTACCAAAAATACTTGAATTGATTAATTTTAGAGTACCTGCGGTCAACACTAGGAGTACTTTTTTGTTTCATTGCTCCAGTACTTCTTCCAATCAACAAAACAATTCATTGATACCGAGGCTGCATAGGTTAGGTAACACTTATGGAACGGCTGCAGACATTCTGTCGAATTCTTTATTATCTTATAAGTCCACAATATTAAGTTTATTTGTAGCTGCTCGTCAAACTATTATTGACAATTCAATTCTATAAATTAAAAAATACTTATTTGTTTATTTTTATTACCTTATACTTGTTTTTTTATTTTTACTAATATATCAAATTGCATTGTAGTATTGGCAAATACGCATTTCATACATCCATATTTTTAAATCTTCTTTTTTCGCAATAATATATGCTTGCTTGTTTATTAATTTAACTTAAATTTGTCTTTCTTGCTTACTTTAACACTTTATTTACTGTGTTTGCTTTACATAATTTATTTCATAAGCTTATATCTTTGCATTTTTTGTTTATATTTATTTATTTATATACGGCATTTCTGCCATTAACATATATGTGGTATAAAGAGTGCTTAAAAATAAAAATATTAAAAAAAAAAAATCGTTTATGAAATATAATATACACATTGTACTGTACACATTATTAACTACTTAAAATACATATATATTTTAAAGAAATTATACAATAACAAAATACATTAATCAATCAAATTATAACTATTCCAACCCAATCTTCTGAAGATGATTTGCTCTTTTTGATAAAAATATGTTGGTCACTTTATTTTTTAAGTTAGGCAGAGGCAGATTGGTTTTATTATTTTATATAAAGTCATAAGATCGATCGATGTTCTTCGTTCTTGCAATTTAGTTCATTTAAGAGAGTCTAAAATTTTGTTATAATTTTTTGATTAGTAGAAAAACCCATCTTAAAATTAATATATCTAAGAAATTTATTCTGAATTCTCTCAATAGAATCTGAGAAAGTGATTTGATATGCTCACTGTTTTTTCTTGCATACCTTTGTTATTATTGTTTTTTTTTTACTTTGTAAAACTTTTTATTGTATCCTTTCTAACTAATTTCAGATATTTTTTCTGTATTTCTGTATTATTTAGTATGTTAGCGTGAATTTTATTTTTATTTTTTGTAAATGCCTTTTGGGCGTTAATGAACAAAATAAATAAATAAAATATCACAAAATTCCAATTGCGGTAAATTCATTTCTTGTTTATGAATATTTGGAAGTACCAAAAATATTTTTATATAACCTGATTAACTTTTTTTCGCTGGTAAACTGTGTTACTGTTTTTTTTAATTCTGTAGTAATTAAATTTCTTTGTTCGCGTTCGCTCCAAATAGGATTCGCAAATTTAACCAGCATCTAACAATAGATATTTTGAAAGGTGAAGGCTAAAATACTCAAGGTAGAATATACACCTACACACCCCATTAGCTTATTATTAACTTTCATACCCTTACAGGTAATATATAATATATTTAGTTTTAAATTATATAAAAAGTAGAATTCATGATGTAATAGTTATATTTAAATCACAACAAGCCAAAGTAAAATTTAACCTTCAACATCATCGCTAATTGGAGCATATGGTGCCATCAAGAAGCCCCCAGTAGCTCAATCACAAATAAATATCGACGTGCTAATAAGCGACGTGATAACAATTTCTCACCATGGTTGTTTATCGTATTCGCGATCACAAAGAAACATCCGTGAGATCGGGATTATTATATTTTTTAATATTATCACACTTCAACCTGATGCTTGGCAACACCTATTATTAAATGTCAAAATATTTACGTTTCGCGACGCATAATCCTGCTGTGCAATCACATATTTGAATTTCATCGGTGTAAATATGGAAAATATTCCAAAACTGTAAGTAAAGTAAAATAATTTCGTTTTATTCATTTGTTCACAATTTATCATGCTCTTTATTGCATTACCGGTGGTTGGCAAGCTAAATATTAAGAAAAGCAGTCGCCAAAGTAATTGAAATTTAATTTTCACTTTATTGTATTACGAGAGATACTCCTTACTATTTTGCAAATGCAATATATTGTATTATTTTTTATGGTAAATGCCCTTTTTTCGCCAGTGAACTGCATTTATTTACTAGAAAAACAAGAAACAAAGCGATTAAGCATGTTCATTATTTTTTATTTATATCCCTACAGAGATGAGGTAGATTTTTTTTTTTTTTTTTTTTCAAATTCAGGATTATGGATATTCGAGCGTTTACAGGGCTTAAGACCTGTCATTGGCTGGGTTAAGTGGCCACTTTACGTTTTACAACATTCCCCATTCCGCTTATTAGCGAATATCGTATATATAATAAAAAATATATACCTACTCCCCCTCAAAATCCAGATTTGTGTATGTACAAAAAATACACATACAAAAAAATAATGATGTTCATTATTGTTTATTATGATCGCTCAAATGCTTAGCATGTTTTTAAGCACGTCGATAGCTATTCGTGATTGAGCTACAGGCATCTCTGTTGCCAGCTCCTGTGAATCCTACCAAGTCAGGTTCGCATCCCATAGCTCTGCGAGGACTGCTAACGAAAGGTCTGCAGCGGACGCCCAGGACATTCGAGAACCTGGTGCCTCATAAAAGTACATAGATAAGCGATTAAAGCTCTCAGGGCCGCGATTACAAACGTTATCGTTATCGGGACATATCGAGACGGTAAAAAGTAAAATCCATATAAACTCAAAATAATAAACATCGCATACCTAATATCGTCGCCGTTCAGGAAAAAGTCACTTACCCAAAAACACTATTTTGAGAAATCGGAATTCGAATGTTTGGAGAACGAGGAAAAATCTGGTTTTGTGTTTTGGATGTTTTATGTATACAACACAATTTGTAGGTGTCTTTTTTTATAAATTCCATAAGTTATATTTTCTTTTAGATACATTTTTATATATCTGGGCCCCGATTTCAATGGGAAGTTAAAATTTATCTTAAATTTTATCTACAAAGTAAAATTAAGTTTTCTGTATGAAAAGCAGAATATGCATACATTTTTTTCTTCTTCACATGTTCAATTATAGGTAACCGACGAAGATACTTTAATTTTTCATGCAAATGTACTCATTTTCGTACGCAAATATCGATTTTTCTTTATGGACCGTCTGGTTAACTTTACATTGTAATCAGGGCCCTGGAAGGGTTTTAATGTGGAAAATAAATATGGGAAGGCATTTTTTTTATTTATTTCACTTTCCTTGGAAAGGCACCTGAAGCGTAACACTGTTCACTTTACCTGCCACGTACGTTATAACTATTTTGACAGTCGCCATGGCGCAGTTAGACAGCCAACTGTGAAACTGGCGTCGCGTTTCGATTCCCGCCAGTTTAAAGAAAAAAATTAAGAAAGATTTTGTTCAATAAGTCTGCGTTTTGTGGTGTGTTTTTTATAACTTCCTTCTCAAATTGATCCAGTTACGCTGCACTTGGAATTTTCAGTTATGTAAGCAAAATTTACAGGAATTAAATAAAAGTAAATGTCACTTATTTTATATTTTGCGCAAATAAATGGCGATCAGCTTTCCTTACTCTTTCAATCACATCCCAATCTCTATAACAGATAGTCAAATACGCGACTTAAGTGTTATTATTGATACGAAACTAATGTTTAATATTCATATTGAATCAGCCCTGAAAAAACATATAAATGGTCGGACTTATCATGCGGGTATCGAAACCATTTTAACATGCAGACATATAAAAAAGTTTATAAAACATTTGTTCGTCCCGAGCTAGAATACTGTACTCCTATTTGGTCACCTTACTATGATGTATGATGTTAGTATTAACAGAGTGTCCAACAAAAATTCTTTAAACAGGTCGACTATGCTGAATGTATGCAGTACCATGGAATAAACTCTCTTAAAAATCGAAGAACAATGTTAGACCAGTTATTTTTTCACAATAATTTACTAATAACAAGTAATAAAATTGATTCTCCTGATCTACTTGAAAGACTTCCATTCCGTGTGCCATCTCGACCGACAAGACAAAATCTTCTGTTTTACACAGATAACAAACAAAACAGACAAATGTAACAATATATTTACCGAGGCTGATATTTTTACGACAATGTGTGTAAATTTAAGTAAAAAATCAAAGAAACATTGAGAGAAGCAAATATTTAACTTTATTATCATATGCATATTTTTTCATTTCTTTTCTTTTACATTTGTTGTATTTAACATCATTTAAATTATTGTATAAAGTGTAAACAATGTTTTTGGTCTGTGCATGAGTGTCCTACGCTAATATACAAAGAAATTGTTAATATTTGTGTACATACTGTTGTTTACCCAATAAAATAAATAAATGACTTATTCAGTGCTCTATGCGCTACTGGGAGCGGATCGGGAAATTACTTTGAGAAAAAAGTTTAGGTTAAAATATTTATTAATGGGGATAAGAATCATCCGAATCATACGAGTAGATAACACCTAAAATAACTTTTCAATTTGTATGATTTTTATTGATTGATTTGGTGTTTATTTTGTAAAACTCCATATTTATACTAATAATGCATGAAATCAAACACAGATTTTAGTCTACTAAACACTTTATTTTATTTTTACAAATATAAAAACGAAAATTTCGTGACAATTTTTTCGCCTTGTTAGCTTGGGTTTCCTAGGACAGCGGTGCCCGTATTTGAACGGCCGCAGTGAACGGTGATGCGGTGGATAACCGTCGTAACGGTGACTAGAGTGTGGTTTCCTAGGAAAACGGTGTTATCAACACCATTTAACACCGTTTCCCTAGGAAACCACTCTCTAGTCGACTTTACGACGGCTATCCACCGCATCACCGTTCACTACGGCCGTTAAAATACGGGCACCGCTGTCCTAGGAAACCCTAGCTTTAGGGGCATTTTCAAACGAATGTGAAGATTAGATGGATTGAATGTCCTTATATAGTTATATAATTCAAGGTACTTAAGTAGAAATAAAAATAATATTTATAGCATGTACGTAATTGAGGGAAAAACCAATAGTTAAGGGCAAGGCTGAGTGTTTAATAGGTAATGGGGAATTTAGGTATTTATATTTGAATTTCAGAAAAAAATATAACAAAGTAAGTATTTATTGACGTACATGTAGTAGACTCAAATCAGTGTTTGATTTCTGATATAATAAGTTTTGTATGATTTTATTTAGATTATATTGTCTTCTCAAAAAGATTCTTCTCGCTGTTGAAATATCGGTCAATGTTTTCAAACTTCTTTTTCAAGTAGGTAAAATCCAATATTTTTAATAAAAGATTTGGATTCACTCAAATACCTAGTTGATTGATGATTTCCCTGGCATTAAATCCGAGCAAATGGAATTCAGGATGTGAATGGCTATTAATTTTATAAAGGCTACATTTCGAATTTAATTTAGATTTTGTAAATTTATTACTTTTTTTAATGTTTGGTATTTATTCCTTGACTTATATTGCCAAATTTGCGCGCCACAGCCCAATAATTGCCGGCAGACTTCGCGGAATTAAAAATTAATAATCGTATGAATAACCCGTTGAAAGATTTATCTATTAAATCGCCATGGTGAAATATTTTAAATCGTGTTATTATTTCAATTCGTAATACCGGATTGGTGATTTATACGATGTGAGTGCTGGACTTTTCTAAGATTTCTGTTGATAAACACGGTTTTCAGGGCCAGACCGCGAAACTTCAGAGGAACATTCCTCATGGTAAGCTTTAAAAAATCTTACTGTTTTTTTTTTCCAAAAAGTCATTTTGAAAAGAATAAATAAAAATATCGTAATCTCAAAATGTAATAAATCCTTAATTTATCGAACAAGCAGTCCCTCCACAAACCCCTACCCTTCTCTACCCAGCAGATTCCCTGGTCTATGTCTGGTGCGTATCGCTTCGTTGGTCAAATACGTATTTATCGCAATTTTTTCGATAGGAAGTTTGGATCGCTACGCATGAATCGATTCACTTAGAGCTGAATTTCCAACATTCTAGTTACTTTTTTACTTCCATTTCATTGTTTTTTAAGTAAAAAAAATCAAATATACGTATAGGGAATGCTCATTTTGCATCTATCGTGAGGGAATAGCGATAGTTGTTTTTCTTACTGGACCAGTCATTTACTAAAAATAATGCTTTCAAATGAAAACTGACGACTTGGGCTAGTCGACTCAGCGGCATTGGGGTTACTCGACTCACGTAATTGGGAACGCTCTTTACAACCAATGCATAATCACAATAACTACTAATTTAAATAGCCTTTATAAACCTACCTGGTGTATATATTTTTTAAACATACAATCACCATTTTCTCTCAATCCAAAAAGGAAGTGTATTTTTTTAATTATTTACGTTAACAATTGTTCGTATATATGCAGACAAGATCCAACTCGCTTTGCACCTTTTTAAAATTTATTGTAAAAATTGACAGAAAATATCTCATTTATATTTAAACAAAAAAGATCCATCCGGTTAGACAAACACTTACGTAGTAATTCAATTTTAAAACACGGTCATAATGCAATACTAGAATTTTACATTTTGCACAAAGAGTCCAATGATATTTGGTCTTAATTTAGTTGAAAAATGTTTTCGTATAAAAGATGTGTAAAATATGTTTTTGCATCAGGAATAGCGCAAATGCAAATATTCCGTCTATTTCATATAATTACATAAAACTGATCATCTTACCTTCATGTAACAAAAGTGATCAAGATTGGCTCATAATTCTAAATTATCCCTGGATACGATAAGATAGGTGTACCAATGCAGTGCCCTATGCCCAATTAGATGTGTAAATTGAATGATGATGATATTAGATAATAAATTACAAATACATTTGTTTGTAGGCAGACAAATAAATAAAAAAATGGCATATTTCATGGATATAATGGCGTGTCTATTTACTAATTATTCATAATAAATCCAATACAATAATAAAAATTATGATAATCATGGTTTATAAACAAAAAAAATCCATTTCTACATACATACTTGGGTAATAGATTTTCTGGATTTTGTCTAGTCTGCCTAACTGGGTACAACCAGTTTTAAGGCAGACATTTTTATGCAAAATAAACAATAACATTACTACCTACAAGTTAATTTAGTATAGAGTTATAAAATATTGATTTATACTATTTATTATTTCAGAGGGTTTTTGAGTAAATTTTCCAATTTTTCTCTAAACAAACCCAGTAGCCAAATTTTACAAAATGTAGTTTGAACTTTTTTTGCATTTAAAAATCTAAAAATCTGTTTTAGCTAAAATGATCCAGTTCCGTAAATAGGCATATAACTCATAATTGAAATTTTAATTTTGAACAAATGAAACACCATTGCGCATTGGCAAGAAAAATACTATTTACATCACCATTCAAATCAAGTAGTTATCTGTAATTTTATATTAGGGTGATCTTATATTTCCTCAAATGTCTCAAAACTGTAATTTGACAGTTGGATCTTTTCTGCATATATACGTCCAATTATTGTTTTGTTCTGTTATAATGTCACTATAATTACATAATTGTTATCGAAATAAAAAGCATGCTTTTTTACATTTTGTACTTGAATTATCTAACATTATTCTTCTATTTTGGAATGAGTCAACTAACCCAATACCACGAGTCTAATAGCCCCGCACCTGGGGTTGGTCGACCCACCGGACATGGTTTTCTGTAAACATAATTGGTTCCTTATATGCGGGTGTTTAAAGTTTTTTATTCCATGATCACATAATCAAATGTATCTTTACATATATAATTTCTCTGTACGTTTGATGTCACCGTACTCCTCCTAAACGGCTTAACCGATTTACGTGCGGTGTTCAGAGAAATATAGATCTTTGCGCTGTGCGTATTCGTAGATATTTAAATCTTCAATCTAATATGTCAAAAAGAAGTAAGGAGCATAAAAGGTTTTATTCGTCGATCTACCAGGGTTGCATTCTAGGAGAATGTATTTACAAAAAAATGGAAATATGTTGTTTTTTTGTGTGTAAAAAAGTTTGTATTTGAATGTTTACAAACAGCATTCGTTTTTTGTGGATCTCAATCAGATCCTTCCTTAAATTCCTCATGATTTCTACCCATTTATTACTTTTTATTGGATTTTTGGTAACACTTAAATAATATTAAATTCAATACATTTTTAAAATTGTATTCTTACATAAGTTTGTTGGTAAGACGACCGGAGTTTGACGTTTGCAAAAAGAATGCCATATTTAAAAAAAATATTTATTTTATGTTTTGGAATTTAACCATAAACAAGTACCTCGGTACCTACTTAAATTTAATATTATTTGAATATTAACAATTTTTAGTTTTAGAATTTAATCACAAACAGGTACCTACTTATCAATGAAATGTCTTTTCCCAAGGTAATAAATAGCAGGCAAGCCAACGTTCGGGCAGGACAACGTCTGTCGGGTCCGCTAGTATATTATAATATTCGATTCCAACTCTAATGCATGGGAGCGAAGTATGGAATTGGAAAAATAATGATGAAAGTAGGTTAAATGCTCTCGAAATGCGATCCCTCAGGCAAATGTGTGGTAAAACGATGTATGATGGGTGCACAGATGTCAAGATCCGTGAACTATGTAAGGCTTAGACTTGCATTATCGACAGAATCAAGAAAGGGGTGCTGCGTTGGTTTGGACATGTAAAGCGCATGGACAGCAAAAGAACGGCTAAAAGGATCTACGATGCGAATGTTGATGGATGCAGAAAACGAGGAAGACCGAGAAAGACATGGCACGATCAAGTCCATCAAATACTTGAAAATGGACTTGTCAAGAGCCTACTCTTATCGTAATCGTTATGCCTGTTGGAAGGGCTATCTCTATGTTTAACAATATTACTAAAATTGGAATTGAAAAAATTGAAAAAAAAAATCTTAATATTATAATCGGAGTGCGTGCATGAGAAGATGTATACATGTAGAGGAAACGAGGTATGTATTCAAAGACAGATTGATATGGCGTTCTATCATCTCTGTCTACCCCTACGAGGAACGGCGTGACAGTTTGTTGTTGTTGTTAATTAATATTGCGTCGGTAAGAGGCTTTTTTCCTCTTTTCATATCGGTCCACTAGCCCCAGTCTCCCCTATTGGCTAGTGTATTATTTAACAGTTGAGAAAGTGTAATTTAACACTTGTCATGGTGTGTTTGACACATGCTAATCACTTCCACGCCCAGATTGTTCCATTTCTTGAGCGTACGCCCCCGATTATGCGGGCCCTAGGCCACGGTAATCGGGCACCGCGAGCTGGGGACATGGGCGCGCTCCATTCATCGTGCGTTTGGCCTCAATACGAAGAAGTCACACGCTGAACTTGTGGACGCAGATGGATCAGCATAATCTTTTACAGGGAGGGGCAGGGGGTTGTGGGAGGGATGCTAGTCCAAGAAATTAAAGATGCACTCCATTTTGAGATTATATAAAAATATCTACCTACATATTACCTAATTTTTATTAATTTACATCTGTATTTTTAATTATTTTTTTACATTCTTCTAATTTTAAAATTCTTTTAATATAACCTATGGAAAAAATTAACTTCTGTTCTCTCTACTGAAATATATGTATGTATGTACTATATGTAGGTCTACCAATGAACAAAATGATTCGCCTACAATCTGTATTGAATGCTGCAGCGAGACTTATTTTTGGAATCTCTAAGTTCAGTCATATCACTCCACTACTTCGGGAACCACACGGGCTACGTTTTCCACAGAGGGTCGAATACAAGCTCTGTTGGCTTATGTATAAGTCACTGCACAACTCTGCTCCGGAATATCAAAGGGAACTATGCATTCCAGATGAACTAGCTGACAGGCGTCTCACGCTTAGATCAGCTACGTCTACGGCGAGAGGAAGAGTTATTGTACCTCTACGCAAACAGCGCACTAAGTTTAGTGAACGCGCATTTGCGGTCGCAAGCCCTATGGCATGGAATGCTCTCCCAGCAGAGGTGCGAGGCTGTAAAAGTGAAGTGATGTTTCAGAGAAAACTTAAAACCCACTTGTTCTCTAAATCGTTTGAATAAATCCGTAGCATGTGTCAACAAAATAAATTGTTTTAATTACATTACAAATTTAAAAGCTTCAATAATAAAATAAAAAACTATAGAATCACTATGTAAAGCGCCCTTGAGGTATTATATTACGAAAATGGCGCCGTATAACTTATCCATAATTTTAATAATAATATGTAAGATTAGTTTTTATATATTTTTTATTTTCTTTTTCTTATTACTTCATTTTGAATTTTTTGCTACTTTTGTGTAAAATATATGTCTGTTAAAATAAATATATGTAAAACATGTAAAAGCCTACAAAGCGCTTAAATAAATAAATAAATATACGCTCTGTATCTATAGTTGGTACCTCAAAATATATTAACGAAAAACTTCCTTCCATGGTTAACATTAACTGTATTTTTAAAATAAAATGATGTAAATATATTATACAACATATTTATTATTTTATTTATTGAGGCTTTTTAGGCTGTGCCCGTGTCAAGTCATAATAATTAATAATAACAAATACATTATTAAATTCATTAGATTAAAATATAATGACATGTGATGTAATAAAATAACAATCCAGAAAAACAAGGTATAAGTAATAAATAATCAAATTCCAAAGAATTCAATTTAAAAATGATAATCGGACATAAATGTTAAAATGTAAATCATAAATCATGCAAATTTAGATTCATACATAATCAAACATACGAAATAACAGTCATTGATCATTGAAATTAACAAAATAATGGTAAATTATAGTAGTATTGAAAAGAAAAGAAAAACAAAATAATAGTATCATTGAAATCAATAGAAAAATAATATATATAAAAACATAATTGAAATTATAATTGAGATATGGTTTCTAGTATGAATTGTATAACTAGGTATATTTGTAAATAACGTACATATATGTGCCTATGGATATTAATTATTTAAAATAATATATTTTTATATTTTAAATTGTGTATTTTTTTATTATATTTATTTGCTATGCATTTTTGTTTTTTATTTTATATTATTTTGTACACTTGCCAAACTAAAGAGCCTGTGTCCAATTGTTATTAAATATTTGTATATAACTACTTACCGACTTTTCTGTCTACCAGTTTCAAGGCTACCGGTTTCGAGGCATACCTATTAAACTCACGCCCCTCCCTCCATCCCCTTTCTTTTCTTTCAAATATTTCTCCCATAGAATTGAACATTTTCATAACCTAATCGGTGCATGTAAGGGAACATGCATACCTTCTCAATGCATGGCATGTTGGTTTTATATTTTTGTGCAACAACTATAGTGAAGGTGTATTGTAGGTTTTAAACACTGGTTTAATTAGTGTCCTGATGAAGAGACGCGTACGTCTCGAAATCTGTAGACATGGAAAGGTCAGCGAGTAGTTACATTAAAATATTGTATAAAATTAAGTGAAATAAACTTATTTAATTAAATTTTTACTTGTCTTTTCATTTTAATATTTTTCCTTCGTCTTAAATAAAAAAATATATATATTATTGTTATCAAAAACAGTTTTCACTTTGTGGTGTGACATTTTACATTTATTTGTTTATAAATTTGTATAAACCACTTCAATTTTTTTTAACGGCCATCCATAAATCTTCTAATCATCCTTTATCACATAAACACTCTGCTTTCCATTCTATGATACATACATCGGCTTATTTCAATACTACTAAATAAAAATAATTTTGACTTAGAATTAAATACTATAAAGAGATTGCTTTCAATAATGGCTATGAACTAAATTTAATTGACAATATTTTAAATAAAAAACTTAAATTAAACTATAAGAAAAAATACTTATACAGTTCCCAAAATATTTCCAATAAAAATGAGAACTGGCGTAGAATTTTGTACATTAATTCATTTTCTAATAATATAGCACAAATTTTATAGGTAAAATATTAACAAATTGTTAAGATAAGGATGATAAATTAAATCATTCGGGAATTTATAAATTAAATTGTTTAAATTTCCCAAATTTCTATATTGGAAAAACTTCACGTAAATTTAAAGTTAGAATCAAAGAACATATAAAATGTCTGAGTAAAAATAATTTTTCAGAATTTGCAAATCATCTTGTATCCGAAAACCATGAATTTAATCAAGAAACGGGTGTAGAAATTTTGCATGTCAATAAAAATGGTTTTCGTTTAGATAATTTAGATCGATTAGAAATTAGTAAGGCCATTAATCAAAAACTTCAAATAATAAATAATCAATTAAATTTAACTTCGAGTCCTCTTTTAAAACTATTCCCGTTATGATTTATTTTATCTTCTTTCTCTCTCTTTCTTTCAATTTTCTGTCTCTTTCATACAATATTTTATTATATAAATAGCAACGCGTGTAATTATAAGTTATTTAAATTCCTGACGATGAGGTAGTAACCTCGAAACCGGTCGAAGTGTAATTAAAAAAATTAAAGAGGTTTATACAAATTTATAAACAAATAAGTGTAAAAAAATAATGACTAATACATATAAAAATGAATACGGAATCTCTTAAAAGTTTTTAACATTATTATATTTCAAAATGGTTATAAATTATTAATAAAACAGCGCAGTGGTTAAATTAATATAAAACTGAAAGTTATGCAACCACGTACGCTATATGACAGTTTAATAGCGAACACGTTATATTTTTATGAACGGTACACATAGCTAATTATTGTTACTAGTTATTACCGAAATAAAGCATAAACAATCACATGACACTTATACAAAAACATTATATTAGTTAAAAACTTATATAATTGCATTTAAAAAAAAACATTTAACAAAAGCTGACAAATGTAAAATAATATCTTTCTCGCGATAAAAAAAAACAATAAAATTCAACTACAAACTAAAAAATATTTCTCATTCAATGGTTTCGTTAATAAAAAAAATTATCATTAATTTAAATTGTAAACTCTTCTATCGTGAACACATTGATTATATTGTAAACAAATCTCTCAAACTTCATGGTTTTATCGATAGAATGACGACGACTTGATTATTAATACCATCAATACTCTTTACTGCTAACTAGTTCGACTCCATGTAGAATATATTTCTCCAATTTTGTTTCCTTTCTTTAGGGCTCATATTGACGTCTGTCCAACACCGTTTTTCAAAAAAGTGGCATGGTTGCTCGGATTGCATAAGGGCAATTATTCCTATTCCGAAAAAGAGCAATCTGTCTTTATTGGAAAAACGTAGAACTGATATGAATCTTATATGCATTTTCAAATTAATTAATGCTATAGGTGATGTCCCATCTCTGTTGTAATCAATTTTTTTTTCGTGTTCCCAACCATATCACCAGAAGCCAAAATCTGCTTTTTATCAAATATGGCAGAGACTCAAAATCCTTTACTGTACATTTGTGCGAAGTTGCTTAGAAAATGCGTCACAATTATGGAATCCTACGTACAGAGTGCAGATATTACGCATTGATAACTAACAAAAGAAATTAGTCGAGTACACGTGTTTCCGGTTGGAACTTGACTTTAAATCCGATCCATAGAATTAAGAATAGTCCAGAAGGAGCGTAGAATCATATTTGAATACATCGCACTGTGTCCAATGATTTCCCCACTTAGACACACTTTCGCCGCGCGCATACTTGAAGTCACCGAGAAATATTGCCAGATCGCGAAGAATATAACCAAAACACAAATGTAAGGTAAAAAAAAAACAATTTGTTGATTTTTCTAAAATTTTATTGTGCACTCGGAAACATTGATTGACACAAAAGAGTAGATAAGTAAAGGATCATTTAATAAGAGTAATTGAATTAATGAACTTTGAACAAACAAATAAAAAATAAAAAAACAAATTTTATTTTCCATAAAACGGATATTTTTATGTCATGTTAAATAATATTTTATGTTTTAAAGATAATGTCGGCCAAATGTCCACCACGGCGTTGTTTAATCTGAGGTTAAATTTTCATTATTTCTCTTATTATATGAGCAAAGTAAGGTAAAAAAATTTACTACCCTGGCAACACTAACAAAATTTTCATTTTGTTTCTTCGACAATCTGACAGATGGAAAAATAATTCAATTTTTAATAATGCATTTGTAATATACACATTAATTTACCAATTACACATGAAATGTGATTGCATCCTGTTTTTTAAGGATTCTAGCAGTATTTCTACACTTTGAAAGGATACAACACGGCATGGTTAAATTCGAATCAAGAGTTGCGTACTGAGCGACGTCTACAAAGAAACTAATGGCTCAAAACGTAAACCTACTCATTTATGAGTAGTTGAGTCGCCTTCTGTTTGATGTGCGTATGCGGTTTCTGGATTATTCTTAATTTTATGATCCGATCACATTAAAATATGTAAAAAAAAACATCTCTGCAAAAATGTCGCGAAATGGCTGATATACGTAATTAATGTATTGAAAATTTCCTCTGAACCGACTGCTCTGAATTATTATTCAAGTTCTCTAATTGAGGTTCCTCGAAAAGTTCTTCGAAATAACCATCTTCTTCATAATCCTCTTGTTTCATTTGATTATAAGTTAAATTCGTGTTTATGGCGAACTTTAAATAATTTGAATGTATTAACGAAATCATCAAAAAAAGATTAGTGAGCGAACAATTATAATTATAATCGTTCGGCTTTTGCTTTTGTTTTTTTTTCTTTTGTTTTTTTTTACTGTTTATTTTATGTTTGAGTTAATATGTTTTAACTGTGCTGTGCCGCTCTTGAAAATCTGTAATTGGCTTATTTGTTTTGTTTTTTTATATTATGATAAATGTAGCTGTTGGTTATCCGAACAAATAATAAAAATAAATATAAGCTATAATAGAAAGTTTATATTTGAAGCACTAACTTTGTAATAAATATAATAAATCTCGAATATACCAATTAAATTGTAATGATTGCGATTCAATCTACACTGGAAAAACTAAAAGAATCTTTAATATTATAGTAAAAGAACACTTAAGATGCTTAAATATTTATTTTTTTCTGAATTCGCAAATCATCTGATAGAAAATAATCATAACTTCAATAAAGACACTGGATTAAAAGTACTTTATGTTGAAAAAAAATTATTAAAATTAGACAACTTAGAAATCTTAGAAATTAAAAAAGCGATTCATAATAAGAAAACAAAAATTAATAACTTAATAATTAATTTCTTTTAGTCCTCTCCTGTCTTACTTTGAAAATATTGATATCAAATTACCACCCGTGTAAGGAAAAAAACGACTTGATTTATTGGGTCCACGTGTAGTATTTAGTGAACATGATAAAAAAAAAAGAATCAATTCATTAGTAACGTAAACCTCGACGAAGAAGCTTGTTTGCTTTGAAACCGGTCGGTGAAAAATAAAAATTAGTGGTTAAAAAAAAAGTTGTTTTATTTATTTTATTATGAATATAAGCGATTATATGTAACTGTTAAGGTAAGGTAATCAGTTTTCCATCTCTGTGAAAATGTTTGTTCTAATTTTACTAATTTACAGCATTTCAGAAGAATGTTGATCTTAAAGCTGAGGAATAAAATTCTACGATAAATTATGTTAGTCGTATATGTCAGTTTAAAACAGGAAAAGACATTAATAACCAATGACAGTTTGATTACTCAATTTTAAAAACAAAAAATATTATTGAACTACCATATTATGTGTAACGTAAATTTGTCTTATTATAAAGATCAGGTTAGTTAGGTAATTTGTGAAAAAATGGGTTTAATATATTAGATAATTACGTTCATTGTTTTTTAATAAGCTAACTTATGATAACTAATTATATAATCCATACAGTAGCCAGGTTCTTTAAAGGACAGGGCTTTGAATTAAATGGTAATCACATTCGCACCATATACTCTCCACCTTAAATTATTATGTGAAATGGTACATTATATGTCAAATATCACTAAACGGGTTTCTTTATTTAGAAATTCTGGTAATAATAAACAAGTACCTATTCACGGTTTTTTCAAGGCCAGATCGCAAAACTTCAGAGGAACATTTCTCATGGTAAGCTTTAAAAAATCCTAATCAAAATTTTCCAAAAAGTAATTTAAAAAAAATAAATAGTTTATGATCTCAAAATGGAGTAAATCTTTAATTTCTCGGACTGGCATCTCTTCCGCAAACCCCTACCCCTCCCCAACAAAAAAAGCGATAAAAACGTATTTGACCAACGAAGCGATACGCACCAGACAAGGGAAGTGGCTGGGTAGGAGAGGGGTAGGGGTTTGTGGAGGGACTGCTAGTCCGAGAAATTAAAGATTATTTCCATTTTGAGATCATATATTTTTTTTTTTAATGACTTTTTGGAAAAATATATTAGGATTATTTTTAAAGTTTACCATTAAGAACGTTCCTCTGAAGGTTCGCGGTCTGGCCCTGAAAAACCGTGGATAAATATTTTTATTTTTATTTATTAAGGAAAAACAACAGTTGTTATATAAGAATACAAAATATAAAAAAATAGTACATTCATCCAGTTAAAGTTTTTCACAACTATAATGAGAGAACATGTTACACAGTAAAGAGAAAAATATTATATTATATAAGACATGAGAAAAAAAAGAGCTCGTAAGAAGGTTAAGGGATGAGGAAATAGAGAGGAGGAGGAGAGGAGGAGAGGGATTTTCATAATAAAGTTGACCAATTCAAAATTTTGATATCATAATAAAATAAACATATTTAAAGGAACATAAACTTATTACACACTGACAAATGTTTAATTTTACAGTGTTTCAAAAAGTTTTTTTTTGAAGTCACAAAATTTTGTATTAAAAATATCTAGATGGGGACAAAGTAAATAAAATTTGGAGCAGCTACGATAGTTAAACGAATTTTGAACATATTTTTTTTGGGCAATGAATTATAAAAGAAATAAACTTGTCGTGTTGACTTTACGGGACAATTGATTGAAATACGCTTCAAGAGATATGGACTATCGATAAAATTGTTTAAAATTTTGAAGAGGAAAGACGGATCAGAAATGCTTCTACGTTTAATATAAATGTATGAAACAGGTTAGCGATTTTTAGAAGAGATCGATATTCATTTAATAATAATTGTCATAACAGACAAAAAATAATTACATTGTATTTTGCCAAATATTTTTTCTCAATGATGAAGATTTTTTTGTGTACTTTTGTCGCAGAACATTAATGTACCGAAGGTACTCCCACCATTGTTACGTCACAGAGGTGCCAACTGACGAGCCTCTGCTCCCGTAATGATAAGTAATTTTTAAATGATTTATTCAGATATTATTCAGCGACACATAATTTGTAATTCAATTAAAATGTATTCGTGAAAGTGGATTAGGTTCCATTCATCTCGTTACGAATTGTAATGATATATGCATAGGTACTTATACCATCAAAACTATAAATAAACGACTATTGTGGTTATTAAAAACTGCGTTGATTTCACACTTCTTGTGATAATAATTTGATGAATTTTAATGTGCGTAATTTTTTTATTTATTGTAAAAATTGTTAACAAAAAAAGTATAACATTACAAATAATAGTTAAACGTATTAGAAAATGTATTTACATATTTATTAGATTAGGGATATTTAAAAAATCAACAATTATAAAATAACTTATTACTCAATTGTACAATCTTTGTTACAATATGGTATTGTAGGATGGGGGTGCATATGCGAATATATTAAACCCTCTTAAAATAGTACAAAGATTAATTATTAAAGTTATTTTAAAGAAACCTTCAACATTCAATACGGAAAATCTTTATAAAATATTTAATGTTCATACAGTAGACACTCTTTATAAAATAAATTCCATCATACAAATTTATAAAGAAGAAAAAATAAAAGAATTTGAGATGAATAAGTCACTCAGATACCAAAATAATATTAAAATTCCTAAATTCCACACAAGTCATGGTCAAAATAGCTTTGTCTTCAAAGGTGTAAAAAATTACAATATTCTCACCAATGAACTAAAAACAATTAAAAATAATATATCAATAAATAAATTTAAAGTAAATCTAAAGAAATTTTTTGAACACGTGTAAAAACTGCATTTAATGTTTATTAGTATGAATGTTTTATTATTTTATGTTTTTTTCTTTATATTTTCTATGTTTTTTTTTTCTCATATACTCGTATATTCAAAATTATATAAACTCTTATAAATAAACAACTACAACAGTGTAAGTCACTCTCCAATCACAAAAGTTAGTCTCTTTTTTTGGAGAGTTACAGTAAAAACATTTACTAGATGTATAAAAGTAGATATGTATAGAATTAAGAAAAACGTGTACCTTTTGAAAATTTTATTAATAAAAAACAAAAAAAAATGTTTTGTACATTCTTAATTAATAATAACGTTTCTACCTCCATGACAGAATGAAAACACGTGTTTAAAGAAGGAGTTCGATTTCTAATTTATAGAGTTCGGGATAAAATAGGTTTTTGTAAAAAAAATATATTTAAATGTTTAAATATTTTCTATTGATTGAAACATTTCAGGATGATTATTATCAAAGTTTTTTTTACCAACATATGAATAATGATCAAAAGTTCAGTTGTCTTGCATCTATATACAATTAAATTATTTGGAAATCTAGGGTTTTGAGAATATTAGTATTAGTAAAGTAAGTAAGTATTAGTAGTGTTAGTTTTAGTAAATTAGAGTTTTTTTTTAATTATTTATTTCTTATATAACACAACAGAGGTGAAGAACATTTTGTAAAAGATAATCTAGAACATTTAAGTTTGTAAGTGAAAATTCTTGATAGAAGTTCATTGTAATTTATTACATAAATAAAACACGAGTGATACTTTAATCCACAAATTTGGAATATCCTTAAGATAAAAATAACTTTATTTAATTTACTTACATATAACTTTGAATTATGTATCCTTACCTCTGTTCTGTATAAATACATTTACCTTTTTAATAAAGATACCAGTCTCGAAGATGTCGCGAAAGCGATGAAACCGGTCACTGGATATTCCAAATTTGTGGATTAAAGTATCACTCGTGTTTTATTTATATAAGATAATCTAGAAGTCTACGCATTTATAGGGCTTGACATTGGCTGATTTACTTGGCTTCAGACTGTATTAAGTCTTCAAAAATTTGTATTTTCTCAAAATATTGTTGATTAAGTTAATTATGTTATTTATAGCTTCAAAACAACGATATATTTTTGCTGATTTTTTTTTAAATTCATAAGGGGGATACCGTGTGTGTTGGATTTGTCCCGACGTTTCGGCTACTATTGCAGTAGTTATCTTCAGGGTAAACAAAAAAGAAACATATTGATAACGTGACCGTGAAAACATTCGCACTTATCCATAAGGGGAAATTGCAATATAAAATTGTTATTTTTTCAATTCGATAAATTAACGTAAATAAATGAGAAACCAAAATTCTAATCGAGCAACACAAATATTGAAAAAAAGGAACTTGCTATCATGATTATAATATTGAAGTTTGTAAAGGTGTAGTAATTTTTCACAACCAAAAGAGTGACAGCTCTTCGCAAAATTGATCCCCAGGAGTCATTTTTGGGATTGACTAATCCAAAATGACCGAGACTACTCAAAAACGTGTCGAGTTACATCAAATTCATACTCATATAAGAGATATATGAGTTATTTGGCACCGGGACAAATTTGTACCGTCAGGGAGCAACATTGACATTATTAGAGATAATAGTGACACGAAATATATAATATATGTAAAATTATTATGTATTTGTGATGTCACTGAACTCCTTTTAAACGGCTTGAGCGATTTACGTTCGGTTTTCAGAGAAATGTAGATCTTTGCGCTGCGCGTGTTAGTAAATATTAAAATCTTCAATCCAATATGTAAAAAATAAGTTAGGAGCATAAATGTTTTACTGCAAATAAATAATATTTTCGTAATTTCAGTATATGTAAATTTTGTTTTTCCTCTCTTTTCTTTTCTTGTCTTTTCTTGTTTTTCATGTCATACCATATATATGTGCTATAAACTTTTTAATAATTAAAAAAGGAATGGCTCACGCTCAGACGCTGTAGTCTTTGTGGGCATTTTTTTCCAATTCATGGCATGGCTTAATTTTAAGATATATTTTTCTAAAGTGTATTTTTGTAATTATATTTCTATGTAAATAATATGTTCATGGAAAAATAAACAATTATAAAAAATTCATCAAATACGTTCAAAATTCATCAAAAATGGAAGGATGTTGTTGTGAAAAAGAATTCCATATTTGAAGAATATTTATTTTATGTTTTGGAATTTAACCATAAACAGGTACGTATGTACCTACTTAAGTCCAAAATATTACAAATACTAGTTTGCTTTGGCGGAAAAAAAATATTAATGCCCGGTCAATGAATTTAAAATAAATCTTTAGGTAACTTTGACTCTTCACCCTGAAAAAAAATATGACGCTAAACAGCCACTTTTTTTTTGAATTATGTAGTTTTTAAAATGGTGTAACATTTACTATATTTTATTTTAGATAAAAAGATGCTGCTTTTTCAAAGCAAAATGAGATAATTGTACATTTTTCATTTATTAGGAATTCCGATATAAACAATTGCTTTGATTTATTAAAGTGAAAAGAATTCATTTTACACTAAATAAAACACAAAAATAATCTCAAAGCTAGTCAAAAATAATCTCATTCGCCGTGGCTTGGTTAGATGGCGACTGTGATATTGGCGTCGCGGGTTCGATTCCCGGCAGTTGCAAGAAAAAAATCCATGAAAGATTTTTTTCTCAATTGGTCTGGGTGTTGTGGTCAATTTTTCATTACCTCCTTCCATGTCCCCTCTTTTCCACCTGCTGACAAGCCTCTAAAATAGAGGCTAAGCGGGTTATTCCTTTTTAAAAAAAAGTTACTAAAAGGTAATAAATTGGCATCGCTTGAATAAACTGATCTAAGGTGTAGATGTTCGGGAAATTCATAAAAGTGGAAATATCTCGAAAACTAAGGCATTTTTACTGAACTCATATTTGTATTTTTTGGTGAGTCGTGAGCTGGCCTAACACCCCCTAAAAGGAATACCTTGGATTATGGGACTTGTATATGCCTGTATTGAATTATAATAATTTACTTTCCAACAATAGATCTAGGTAGTTTTCTTTATACTTTAATTATCTATTGTGGGCCAACATACATGCGAAAAATATAAAACAATTATGCTTACTTAATTTCGTATATTTAGAAATCGATAAATGCCATTCTTGAATAAAGAAGTCGACTACCTTGTGTGTACGGTGATCACCAAACCTAGCTGATGACAGATTGCAAGCCTAGTCTTCCATATTCTCGACAGCTTCATTTCAGTTTAAAAAATATCTAGTAAAAGTCAAGTAGCAACACATATAACACCGCAAATATTTACAGGTTTGTATAATCCAATCTTCAGTTATGGCGCAACAAGTTTACGATGGCACAGTCATTATAAATTATGCAGGAATTTTTATCAAGTTGGCAACGCTGAACTAGTTTAGAATTAGCGTAATAATAATAATATGTAAGCAGGTAGGTACCTCTGATATGTCACGTATGTTCTATGCATACGTAGCGTGTTATTGCTTATTACGTGGTAGGTACCTACCCGCAGATGACCCGTTTTTGCGTAATGGCTAAATGCATTCGCGCGCTTTCTGTAGCTCAATCACAATAACTATCGACGTGCTTAAAAACACGCTAAGCATGTGAGCGATCACAATGAACAATAATGAACATGCTTAAGTTATCGCAGTCATAAGCCAGTGCGTGTGTAATCTCTAATTCAACGCTCGTGTCGGTTATTTTTGTTTTCCTCTTAAAAAAATACAGTTCACATACAATATATTGCATTTGCCAAATAGTAAGGAGTATCTAATACAAAAAAGTGTAAAATAAATTACAATTACTATGGCGACTGCTTTTTTCAACCGGCTAAATGCAACGAATAGAATGAAAAATATTAAATACATAAATAAACATAGCAGTTATTTAATATTTTCCATATTTACACCGGTTAAATTCAAATATGTGATTGCGCAGCAGGATTATAGGTCGAGAAAATGAAATATTTTGACATTAAATATTAGGTATTCACGGATGTTGCATTGTGATCGCGAATACGATAAACGACCAGGGTGAGAAATTGTTATCACGTCGCTTATTAGCACGTCGACAGTTATTTGTGATGGAGCTACTGGCGTTTAAGAGGATATTCGAGTCAGGCAACTTTGATAAATATGTAATAAAACATTATAATAATTTTTATAACACTTTTATTTATAATTATTTTATAAATTTTTTACCAGTGACCGGGTTTCCTCGTGACCGACATCTGAAAAAAATGTAAAAGATGTATAAAATAATTATAAATAATAGTGGAATAAAACTATAAAGTATTTTTATTATTATAATGAGGAACTTCAGCCCTACGAGAAATTGGATACAAAAAATGTTTTCTTACGCGGGGTAAAAATTAGAGCATTAAATTGTACGGCAAAGTTTCTTGAAAATGTACAGAAAAAACTAAAAAAATTTTTTTTGATAAAAACGCACTACTTTAAATGACGTCACTGGTTCATGTGAATCAACCTATGATCTGAGAGCTATGGAAGATTTCCGGTCTGCTTGTCGCTCCTGGACCAATGGGAAGAACTGAATGAGAATAAGCGGAAATGAACCTCTGACGTCACACGCGGAGTTATTTAAGAAATACAAAACTTTAAAAAATCGTAACGCCGATAATACGATATGTAAAAATTAAAAATAAAAATTGACTTAGTTTAACAGTCTATTAACAAATAAAAAAAATGAAAAAAAAATCACTGAACTTCCTCATTAAAATGCAGTTCCACCAAGAAATGTCAGTAGAAAAACTCAATATATTAATAAAACATTGTTTTTCTGTCAATCTCTCGCAAATACCTCCCCCGATACTGTGCAAAACGGATGGATTAAAATCGTCAAAATCGACGTTTCGCTGTCCGGTTTTCCGCACCTCGAAACTGAACACACTTTGATATTTTTTTTAGAAAAAGTATCAGAATAAAATTTCCTGTGTCGCGAGTATTTGCGTTTTTCAAAAATAGTTATCATATTTGTAAACCGTACGCACGAAGACAGCTGATAAAACGGGGGGCTTTCGAGGGTTTTTGGATGGTTCTAGTTCCCATAATAAACTATTTATAAAAAAAACAAAACGATAAAAACAGGTCAATGGTAAATATCTTTTATGTGTAAAAAGTAATTGCTCTTATTTATTTATATATACGCCCAACGGGCATTTTTAAGGACATATGTATACGTAGAAAATTATTGTAAAAGAAAGTTGAAATACACAGTGGTATATGGTAGACTTGGTGGGAGTGGAAGCGGGAGAGAGGTGTTTATCAATAAATTTGTTTCAGTGATTATATGAAATATACAACTTGTTATCGTAGAAATCAAGACTTGTATGTTTGTTGGCAGACCTAAGAATTCTGGGCATAGGGGAATGAAAACCATAGTTAGTTCTATGGTTATCAGTATGAAAGAGTAAGTTTTGTCTGAGGTTTCCTGTTGGAATTTTTAATTTTATTGAGCTCAGTAGTTCAGGCGCATTAAAGAGTGAGTAAAGAATTTTAAATATGACTAGAAGTTCGTATTTATTTCGACGGGCTTGAACAGAAGATATACAAGTATTTAAGCTAGTTTCTAGGTCATTATTTAAAAAAAAAAATATTTTACAATACGCCTAAGGGGCATTTACAAAAAAATATACGGGTAATATGGTCTCTGGATAAGCCTAACCTCCAGCCTATCTTTCTCAAAAATCGACGTTGAACTTATTCTATATTTTTTATGTGAACATTATAATATGGAGACCAGATAACAGAAGAATGCCCTAAGTGCGGGCACCTAACTAGGGCCCAAAACAGCATAATTCCGAGTTTTAAAAATAGGTGTCTAAGAAGAATCCTGGGTGTGCGGTGGTTTGACTTTGTGAGGAATGAAGTAACAAAAGAAAGGACGCAGCAAACTCCGGTGACAACTGTCGTCAAGCGGAGGCGATACGTCTGGCTAGGCCATATACTGCGGATGCCTCCTGAGAGTCTTAACCACGCTTGTCTACTTTACAAGGAATCAGTTTCTCGACGTCCTGAACGTCCACTGCTGACTGTTTATCGGCAGTTTATGTCAGAACTTCAAGAGACACGGAATGATGATGATTTAAAAAACTACCAAAATCGTTAGTTTTGTCATTTTATGATATATATATATATATATATATATATGTGTGTCGTATCGTGTGTGGTTGGTCACAAAAGCAAAAAAGTAGTACCTAACTCAGGTTCCCGCGCATTTTGTCTATTGTTTTCACATGACAGCAGATTTCGCGGGAGAAAGCACGGTATACGAGCTTTGATATATTATTATCATAATAATTAGTCAAGTTTTTGCTACGAGTGTCAGCAGTTTGGTATCAGATATCAGCTACATATTGATTTGTGTAATGGTTGCACTCGGAGGCAACATTCATAAGAGATACAAATGTTTTGTGCAAGAATATTCATATTGAAAAAACCTTTTAGCGAGCGGGTCACTAATGCATTTGACTGGTGAAATAAAATAAGTCGTAGCACTGTCAACCATACTTTTTATATTGTATTTTTTTAAAAGGTTATCAGTTAACTTGATTGATTGTGTATGGCTCCGGTGTCGGCAATAAGAGCTAATGGCTTATTGAAATATTTATTGAACGAATTCTAAAAAGTTTTGAAAAAACTACAATACGTAACAGGTGCTATTTATTTTATTTATGCTTTGATACGTTAGTCCATAAAATCTTAAGAACTATAATATAAACATTAATTACATGACAGTAATTTTACAAAAAATAAAAAATAAACATTTATACAAGAAGGCACTGGTTCTACAACCATGCGTGAAGTGGCGGCGTAATGTTGCCAGACTGCGAACAATTATTATCATAACACAAATATCAGTTTATTTTGTGTTACAATAATAATTATTTTACGATATATTTATTTTATTTATTTTATTTATTTTATTTATTTTATTTATTTTATTTATTTTATTTATTTTATTTATTTTATTTATTTTATTTATTTTATTTATTTTATTTATTTTATTTATTTTATTTATTTTATTTATTTTATTTATTTTATTTATTTTATTTATTTTATTTATTTTATTTATTTTATTTATTTTATTTATTTTATTTATTTTATTTATTTTATTTATTTTATTTTATATTATTTATAAATTTATTGCAAAAAAAATATATACATACTTAATAACAGGGAATCTATATAAAACCAATTAATGTAAAATGAAAACGGAGTGTTCTCTGTTTATGATAGTCTCCATATAACACGGCACAGCCTGTTCTAAGATGGAGATTTTTTATCTTTAGAGCGTAAGTAGTCCCATACTAATAAAACAATAACATATGTGTTACTTTATTACTTTATGTGTTTCAACAATTCAACTGGTTCAAATGAATATACAATTGCAAATCATTGGCATGAAAATTGTACTAAGAGGGAAGGTTTTTTGTTATTGGATTGATAAAAAGAGAAAATATAAGTGGAGAAAGTACCCCCCTTGTGGCACACCGGCGGCGGCGGTAAGATCAATCTATTCTGAAAAGACATCTTTCATTTTAACGCATCGTCAACGGCCACATAATACGTTGAAAACCAATTTATCGCGGATGGAGGTAGATTTAAGGGCTTAAGTCTAGCGAGAAGCAGGTCAAAATCAACAGAGTTAAAAGCACTATTGAAATCAAGTAGGACCAAAAGCGATGGACGTTTATCATTCATTGCTTGTCTAATATCTTCAGTTATATTAACTAAGACGGTGGTAGTGCTGTGTCCAGCCTGAAAACTAGATTGCAGAGGATCAAGTCGATTATGCAGTGTCAGACAACAATTAATTTGTTTGTAAGCTATTCGTTCAATAACTTTACCTATGATTGAACATTCATTTTTCTTCGATTCTTTCACGTGAAGAGCTGAAACCTTTATCGTTGTGAAAAATTCAGACTGAATTATTTCACATCCTAGCCAACGCACACTGCCTTTTATCCAAACGTATATGTGTAAATACACAAACAGAGAGCAAAATTGTTACATAATTTGTCATCAAATGTTTTTTTAAATTATTAGTTTTAACAGTTACACAATATGTTATATGTGGGCGCCACTATACTCAATTAAAAATTATTCAGTGATTGATTCGCGAACAAAAAAATTCGTGAACGATATGTGCTTTATTTAATTAATTTAGGGATAATAGATTGCAGTTATAGTTTTGATTTATAACCCAATTTAGTATTAGTATTAAGCTTCAACTAAAAATATTACTTTTAATGACGTCACGAATTCTTGAGAATCAACCAATAAAAGAGTGTTGTTATACACTTCCGGTTTAAAATTAAGTTCAAAATTATAAAACTTTACAAAATCATAGGGCTAATAGTATGATTAATAACTAAAATAAATAATATTTTATAAAATGGGTTTGTTTTTTAGTCTTTTCACAAATAAAGAAAAATATGAAAAATACATAATTTAAAAAAAAATAAAAAAATATTTGCGTTCTTATGATTTACCCAAATATTTGATTTTGAGGGTCATTTTCAACGATTTGTAAATAACTCACTATCAGAAAATGGGAATCAAGTTGGGGTAGAGATGGATTCGAAGCACGGACCTTTGAGCCGTGAGTCCGAGACACTAGCCACGGGACCACAACCCAATTCATTGCATTTTTTTTATATTTTCGTGATATTAATTCATTCAATTATTATGATTTGAATCCAGGACTTGACTATTTTAACATTCATGGAGGAGGATCCAAGGATTAGTGGTTAACTCAAAAATCCTGATTTTGAAGGAACCTAGTTGTAGTAATTTTCCTACGATATTATACTGTTCACTTTTGTGTACAGCAAAGCAGTATATACTGTTTAATAAATTACAGCATTAATCGATTATTCCTGGCCGGTTATCTTTCTTTCCTATCCATCCCTTGACCCATCCTTATGGTACCTACCTAACATAAAAAATTAGAACATTTGGATTTGGAACAAAACAAAATAACGTTTTTGACATTACATAAGATTACACAAAAATTTTTGGATTCGTCGCGCGTCGTTGTAAAAGTAATCATAAATTTTTACATAATTCATAGTGAATTTCATCATCCAGTGTTTTCAAGCCTTATTTCCTGATATAAATCACAACAATTTCAGGGCATTTGTAAAATTTGTGAAAAATTGGTTACTGGGTTTAGTCGAGAAAAATCGAAAAATTTACTCAAAATACATTCTTAAACAATAAAAGGTATAAATTAATATTGTATAACTGTATAGTAAATTAACTTGTAGGTAGTAATGTTATTATTTATTTTTGCATAAAAATGTCTGCCTTTAAACAGGTTGTACCTAGTTAGGCAGACTAGACATGATCCAGAGAAATCTATTACCTAAGTGTATAATATGTAGTAGATAAAGTAATTGTTATTTTATTAATAAACTATGATTAAAATTATAACTTTTATGATTATTATTCAAAAGTCTTAACTTTGTGGTCAAACATTTCTACTTGATGACTTATCTATGTCTTCCGGTTTTGTCAGAATACTAACTTTTTACATCAACAGGCAAAAATACAATACGTCTTCACCTTAGTAGTTGGACAAAAATTTAAAACTAACGTGCTAATAGGACACACGATATTCGAAGTTAACACCGACGTGCACTGGTTAAATTCATTGGTTATTGGTTTTCAAAAATACCCGCGTTCTGAAAACTCTTTCCAACTCCTTGGTGCGAAGTAGACTCGAGAGTGGCTCGATGATTTGGGGGCCACATAAACTGAAGTACTCTCTTACGATAGAGAAAATCCAATAGATGTTTCTGAGATATCTCTACATGAGAGAATGAGGGTATTATCCTCGGCTCTTCCAGACCGAGTTTCTCCATGGTATGCTCAGCTACAACAGTTTATAGATTAGAAGAAATGTGTATTTGACTACACATTTTTATCGATTGTTGCGCGGTATGATCGATCATTCTGAGATTATGATGAGCATTGGTTTGTATGTTCCTGATAATTACTTAAGACAGAGTGAGCATAGATCGTTTCATATTCCAATATACAGGACCACCCTGCCGTTGGAAGGGCTTATGCTATGCTGAACAACATCGCTTTGGATGTTGATCTGTCCCATGTATCCGAAGGGGTTTTCCGGAACAGGATTCTCCTACTATTTTGACAAGAGTCTGTTTATGTATTTTTTGTCTTTTTATAATATGTACGTCTTAAATTTTTAGTTTATAATGTATGCAATACTTTAAATAAATGAATTTAAAAAATGTTTACTCTTGTGAAACAATAGCTGAAAAACGAAAAACCAATTCCGGAAAATTCAGTGAGTCACGTGGGCTGCAAAACAAAAGGAGATAAATAATATCATAGACAAACAGCGGTTGTATAAATTTCCGATACCCTATATTAGAGACATTTATCTACTTTTCTTAGATTGACATTATGACATTCTTTCTGCCATTGTTAAAGTTACGAAGTGATGACTGTTTCCCAGTGGCGAACGGTGATTTTGTTTATAGGTAAGATATGAAAAAATATAATAAATTTGTACTATCTATTTGGTTCATAATATTATATGATACAAATAGTATATTAAATTATAATGGGTATTTTTAAGGACACGTTTACACATATAAAATTATTTTAAAGACACAATGGTATATAGTAGACTCGGTGGGAGTGCAAGCGGGAGAAAGGTGTTTATAATTGAATTTGATTCAGTAATCGTTTGAAAGAAGACAACTTGTTATCAAGGAAATCAAGACAGCTATGTTTGCTGGCAGACCTAAGAATTCTGGGCACAGGGGAATGAAAACCATAGTTAAGTCTATGGTTATCGCTATTAAAAAGTAAGTTTCAGTTTAAGTTTATGCACTATTAACTGCTCATAACAGCCTTTGGTCTTGGGCGATGGTTCGTAGGCATTACTAAATGAGTTACTACTAACTACTACTACTGCCATCACGCCATTTTCCCGTAGGGGTAGGCAGAGATAATGGACCGCCACACACGTCTATCCTGGCATACAATCCTAGCCTCTTCCACATTCATACATCTTGTCATACATACCCTTCGGTTATGTCTGCTTTTGACACGACCAGACATAAGATTTTGGTTTATCTGATCATGCCACGTCTTCTTTGGTCGTCCTCGTCTCACGTTGCGATGGTTAAATGAGATAATTTTTTTAATGATTTTTTTATGGAAGTTGCATTATTTTCAATGTTTATATTTCAAAAGAGGATTTTTCTGCAGTTATATTTCTTTAAATTTATCTAAATTGTTGATATCAGGAAGGATAAACTAAAGTGGGGCAATCAGGAACTTCTCAACATTTGCTCATGTGGAGAGGGAGCCACTTAAAACTCTTCAGGAGAAACCGGTCTGTTGACAGTAGTCAACAGGCTTTCCGCTCCACTAGAAGAGTGTTCGGCATTTTGTTCTTTTGACCATGTAAAATACTACCTCTCGTGTGAGTTCTTTATTGCCTATCACCGATGGGATGTGGCGTAGATCTTCACCCAGGCTTCAGCATCGCGCCTCCAGCTGTTGTTTATGAGAGCTGAAAAAAGGGCATTGAATTCCAAAACTAAACATTATTAACATTCAAATATTTAAATTAATTAGGTACCTAGGTATTTGTTTATGGTTGAACTCCAAAACGTAAAAGAATTAATTTTCAAATATTGAATTCTTTTTGCAAATGTCAAACTCATCAAATGCCAGTTAAAATAATTTGAGCATTACTAAAAATCCACTAAAAATAAGTAAATATGTAGAAATTAGGAAATTATAAGGCAATTAATCATTTAAGTAGCCATTATAAATAATTGATGTCTGTAAACGTTAAAATACAAACTTTTTTAATATACAAAAAAGCAACATCCTCCGAATTTTTCAATATATGCATTTTAGTCGAATGCAACCCCGGAAAATCGATGAAAAACACATTCGCTCCCAACTTTTTCCTGATTAACATATTAAAGATATTAATATTCACAAACCTAATTCACGAAAATAATTCGATTATTTTGTGAAAAATCGTATATTAATTGGTCCAGTCTATAAATGACAAATATACATACATACATTCATTTATATATATATATATATAATTATTGTTTGTTCGTTTTTCTATAAATAAAGTTACCGTTAAACATTATTAAACACGGGTTTTCAGGACCAGACCGCGAAACTTCAGAGGAGCATTCCTCAAGGTAAGCTTTAAATAAAAATCCTAATTTTTTTTTTTTCAAAAACTCATTAATTTAAAAAAACATATTTAATCTCAATCTTTAATCTTTTTTAAATGAAGTCAATCTTTAATTTCTCGGACCAGCAGCCCTTCCGCTAACCCCTACCCCTCTTCAACAATAAAAATGGAGACAAAAATGTATTTGACCAACGAAGCGATACGCACCAGACGCGGACAAGTGAAGCAACTGGGTAGGAGAGAAGTCGGGGTTTGTAGAGGGACTGCTCGTCCGAGAAATGAAGGATATAGTACATTTTAAGATTTACATTTTTTTAATGACTTTTTGAAAAAAATTAAAAAGGATTTCTTTTAAAGCTTACCATGAGGAATGTTCCTCTGAAGTTTCACGCTCTGGCCCTGAAAAACCATGTAGATGGTCAAATATAATGGCAAGCTACGAAAAATCCCTTATACATACGATTCGCCACTGCTGTCTGCATGACAGAAAATCTTTAGGTCTACCTTGACCTACTCAAGTAGATCGGTTCCGTTTCAGAGGTCCAAAGGTCAGCATGAATCACTCCGCTAATTAGTCCAGGGTTCGAAATCTGCCCAAACCGGTAATGAGATGCCTCTCTCGATAAGCAGGACCGATGCGGGAATATTTCCGATCGATATCTGAAGCACGTGACGTCACGAGTGCTGCTTGATCTCCGCGATCACTCGGGTCATGTGGTTGATGTAAGTATATTTGTTAGTAGAATTGTCCGAGGAGCTGAGGACATGTAAATATTCAATATGGGCAGATTGGTAAATGTTACATAATATGTAAGGTGGCTACTTTACATACTATGTTACAATGTCAGCGTTCGGGTGGATGAATAATACAGTTTGGTATGTAAAATAAAACCAGTAGCTCAATGACAAATAACTATCGACGTGCTTAAAAACATGCTAAGCATCCGAGCGATCACAATGAACAATAATGAACATGATGTAATAACTTATATTTACATACAAGTTATTAATTTAAAAAATACTTGGTACACTTCCACTTATTTATTTTGACCAATTAGCACTTTCACCCTCTGATGGGCATCTTCAGACTGGTAAATATTTTACAGTGTAAGGATAATTTATATAAAACTAAATATTATCTTAAGTGTAGGTACATTTAAAAATAAGTTGAAAAATATAATATAATACGCAATATTTCAATGGAACAGAGTGAGACACATTATTGAAACATGTGTTGGCGGTGTACTTTAAGAAAATATTCAATTATACGAAAAATATTTATTGTTTTATTACAATGTACAGGGTCCAACTAAGGGGGCTAATAAGGGTGAGTTTTTTGTCAAAATAAATAAGTGGAAGTGTACCAAGTATTTTTTAAATTAATAACTTATACGTAAATATAAATTATTGCATCATTACAATGGAATTCCATCAACAATTGTCAATAAATAATTTAAATAAAATATTAATGAACATGCTTAATTAATCGCAGTCATAAGTCAACGCATGTGTAATCTCTAAGTCAACGCTCGTGAGGGTTTGTTTTTTTTTCCTCGTATATAAATACAGTTCATTGGCGAAAAATCGGCGTTTACTATAAAAAATAATACAATATATAAAAAGTATCTAATACAAAAAGTGAAAATAAAATAACAATTACAATGGCGACTGCTTTTCTTGACCTTTAACTTGCCAACCGCCGGCTAAATACTATAAATAGCATGATTAATAATAAAAAAAATAGCAGTTTTGGAATATTTTCCATATTTACACCGGTGAAATTCAAAAGTGTGATTGCGCAGCAGGATTATACGTCGCGAAACGTAAATATTTTGACATTTAATATTAGGTGTTCACGGATGTTGCATTGTGATCGCGAATACGATAAACCACCATGGTGAGAAATTGTCATCACGTCGCTTATTAGCACGTCGATAGTAATTTGTGATTAAGCTACTAGACGAGTGTTTTCGACTCTATGACTGCTCTCAGGTAAAACCCTTAAAAAGGAAATCGAATTGACATAAGCCCGCCTCACATCGGAGATGTTGGTGCGTTTGCCTATCAGAGGTTCTAGGTTTTATAGAATCTTTTTATGTTTTTTTAAAATTGTGATTACAATATTTTTTAATCAACAAAAAAATAAAATGGTGACGATTCATTTTTTTTGTGCTACGTCAGATACATTTTCTACGAAGGTTTAAAATATGCATATTTTGAATGAGGAAGTACAGTGTCTATTTAATTTTTTTATTTGTATATTTACTATTAAACTTGGCAAATTTTTTTTTTTAAATTTACAGGTCGTATTATCAGCGCTATGATTTTTAAAAGTTTTGTATTTCTGAAATAACTCCGCAGAGGTTCTTCTTTGTAAGTAGTACCATATTTATATGCTATAAACTAATCAATAATTAAAAAAGAATGGCCCGCGCTCAGACGCCGAAGTCTTTGTGGACATTTTTTCCAAATTATGGTATAGATTAATTTTAAGATGTAATTTTAAAGTGTATTTTGTAATTAAAATTCTATGTAAATATATGTATGGAAAAATAAACAAATAAAAAAAATATTTAAAAAAACTTCTCATTGGTTTGTTTTCGGTAAGCCAATCAGATATCCTTCCTAGCTGTCACATCATTGGTTGGTTCATATGAACCAGTGACGTCAAACAAAGTAGTGCGATTTTCTTAAAATATATTTTTTTTTTCGTAAATTTTCAAGAAACTTTGCCATACAATTGAATGCTGTAATTTTTACCGCGCGCAAGAAAACATTTTTTTCTATCCCGTAGGGCTGAAGTTCCTCATTACCCGAAAATCAGATGTTTCGCGCCCTGTTGGACAAACGGCATGTATGACGTTTTGGCCCCAGACTTTTACTCAATGTTTATTAGAATCGCAGTCGGCGATCATAACGCGTGACGTCAAAATACCCGATGACAACTGCAAACCGTTTTAACATGCTTATTTTTTAATTATGTTATTTGAAAATGCCAAATCGTAAAATTTATTTCCTTTTTATCAGATTACAGCCTTAATGAATTAACATTAAAAATAATACAAAATTAATAACGTTTTTGCAAGATGACCCTTGTACGTATCTTAACATCTTTAATATGCAGGCAGAGTACTTAGCTGTGTTTACGACATGCAAATTAAGTTGTCATTATTTTAAAAGCGAATGTATACCTTACAAAACTATAAAGTGAATGCTTCCATAAACCTAAATAACTTTTATTTTTTATTACCACAGCTTATTTGCGGTCAATATCAATCCTTTCAAATAATTCGCACAAATGTCAATAAAAGATACTTAATATTGTAATGTCTTAACTTCGAATCAATCAAAACTTATTTCTTAATCAAAAAATTCGCTTGATCTAGATTATTTAATGTTCTCTGGTTTTGTTGCTCTCATAATTAAGTCTGCATTATGCATATCATATTTTTAATCTGATAAGCACTAGATGACAGGGTTAGATACTTGCTTGTACATATTGTATTATATGTAGATTGACACGATCAAGATCTAAGGATTAGCAGTTTATCGACATGTATGTATCTACATTATGTTGTCCTTATTGTTAGAACGATCTGAGCTTGTCTGATTTGCAAATAACACATTCGGGTCAAGATAAAAATGAATAGGATTAACGCTTTTTTTTCCACTATGTATTAATTTATTTTTTTTGTAATTTTTCACTTTATAGTATTACCCCGATTGTGAAGTAAAGCTGCTTGTTGTATGCTGATGATGCAGTTTTATACTATTGTAGAGACAATGTATGATGTATGCCTGGAGAGCGAATTGGCGATGCACGAGAGTAAGTCAAAAGTGATGGTATTTGAAAGGGGAAGTGAGGTTACTGACTGCATTATAAATAAATAAAAAATAATGTCCCGAACAAGTAGGAGAATTTGCGTATCTGGGAAGCATGTTTTCAAGAGATAGAAGAGTAGAAAAATATGTTGAAAGGAGAGTGAATGCGGGCAACAAAATGATCGGCGCACTAAGCACAGTAGTTGATAATAAAAATATGTCAATCGTAGCGAAATTGGCAGTGCACTACGTAGTTTTAGTCCCAACACTTATATATTTATTTATTTTTTACTTTTTTTTTGCACCACAACAGGCCAGGAGGCCTAATTACAGTGGTGAATTACATCACAGAGCACCCAGGCTTGAGAAAAATCAAATTTTAATTTTTGTGTTCTCACCGGGAATCGAACCCGGAACCTTCCGTGCGTGAATCAAGCGTCTTGACCACTACACATATATAGAAGTGAAACATGGAACTGGCAGAGGAAGGATGAAAGCCGAGTGAACGCGGTTGAAATGCGAAATCTTTGAAGGTAACGAATAACGAAAACAGGCGAGAGGGTAAATCTGAGTCAAGTTTAATTGATAAGACTAAGAAAGGGTCTCTGAGATGGTTTGGTCATATAGAACGAACGGACGACGAAAGAGTTGTAAAACAAGTATATATGGCGAAAATGAATGGTAAAGTGAGACGAGAGGGCCAAGAAAGATGTGGCATGATCAGATAAACCTAAATCTTAAGTCTGCTTATGTCAAAAGCAGACAGAACCGAAGGGCATGTATGACAATATGTATGAACGTGGAAGAAGCTAGGAATGTTTGCCAGGATAGACGTGTGTGGCGGTGCATTCTCTCTGCCTACCCCTACAGAGAAATGGCGTGATGGTAGTAGTAGTAGTAAAGTAACCCTCACTCTAACACTCCAATGGGACGAACGTTATTTGAACAAAACCACAGAACAGGTAACTAAAATGTTATTTCCTTATATTTTGTATGTTTTTGTTTTGCCTGAAAAACCAGCATATCATGCGCGGTCCGTTCATAGAACGCATGGAACCATTAGTCCCCCTAAATTTAGCCAAATAATGTTTATAAAATATTGTAAAAAAATGTATATATTAATAGAGTGTTATCTATTACATTATATTATATTTATTATGAACTAGAACATAATATAAAAAATGTAAATAAATGCCTCGACACGGGTTATGCCCAGTGGGCTGTTTATAGAATATAAAAGATATAAAGTTTTATGTGAAATAAAAAAAATAATTATCCAACAATGTTTGAGTATGTCCTAATGCTTGCAGACTGGTTGGATTTGCTCCCTTGGGGATTGAAATAAATTTAATTCATAATTAAAATTATTTCAACCGAGAGGGAAAACATTTTTGAGAAGAGAATATGGAAGTCTAGGTATTTACAGGGCTTATGACCTGTCATTAGCTGGTTTAAGTGGCCACTTTACACACTGTGTAACATTCACCATTCTGCCCATGTTTGAACAGATGGAAGAGTTGAGGAAATGTGGATGTTGAGTTGAGGAATTATTAATCGTTGATCGAACTAAAAGGCAAACAGTAATAATTATTCATTAAACGACTTACATGAAATGTTTGATTATCGAATTAATCAAATCCCGATACTTAAACATAAATTAATCGGACTGTTAGTAATCTTATATTTTATTAAAATAATAAATATATTACTTTGCATGTAATTTATTGAATATCAAGGCTACGCAAGAATATTCTACATAAATCACTTATTGAATCGATGAAAAGGTTATTATAATATTTCATCTTGCCTCCGTGTACGAAAAACGTTCGAGGTATGGTAAGAATGGTGGAAAGTAGTACCCTATGCACAACTAGATTAGAATATTAGAATGATGATGGCGTTTTGACGATTAATTATAATGCGAGTAATATAATTTATTTTCATAAATTATTACTTCACTGTGCCAAATATTTTTTTTAAATTTTTTTTTTATTTATTAATAAAACATATAAGACATGAATATCATGATATTATATTCCCAGGAGTTGTACGAGAAAACTCATTTGGGACGGTACATAAAAAGAATAGTACATTTCTTGTAACAATACATAGTATACATTTAAACAATAAAAATTTAAACAAATTTTAGCAATCTATGAACTTAATATTAAAAAAGGAAAGAAAACATTTAAACAATCTGTGAACTTAATATTAAAGAAGAAAATAAAAACATTCAAACATTTATTATTTGAAAATTTATTTATTTAAAACTTCACCTACGAAAAATACATACTTTGGCGGGCTTATTGCTAAAATCTCTCTTATCTCTTATTATCTCTTTCAGTCAACCAAAAAACAGGCTGGTCAAAAGAAATATTGAACAAAATTTGTACTTCACTTTTTAAAAAATATAGAAATACACATATTTATTTTTTAAATATAATTGATTTTTAGTGGGTAGATAGAGCTTGCATATATAAATTTATCAATAAAAAAGTTAATTTATGAATATTTTAGGGAAATATCTCATACTACGTATACCGATAAAAATATATGAAATGAATTTAGAATAATTAATAGTATTTTCACAATCAATATGGATGTTGCGGAGAAATGTTTTCATACATAAATGTAAAAAAGAAATTTAATAAAAATACGTTCGTAGAAAAACACTTCGTGTTTGGCCTTGGTTATTGTGACGTCAAGATTCGTGATATTGTTCTACATAAATTTCAACGCCCACAAACAAATAAACTTTTAGGGGCGTGGCCAATGTAATGACCGTTTTTGCGGGAATCCAAAATTACAAATTTAAAAGTTTTTTTTTGCCACTAATAATTAGCAAAAACTTTATTTTTACTGTACAGTATTTCATAGACCGTTATTACTTTAAAAATGTTATAAAAAACGTGATATATCCCTACAATGTTAAGATTATACGATAAAGAATTTGAGATCAGGTAATGTGTTTTTATGAGACAGGAAGAGAACGCAGGAAAAAAATGAATAAATTATTTAAAAAAGTAAAGGTTTTTAATATGTTATTTTTTATTTATTAATCAAAATTTGTTTACAAGATAAATAATAAAATTACATATGGTATGTAGATAGTAGATACCAGGGGCATGCGGTTGGGTTTTTGATTAGGGAAGCAATTAATATATAAGTAAATGGTACATAATAAGATACACTACCCTTAATAAATAAAAGACAAAACTAAATATTAAATACATATAATTAGAAATCGTAACAATAATTTTACATATCTAGTAACAAAATGTAATAACAAATCAACCAACTTCACTATAATATATAAACAAAAAAAACCATCACGCCGTTTCTCCGTAGGGGTAGGCAGAGAGGATAGAACGCCATAACACTCTAGCTTGGTATATAGACCTCACTTCCTCTAAATTCATACATCTTCTCATGCACGAACGCGGATTATTCCTACTTTTGACATGTCCATCTTCAAGTATTTGATGGACTTGATCGTGCCATGTCTTTCTCGGTCTTCCTCATTTACTGCATCCATCAAAATTGGCATCGTCGATCCTTTTAGCCGTTCTTTCGCTGTCCATTCGCTCTACATGTCCAAACCAACGCAGCACGCCTTTCTTGATTCTGTCGATAATGCATTTCTCAGCCTTACACACTTCACGGATCTCGACATTTGTGCACCTATCATCCAACGTTTTACCACACATCGCCTGAGGGATCACATTTCGACAGCACACTTTAATATATACTTAAATAAATAACTGCGAAGTATTTTGTGGCATTTCATTTTATTTGAGTAAAATGCAGTGAAACCAAAATAGATTCTATCTTATTAAAAAACAAGACTTTTCAACGAAAAAGAATTGGTCATTATTTGAACCGGGAAAATCAACATATGTAGTAGATTATAAACTTTTTTATAACAACAAATTTTAACATTCGCCTAAGAGATCGCATTTCGACCGCGATTACTCTGCTTTCATACTTCCTCTGCCAGTTCCACGTTTCGCTTCAATACATAAATGTCGGGACTAAAACTCCGTTGCGCGCTGCTAGTTAAGCTTCGATCGACATATTTTCAATAGCAATTACCGTGCTTAAAGCGCCGTTTATTCATCGCCGAAGCACGGATTGTCCGGGTACTCCAGTGTTACCGTTTTTCAACACAAACATACTTAATTACAGAAAGCTCCTTCGGGCAGCTTTTCTCGTTTGGTAATGTGCAATTTTTCCTCGTATGTGGGCACCGCCAAGGAGACTGCGGTGGGCAAGTTGTAATATTTCAAATGATCTTTTTGTTTGTTAGCGTATTTATCGACAGTGAATGAAAAAAATACACACGTACGGAGAACGATTTTTTTGAGACATTAAAACAGATTAACTTCCGTGTTTGTGTGAAGTATGAAGTCATCATTTTAAGAATAACACTAATGGATTCGAATGTGGGTTTTGTTGTAAATGATTTGCATAATCGCCAAAATCATGGATAAAAAATGATTCTGGAACGAAGTATAACAATATATTTTGTTAGATTTTGAATAACCTTAAAAAAATTTACAGTTAACATAATCTAATTTAATTTATTAAGCCATTATTATTTTTTACAAATTTTTCCGCAAATAAATCAACAATTGAAAATGTTAAGCACAAATCTAGTCAGCTAAATCATTTTTTTATTAGTAGGTATAACGCATAACTATAACACATTATGCGCGACAATATACTTTTATTAAGCACTCGTAACAGGATCTCTAAGGTGTTTTCAAAGATGGCTTATTTATGTGTAATGTGTCTGTGTCCAGCCGGATTTCATGGACCATAATTTTCGACTGGATAGCACTGAAAATCAAATAACAGACTAATTTAAATAAAAGGGAGAAAAAAAATTTTTGAACCATTACGGAATTATTTTTAGAAGCTGACTCGTATTTATATAATGTATTAGTTATCAACAGTTGATCACGCAATGCTTCAAAAAGATTTTATTTATTTATTTATTTATATACGGCATTTCTACCGCGGGTCTTTATGTGGTATAAAGAGTGCTTAAAAATAAAAATATTTAAAAAAAATCGAGTATGAAATATTAATATACTCGTACTGTACACATTATTAATTACTTGAAATACATACATATTTTAAAGAAATTATACAATAACAAAATATATTAATCAATCAAATTATAATTATTCCAACCCAATATTCTGAAGATGATTTACTCTTTTTGATAAAAATATGTTGGTCACTTTATTTTTTAAGTTAGGCAGAGATAAACTAAATATATCAAAGTGTGATGCATATTCATTCCTGGTATTCTGTAATCTAACAATAGGTGAGTTATATTGAGCTACCGTTTGAGAATTTCGACAATAAAATATTGTAGATGTTCTGCTTGATTACTTAACGACACCACTAGGCAAAGCCGGAAAATTGTTTTCAAGCGTTGCCTAGTAGGTGAATTGGTTCAGCCGGATGAATCTCACCTACATGATAAAGGTGTCAGCTCTTTTACTTCACAAGAATCAACAGATGGAAGAGTTGGGAAAATGTGGATGTTCAAACATAGGCAGAATGGTGAATGTTACACAGTGTGTAAAGTGGCCACTTAAACCAGCCAATGACAGATCATGAGCCCTGTAAATGTCTAGACTTTCATATTCCCTTCTGTTGAAATAAATTTAAATATAGGGACTTCTTTATTTTCAACAATTTATTTTGGTTTGCCGAAAGCAGCCCAACTTAGCCATATTCTTCTTGGTAACTCCGCTGTCGGGTTTCTTTACCGAGTTTGACTCTTAACATTGTAACATTGTATGCCATTATTTAATTTCCCTTGTTTAGAGTTTTGTATAAGAGGCTTCGCGGGTTATTTCATCAACAAAAAAAAGATTGTAACTCTATGGAATAGTTCAAACAAAATCACATAAGCCAATCAATTTTCACGTTAAACAAACATGAAACAAATAAAATAGATAAAACAACATTAACTTTTAGTTTTTAGTAAAAAGTTAGTGGTTAAAAACAAAGTTTTTTTAATTATTTTATTATAATGAATAACCACAAAGTTAGTGCTTCAAATATAAACTTTATTTATAAAATATGAAATATTTAATATATCAACATATTACAACAGAGATAAAGAACATTTAAGAGAAGGTAATATAGAAGTCTAGGCATCTACAGGGCTTGTGACCTGTCAATGGCTGGTTTGAGTGGCCACTTTACACACTGTGTAACATTCACCATTGTGCCTATATTTGAACATCTATATTCCTTCAATTCTTCCATCTGTTGATGTTTGTAAAGTTAAAAAGCTGAAACCTTTATTTATGCTGGTGAGATTCATTTAATTGAATTATTTCACCTACATACTAGGCAACGCCTGAAAATGTTATTTTTTCAATTTCTATACTTCTTCATGGACCAGGTAATTTATCAACAATATTTTGAGTTTGTCCAAATTGAGATGCCTAGACTTCTATATTACCTTCTCTTAAATGTTCTTCATCTCTGTTGTAATATGTTAATATAAACAGCTCCCCAGGGAGTTGAATCCAGTCCTTGTCTACAAAAATTTGGACAAACTCAAAATATTTAATATATCTGTCCTCACTGGGGTAACCCGTGCCGAGGACATTTAACAACATGTTTTATTTTTAAGTGAGGAAATAGAAAACATAATATACCATACAGCAAAAATCTTGGAAAGGGAACTCTAACTTTTTATCTTATAATTTTGTGGTGTAAATCTAGGGTTTCCTAGGACAGCGGTGCCCGTATCTTAACGGCCGTAGTGAACGGTAATGCGGTGGACAGCCGTCGTAGTGGTGACTAGAGAGTGGTTTTATTTTTTAACGGTGTTATCAACACCATTTTTATAGGAAACCACTCTCTAGTCACCGTTACGACGGCTGTCAACCGCATTAATGTTCACTACGGCCGTTAAAATACGGGCACCGCTGTCCTAGGAAACCCGAGCTTAAGCCATACTGCACGTGTTCATTATAAACATGTCAGATTTTAATATTTCTGTAGCGAACACGACAAATTTCGTTTCCAACTTGGTCATTTTAGTTTCCAACATGGCGTCCAACGTCCTTCCAACCAAAACTGTTACAGATACAACTTGTTTAATAACATTCGTTCCAGGTGCAATTACAATCGAAAGTAATCTGACCCATTAGCACGTCATGCGTGCGTTTCGTGAGTTACTTAGTAGTCGACATATTTAT
This sequence comes from Micrasema longulum, assembly GCF_059751315.1. NCBI lineage: Eukaryota > Metazoa > Arthropoda > Insecta > Trichoptera > Brachycentridae > Micrasema > Micrasema longulum. The sequence continues at coordinate 849,572 of NW_028277683.1, read as the reverse complement.
ATAGTTAATCAATAATGTTTTGAGTATGTTCAAATATTCAGCTCTTGTACTTGGAAAAATTTAACAAATGGAAGAGTAGGGAAATCTGGATGTTAAAACATAGGCAAAATGGTGAATGTTACACAGTGTGTAAAGCGGCCACTCAAACCACAGCCAATGACAGGTCATAAACCCAAAAAACGTACAGACTTCAATATTCCCTTCCCACTTTTCCGTCGCATTTAAAAAAAAGGCCTGTAAATGCCTAGACTTCCATATTCCTTTTTAAAAAATGTTTCCCCACGCTGTTGCAGCTAATTTGAATCTATATTAGGTACTTTATCGCCATCAAAGTCGTATTTGATAGCGATATTGATGATTGATAGATTTTCCTTTTACGAAAACAGTCAAAAATCTTGGCATGATTATGGACCAACTCAACTTGGCAAGAACAGATTTCTGGGGTTGGAAAAAAGTTCCATCGCCCCTCGATTCACTGAAAAGACTGCAGAATTTTCTTTCGACCACAACCAAAGTATCTGGCCCAATCTATTCTATTGTCTTCTCTGTGCTGGACTAATATTTGCTATCTTGACGCCAATACGGAACTCATAGATCGTCTGGAGCGTTTGCATTGAATATTTTCATAATTTGATCAGTGCATGTTTGTCCTAATCAGTGCACGTGCTTATTAAAATGCATGTCGTGTTGGTTTTGTATTTTTGTGCAACAACTATGGTGAAGGTGTATAGCAGTGGCGAATGGTGATTTTATTTACAGGTAAGCTATAAAAAAAATTAAAAAAATGTACCTTCATAGGAGGTACATAATATAATGTAAGTAATATATAATATAAATTGCTATTTTTCTGTGGTTCTGTGTGATGCAACAACTCTCATCCATGAAATCAACTCAAACGATGTAACTTCGTGATATATTATATTATAAATATATATTATCCATTACTTTTATTATAAAATTCATTTAAAAAAATTAAAAAATACCTCTATGAATTCAGTCAATATTAGGTATTCAACTGAAATGTCAACTGGCCGCATTGATCTAGTAATCAATTGTGCTAAAAACGGCCGCGTGGAGCGCTTTATGTCCTACAATATGACGCATGAAAGTAATTATGGTAAAAGTACCATGTCAAAGAAAAATAGTCCTTAAGAAACAATGTTTGAAATACTGTTTTCCAAATCAAGAATCTTTAAATAATTTGTGTAATCTGCAAGTTTAATCTAGGAGAAAAAACTCGCACTGGGGTTAATACATTCAAAATATAGTATACTTATTTGTATGAAAAAATAAGCTGGAATAATCGGCTAGTTTCTTGGCTCACTTTACTTTAGCTGGGCGCGCTTTATTACAATTATATTTATATTAGGATAAAAATTCAAATGGTGGAAATGATTCAAAATAAATGTTGATTATTTATTTGTTTTTCTGTAAATAAAGTTACAATAAAACATTATTATAGTAAGTCAAATATAATGGTAAGCTGCGCATAATCGCTTCTATACACGGTTCGCCCCCGGTGTACAGACTGTATATTGGGTTTTTTATGTTGGTTTGATTGGTGCCCTGTGGAAGAGACGGGTACGTCTCGAATCCGGCAGAAGTAGAAAAGTCGGTAAGTAGTTTTATATAAATATTTAATAACATTTAGTAAAATATTTGACTACAAAGTTAATGCTTAAAATATTAATAATGTATTATATTTCAAAGATATAAGAATTTTGGTGATTAAAACATAGGTACTTTCAGTTACAAAAAACATTGTTTTATTTCGAAAAAAGCATTTCAAAATATCTGCATATCTGTTGATCCGAACAGAGCATAAATTTTGGGTGCTCGGACATAGTGCATATCAATAATTTGATAATGAAGTTAAGGTGATCAGCCTAAGGCTTCTTGTGTCAGTCCAGGAAAATGAAATATTGCATTGTAGAACCATCTTTTTGATAAATCTTTTATGTCATCTTATAAGGAATCGAACCCGGGATCTCAATCATGGTAAGTAAACGCCCCATTCACTACACTATCAGGAGGACATATTTCCATTTGATTTCTTTATTAAGGTTCAGTGTTTAAATTGTAAGAATAATTTAAATTAATAATAAAGAGCTTTAGAGATAAGACAAAACGTATTTGCTGGGAGCTGTCGGGGATGTAATTTGGATTGTCTGGGGCGCAACTACAAACGCTATCTTTATCTTTACATATCGAGACGGTATTTACTTATATATATTTACGCCCAATGGGCATTATTAACTCTTTTGTGGCTGTGATGTCACACTAGTCGACATAGGACACAAGACTAAATATATCTCTCTTATTTCTTTAAATGATGAATTCGTATTTTTGGTAATCTTTAAATGGACATTTTCACACCGAATTTGGAAAGTAAATTTTTTAACACTATGCTGGATTTTATTACAAAAAATATTTATCCTTGCCTCGCAAAGAATGAATGTCCGCTAATTCAGCAATCTGTATAAGAGAAAGCACCAAGATAGAATTCATAACAAGAAAGACAGATACTGTTCTGTGGCGAGTGTTGTGTAAAACAGATTCAGTCGGTTAAAGAGAGTGATGGGGACACACGCGCGTTATGTGAGCGACCTATTTATAATTTTTAATTTATTTTACTATAACAGGGATAAATAACATGTTAATGCGAATAAATTATGGAAAAGAAATCATCAAACAGTATGTTTCCATGTTTTTTTTTCAAATGTCTGAACTTTAGAATATTCCGTCTTTTACTAGTGTGACACGATGTTACATCACCGCGCGCAAATGGATTATTTACCACAGTCTTCTATGAGTTAAGGACATATTTATGCATCGAAAATTATTATAAAAGAAAGTAGAAAGACACAATGGTAAATAGTAGACTTGGTGATAATGGATGCGGGAGAGAGGTGTTTATAATTGAATTTAATTCCGTGATTGTATGAAAGAAGACAACTTGTTATCAAAGAAATCAAGACTGGTATGTCTGTTGGCAGACCTAAGTTAGTTAAGAAAACCATAGTTAGTTCTATGGTTTTCGGTATGAAAGAGTAAGTTTTGTCTGAGGTTTCTAGTTGGGATATTTAATTTTATTGTGCTCAGTAGTTCAGGCGCATCAAAGAGTGAGTTAAGAATTTTAAATAGGACTAGGAGGTTGGATTTATTTCGACGGTCTTGAAGAGAAGATATATTTAAGCTAGTTTCTAACTCGTTATACTAGTACGTTTATTGGTCTCTGGATAAGCCCAACCTCCAGCCTATCTTCCTTAAAAGTCTATTTATTTATGCTTTATTAAGTTAGTTCATAACATCTTAAAAACTAATATAAACTTTGAATAAAATTACAACTTTTTTATCAAAATTTCTCAATAACATATTTTTTCAAATTAATTTAAAATATTTCGATTTTTTCTATCTCCTTTATTTCTTCAAGTAACTCATTGTACAGCTTCAATCCCTTGTACAATGAGTTTTGAGATTCTGTTTTTCTCCTCATTGGTAATCTTATCTTTTTTTACCCCTTGTTTCATATGTATGACATTGTTGGTTAAATTTTATTATTGTTTTATTTTATTCATCCCCTTAATTATTTTATGTATAAAAATTGTTACATTATATTTTAGTTGTTGCTTTACTGTGAGCAAGCCAATTTCTTTGTGCATTATTTCTACATTAGAATAGATATTTCTTTTGAGTAGAATCCTCATCGCCTTATTTTGAAGAATTTGTATATTTTTAATTTCTCCTTCATTATATAAAAAAAGAATGAAAGAACAGTAATTTATGTGTGAACAAATGATGCGCAAACATATGATATGTTTTTATATAGGAACACAACGTTTTATATCTATTACATTTCGTAATCATCCCATGAATGTTTTTTTTGTTACATATTGAGAATGTGTTTTGAAATTCAAATATCTATCCAAGTAAAGTATCTATGTTGAACTGATTCAATATTTTTGATGTGAACATCATAACATCACCTGTTTCAAGTACCAATAAGTAAAACGTCGTATGTTAAAAATGCTTTTATTCGTCGGACTTTTTCAGTGTACAAGACAAAATTTAAAGAAATAGATTACACAAACATCACTCGGTCAGATTTAAACTTTACACTAAAAATGCATTATGTAACTTAGTAGACATTATAATAATAAATATGTACATCTCTTTTCCCCTCCTTATCCTCTCTTCAAGCATTCTTGTCCTAATCCCGCCCAATTTACAATAACTTAATGTTCTTAAAAAAATATTAAAAAAATTTTTGATTATTGAAAAATATTTACGAGTACATGAAAATAACATTTTTGTATGTATAAACTTATATGTATTTATTCAATTTGTAATATTTTTTCTTTACTAACTTTGTATACTTTGTGGAAATCTGTTATTAGTTCTGAGTTTATACACTATATCTGTTTGTTTACTATAAATATGTATGTAGAACTGTTGATTTCCCAAATAAAATAAAATAATATGAAGTAAAATCGATATTTATTTATGAAAACATGTTTATTTGTATGAAAACGAAAAGTATCTTTGTCGGTAACTTAAAATTTGAACATATTTAAAAAGAAAATTACTTACATTTTCTATTTTTCATACAGTTAACATAATATTGTAGATGTCTCCGCGTTGTAATACGGGCCCTCGTGTTCTAATTTTGTTGATGTTTGACAGCGCTCTCTGTTGGCCGGTCCTGCATTCCGTGCGATATTCAGTTACTGTTTCGTTTCGGTTGCATTCGAACGAACACTCCGCGACTCTTGTGCTAACTGCGCTGGAGCGAAATTCGCCATGGAGATTAAAATAAATCATTTATTTGGATTATGAATTACACGATAATATTATTTATTACGAAACTTTCTAAGGCCAGCGTGGGACTTAAGTTGGTAATGAGTGAATTATTACGAATATAAGTCAAATAATCACCCTGAATATGACAACCTGTAAAATTATTAGTAAACGTGGTTGTGGTCGACCACGACTCAACACCGCACCGGTTGCATCGAAAAAAATAAGCTAAATAAAATAAAACAATTTTCATTTATTTATTAACGTCTATAGACGTTAATTCATAAAAAGTCAATGCGATAAACTGCAGGTTAAACCCCCGTGCCTCGATTATAAACGCTATCTTCATCTGTATATATCGAGACGATACTATTTGTATCTTACCTCGGTATGTTCTACCTACTTGTCATATCGACATCATATGATCGAAACAAGCCAATGGAATGACCGCAAACAATTAGTCCGCTTTCCTTACGTTATTAATATTTCAAATAGTTCTAATTTATATTTGAAATAGGCTTCTGTAATAAAATGTGCTTACTTGAAAGCGATGATAAACTCTAATAAATCCCTATTCAAGCAAAAAATGCTCGCTTGAACATGAATTTTATATGACTTTTGGAAATCACATAGGCGGTACACTTAACGATCGTCTGTATGTCTCTACCGATATGTACCGATCGACTACAAAGCCTTTACACACTGTGTAACATTCACCATTTTGCCTATGTTTGAACATCCGAACCCGAAATTTATTTCAACAGAGAGGGAAAACATTTTTGATAAGGGAATATGGAAGTCTAGGCATTTACCTGTCATTGGCTGGTTTAAGTGGCCACTTTTCACAAGTCAACAGATGGAAGAGTTGAGGAAATGTGGATGTTCAAACATTGGCAGAATGGTGAATGTTACACAGTGTGTAAAGTGGCCACTGAAACCAGCCAATGACAGGTCATACGCCCTGTCATATGCCTAGACTCTCATATTCCCTTGTCGAAAATGTTTTACCTCTCTGTTGAAATAAATTTAATGGTTTTAATTATACTACTTGACACCGCAAGCTAAGCGTTCTCCATTAAGTTAGTGAAGCATAATTAGAAGCTTTTTTCAAAGTTTTTCGCAAATATTTCAGGAACTCTTTTAAAGGAGATTTCTGAATTCCCATCAAATACCCCCAAATATTGTTTATTATCAGTCAACTTATTTTATGTGGAAGCATATTAAACAACTAGTCAGAAAAATAATCCTCGCACCTTTGTGCGAAAAAGGACGCATATTTAAAAAAAAAATTAAATCTTAAAGTAGGGCACACATATCACACATATTGTTATGTGTGTTCTAATAATAACATTGCAAATATATTTAATTTATAAATTGTTTATTACATATGTCTTGACCATTATTTTAAATTTTGATATGTTTTTTTCTTCATAAATATTTTTTTTCCATTTCGTAATACTTTTTAATTGCTTTAAATAAAATTGAATTTTGTGACTTTGCCTTTTTCCTAAATGGAAGTCTAATTTTGTTCTTTTCTCTAGTATTGTGATCATGTTCATGCTAGTTCCGATCATTTTTTTTCCAAAATTCTGTTTTTTTATTAGAGTTTATAATTTTATGAACAAATATCATTGTATTGTAAAATATTCTTTGTTTATATGTTAATAATTTCATTTCATTTACCATTGACTTTACCCTCGTGTATCTGTTTTTTTTTCAAAATGATTCTAAAGGCTTTATTTTGTAATACAGTTAGTTTATCTATGTTTTCTTTGTTTGATAAAAATAAAATGCTACTACAGTAGTTAACGTGTGGTTCAATAATTGCTTTGTAAATAGTTTTGCAAGAGATATTGATAATGATATTATTTCTTTCTTTTTTCTTTATTGTAATATTTATTCGATTCGTTTTATTTATTTCGAATACAAACAGATGTACAGGCTAAATTAATATTTAAAAAAAAAACTAAATAAAATGCATACATAGTAGGGCCTGCCATCCAATTATATGTATTCACTAAATAATACTGTAAAAAAGCGACGACGGTTTAAAGTTTAAACTATATAAATAATAAATATATTAAAATAAGATAAATATGGACAAAACACCGAGATAGTGGAAAGGAAAAGAAAGAAATTTATAAGGAGTGGTAAAGGATGATTGAAGGAAAGTAAGAGTGGAAAATTTCATTTGATTTAATGATTTAATGAATTATGAATGAAGAGCATGAATCAAGCCTATTAATTCTCTTTTTTTTTTTCTTTTTTTTTTCACAACAGGCCAGGAGGCCTAATTACATCACAAAGCACCCAGGCTTGAGAAAAATCACATTTTAATTTTTGTGTTCTCACCGGGAATCGAACCCGGAACCTTCCGTGCGTGAATCAAGCGTCTTGACCACTCCACCACGAAGGCCGCCTTCTGTACATATTGTATGGAGTGTTAAATATATCAAGATTATTAAAATTTTTGTGAAATGTTTCAAATATACGAGGGATCGTAGAATATTTCCGATGATCAGTTTTAATTTTACGAATATAGAAAATATCAGAGAGTCTAGTTGGCCTGGAGGGGACACGGTAAGCAAGTAGATTAATGAGTTCCGGGGAATTGAATTTATTATTTTCAATTTTGTAAAGCAGGATCTGGTCAAACATATCTGTTCTGTGTGCTAATGAATTAGGGTTATAAAATTTGAATGAAGCTAAATAATTTGGAAAATGCAAATGAAATTTGTATTCTAGTTTTTTTAGATTTTTTAAAATTAGAAGTATAGAAACCAGTGAAGCTGTAAAACCGAATTAAAATATAATATATAAGAAGCCCAATTACGGTGGTCAATTAGATCACAGAACACCCAGGATATGAGGGGAAAAAATGTGTCCTTACCGGGAATCACGTGAGTCAAGTATCTAAGCCACGAAAGCCGATCAAGGCCTCGAGGGCAAAAATAATATTATATGAATAACCAAATAAAGTATTTTTATTTTCCTTTTACTTTTTATCAACTCTTGTGTGGGTGTGATGTCACACTAACCGACATACGATACAAGACTTGATTTTTGCATTTGTAGTTGTATTTTTTACAATCTTTAAATTGACATTTTCACACCGGATTTGAAAAGCAAAATTTGCATAACTATGCTGGATTTTAAAAGAAAAAAATATTTTACCTCGCTACCTGAAGAATGATGTTTGCAAATACAGCGATACATCTGTATTCTGTATTAGAGAAAGCACGAAGATAGAACACATAACAAGGAAGACAGAGACGCTGTTCTGTAGCCGCCGTAGCCGGTGTTGTGTGAAGTGAAACAAATTCAGTCGGTTATTGACAGTGATGGGCGACGATTTTATGTTTTTTTTTGTTGTTATAACGGCTAAATCACCGCGCGCAAAGGGATTATTTACCACAGTCTTTTAAGAGTTAAGAAATTACATACGGATGTCTTGGCATTATCACGGCCTATGACTTTTCTAAAATGTTCTCCGTCTCCATTGTAAGGTGTTAATATTTAAAATTTTCGTTACAGAAACATAATAATGATTCGCATTTTATTGACCTGATCCAACATAATTTACTCTAATTAGCAATTAATTTATTGAGATCTCTGTATTACATGCTGAATACAATAAATTATAATGAACAATATAAAAATACCGCCCCTGGGTTCCGATTGGCAAATGAGGTTAAAATGTCATCTGTTAGCGACAATCTTGGCGCCGTTTTGGTATGTAAGATTTAAATATGAAGCAATTTTCACGGCCAATCGCGTGCTGGTTTTTTTTATCGAGTCCAATAATCCAATTTTATTGTTATGTGACCTTGTGTCTTGACAAAACTATGAACTTTGATATGAATCATTTATTGTGTTAACAAAATTTAAATGTTAACATATTATAACAGAGATGAAGAACTTTTTAGTGAAGGGATATAGAAGTCTAGGCATCCACACGGCTTATGAACTGTGTAACATTCACCATTCTGCCTATTTAAGAGTGGACGAGGTGTGAACCTCGTCCTAGGAGGAGGAGAATTTAGTAAGTGGAATGTATTGTTGAGGAAGGAAGGTGTGATGTGTGCTTGTGTGCTGGAACCCTGTAGCTCAAGCACCAATAACAATATTCAACATAATTTCTCATCATAGTTGTTTATCGTTTTCGCGATCACAATGGAACATCCGTAAACACCTAATATTAAATGTCAAAATATTTACGTTTCGCGACGTATAATCCTGCTGAGCAATCACATATTTGAATTTCACCGGTGTAAATATGGAAAATATTCCAAAACAGCTATTTTTATTTATTTATTCATTGTTTACCATGTTATTCATTTGATTAAGCCGGCGGTTGGCAAGCCAAATATCAAGAAAAACAGTCGCCATGGTAATTGTAATTTAAGTTTCACTTCTTTGTATGAGATACTGCTTATTATTTTACAAATGCAATATATTGTATTATTTTTTATAGTAAACTCTGATTTTTTTCCAGTGAACTGTATTTATTTACGAGGAAAACAAAAAGCAAACAGACACGAGCGTTGACTTAGAGATTACACACGCGTTGACTTATGTCTGAGATAACTTAAGCATGTTCGTTATTCATAACCTTTGTGAGTTCCCTGACATTTCATGATCAGATCGAAACAGCTTGTAGTAGTTCGTTGAAGATGTAAGGATTCGTCTTGCGTACTCCCAGGGCTTTTGGTAGTACACGCGTACTGAGAATTCTTTATAACTCGTTGGTGCGAAGTAGACTCGAGAGTGGCTCGATGATTTGGGGACCGTGTGAGTTGAAGTACTCTCTTATGGTGGAGAGGGTTCGGAAGAAATTTCTTCGGTTTCTCTACATGAGGGAGTGCAGAAATTATCCATGGCTTTATCCCACTGAGTTTCTCCAGGGTATGCTCGGTTACAGCGGTTTAAAGACTAGAAGGAATGTGTATTTAACAACACACTTTTTTCGATTGGTTCGCGGTATTATTGACAACCCTGAAATTATGCGGAGCATTAGCTTTTATGTTCCGGATAATTACCTAAGACAGCCCCAGCATAGACTATTTCACATTCTAATATACAGGACCAACCTGCCAATGATTATGCCTGTTGGAAGGGCTATCTCTATGTTGAACAATATTACTTTGGACATTGACACTTTTTACGTCTCTGAGGGAGTTTTTCGTTACAAGATTCTCTTGCTTTTTTAACATATTATTCTCTGGCAATTATGTATACTTATGTGTTTTTTTTATTTTTATATGTACCTAATTATTTTAATTATTTCTATATGTGTGAACTAGGTTATTCCATTTTGTAATGTACATATTTTTGACTAAATAAAATTAAAAATTGAAATTATTGTTTATTGTGATCGCTCAAATGGTTAGCATGTTTTAAAGCACGTTGATAGTTATTTGTGATTGAGCTACTGGTGAAGCTGACGGTCGTGAGACGCTGCGCGCTGGCACAGTTCGTATGTATGTCTAAAAGGACGAAGGCACAGCTCGCTTAAGGAGAGATTAGCTAAGCACTTAACTTGTTTGATGTTAGATTAGTACTCATAAATAAATATAATGTTTATTCCGGCACTCACATTTAGTGCGCTAGGAAATGGGAAAGACGGGTAGGTAGATATGGATTAGATTGAGAATTAGTCAGAACACTGTCTATATTTAAAGATCTATATTCCATTGATTCTTCCATCTGTTGACGTTTGTGAAGTTGAAAAGCCGACACCTTTATTGTTGGGGGTGAGATTGATCATCATCATCATCATTCCCTTTCCGCACCTAATGGTGCATAGGGAACTGCATTGGTACACCAATCGCAGTGTATCTTGATATTTTTTGTTACAAAAGATAAGATGATCAGACTTACGTTTCAGGTACCAGTCCAGGGATTATTTTTATTTTATTTTATTTATTTACTTAAGTTAGTTAATATTACATTGTATATTAACTAATATGTTTACAATTATAACAAATACTTATTAAATATTTCTTACATAACTACATTTTTACAATAAACATAACATTTTTTTTTAAATCCGTAAGTTTTCTTTCATTCTTCATACTTTCAGGCATCTCATCATACAGTTTTAACCCTTTATACATTAAGCTATTTTGTGATTTTGTTTTTTTCTTAAGTGGTAGTCTTATCCTATTTCTATTTCTTGTCCTATATTTATGTACATTTCTATTTAATATAATTTCACTTATAAAATACTTGGGCATGAGATTATTAAACACTTTATATATAAATACAAATACATTACTATGAAATATTCTGGTGTGAAAGCACCCTTTCAAATAAATATTTTAAATCAAACATGTCGAAAATCGAGCCCGAGACCTCCTCTCGTGGTGTAATGGTCAGCTCGCTACACTACAATGTGCAGTTATTTTTATTTTAAATTTTGTTTTACGTTTTGAGTCTTTTATATTTGGCAATAAATCATTAAATATTTTTGAAGCAATCACATTGTATTGCTTTTTACCAAAGGCGGTTGGTACAAATGGGACAATACAGTTAATTTGTGTTGCTGAACGAGTTTTTATATTTTGTTGGGTTCTTTTGACCTTCATTTATCATAAAATTTAAGAAGTAGGCACCTCACAAACAATTGTCTTACATCCAATATCTTGACACTATTACTATTACATAACACTAACAATTATAAAAAACCAACAAAATCACAACTTTATTGTTCCTCGTTTTTTTCATTACTGCTACAATACGTTCTGGCATGGATTTTAGCAAATTTTGTATGTAGTCTTTGGAAAATTTTTAAACCGCACTTTTTCGACGATGTTTTTAAAGTTTTCCTTTGACGAAGACTTCAATTTATTTATTTCGATTGCGATTTTATGCCACAAGTTCTTGAGGGTTCAGGTCAGGACTACTTTCGGGCCAATCCAGTGTTGGAATTTCATAAATTTTCATATATTCTCTGACCTAAAAATGATATTAATAGTGTTATTATCAATCACAGTATGAGAAAAAAAAATATCTACAGTTTTTGCTCGGTGACATGGTGCAGAGTCATCTTGGAAAATGTACTCAGAAATATAGGAATAGTGCATTTGAATTGACGGGAATAAATACTCTTCCAAAAATTTTGTGCAAGCTTTTACATTCACAGTTCCTTTTATGAATGCTAATTGCCCCACTCCATAAAAAGAGAAACATCCCTAGACCATTTGTCCAGCAGGATGCTTCATTGTTGGTCTAAGACACTCATCGCTTAAACGTTCTCCAGATCTTCGTCTCGTGTACTGAATTCCATCCTAACCAAATAAATTAAATTTACTGTCATCAGAGAAAATAACTCGTTGCCAATCAATTTAAGTTCAAGTTTTATATTTTTTAGCCAAGCGGGCAATGCGCATTTTTTTGGTCAGTAGTGGCTTTTTTGCAGGCCTATAATACTCATCTTATTTTTTGTTTTGTACACCATTTTGTGAAAAGGACCTAAAACGTATTTGTTACATTCAATATATTGTAAAGTTTTCGAAAACCAAGTTTCGTTAAATTATCATTGAAAATAAACGTTAAAATGGCATTTTTCAATAAAAAATGATAAAAGCGCTATCTATGAATAATTAGTTTCATATTTTCGTTTAGAATCGTAAAGAATTTTCTGAGGAATGGAGAATGGACTTCGTTTTATGATAATTTTAAGGAGAAGTAACCATCCTCCGTCTTAATATAAAGGTAGGCAGAGAGGAGAGATCACCAAACTCTTATATCTTTGCAGACTTGAATTATTTCTTCCACATTCAAGGATTAAAAGCACTCAATCATGTCATGTCTTTTCGGCCTTCCTCGGCTTTGCATCGTAAATCTGTTTCACCGTTTGTTCATCATCCATGTAGTATGTGAGTATGTTTTTCATTCTTTATTTCCATTCTTAATTCTTAATTACTCTTACAAATTTTCTTCATTTTTAATATCATTTCCATTTGTAAATATTCACTACAAACTACAAACCTTAAAATATATATTTTTCACTTAAATTTAAATTTTCAAACAACTTTCATTTATGTTTTCTTTTTCCTTCTCTTTTTTATACTTTCATAATTAACATTAGATTTAATTGCTTTTTAATATGGAAACTTCACTGGTCCATTAGAATTAAGCCCAATTGTGTAAAATATTAAACTTTGTAACTGTACTGTATGTTTCCTGAATAAAAGAAAATAAAATAAAAAAATAAAAAATCCATATGCTCCACATGCCCAAAGTAAATGCCTGATTACTAATTTAGTAAATTGTTATTCCAAATATCTATTTGTCATTTAAAACGGTAGTAAATAATAGGCTAAATAAACGGAAATAAATGGTAGATAAAAAATAATCATCATTACGCTAACGTTAATAATAACGTGTGATTTGAGATTCAAGTAACTACAATACTCCCTGAACGGAAATACCTAATTAAAAATACTTTCCTAGAGATAAAAAAATATCGCTCAACGGCACTGATAATAATGCATTTTCATTTACAAATTTTCAGTTAGATATTTGAATTCAGAAAGCTTGGCTGCAGACTTCTCTGTTCAAAACAAGTTTCGATTAGTTTCTTGAAAATCGTTTAGAGTTTAGATACTCGTTGAACTTGTATTCTGGTAATTTTCAATTTATAAAAGTTTGACAGCGGATCATCTGTCGGGGACAAAAGTTGGACAACATATTTTCTGCATAGGGTAAGCGTTAAGTTTGTCGGGTGCAATCGGGTGTTTATGTCCCAAATTCAGCTGTAGCAACTCCTGAGAATGTTATTAATATGTATTATACTTTACGTAAAACACTTTGTATTAAGTGATTTATAAATAAAAAATAACAATTTTGTTTTAGGGTCAAAGCACCCACATCCACACTAAAGGTATAAATTTCACCATTTAAGCGTACAAAATAAAAGAAAACAACAAAAAACACATTTATTTTTCTAGGTAATTTTACTTTTTTATTGAAACACGAGTATTACAATTGTAATTAATATCACTCTAAGAAAACAGCAGAATCACCAGTGAATGACCACTACTACCCCAGTAAAAATAACTTTCAGATTTAGTTACATCATAACATTATAAAACATCCTAACACATTAGAATATGGATATATTCAAAGAATTGCATAAGAAATAGCATCAAATAAAACACTTACCACACCTCTCCTTATAAAAACACTATCAATCTCAGAACAATAACGGGAAGACGCACTGTTACCTTTTGACAACTCACAGTTCAAAACTGATAGATTTGTTTCTTACCAAAAAATGTGTCCGCCTACTGCTTTTGTCATAGTTTCCAGTGTTAATTCTTTTTTGACTAGACACATGTAGAAATTCTTATTATATTGTGTTTTATTAACCAATGGTCATTTATTGAGGAGTGGTCATTTACCGGTGCTTTGACCCTATGTTTAACAAAAGTAAAACAAAAAACTTTAGTTCTATCTTGTCTTTAAGTGACATTTTGGGGTTTTATTTGTTGTATTTTAAACTTTTGGTACAGTTCCTTAAAACCTTTGATACATTTTACCTGTGCTTGGGTACATGACATAAGGTTACATGTTAGACGTTGTGTATAGTACGCGTGTACGCGTATAATACATAGCGTCTTTAAAAACGTTGTTTATGACTGATTTATGTTTTTATATTTATGACAGGCATGCTGCTGTAAGTAATTGAAAAATGGGTCAACTTTTTTCGGCCTGCGGCTTTGGCGATCACAGGGGAATTTCCCGGACCAACTTAGACCGCTATACGGACAAAATAGAAAATGTGTTAAATGATGTAAATGGCAGACGAAAATTCACAAGTTTCATGGTAACTACAAATATGAACGATGGGATGAAGTGCCTCAGACTCTGGGAAGAATGTGATAAAGTAATTAATTCACCAGCTTTAACTCTACATTCGACATATAAACAAATATACGCAGAGTTCTTGTGTGAATTTGACAATCTCATTGAACACGCTGAAAAGGTTGACGAATTGGATTCAGCTATAATGGATAAGTTGACCATAACGAGAGCCATAGAAGATAAGCAAGAGTTTATCACTACCATCAAATTGCTAAAAACCGAAATAGCCAAAGCTATGAGAACGGAGTATCAATTATTTAGGAAGCATGTCGTTCCTAAATAATTATTGACTTGATACTCATTTAAAACCCTTTGACTGCAAAGCAGTTTTTAGAGAATCTAATCAGAAATGTGATGTTATAGATTAAAATGAAATAACATTTTTTATTCGTCACTTTATTGAAATTTATTATTTATTTATTTATTTATTTATTTAAATCTTAAAATAGGGCACACATATCATACATATTGTTATGTGTGTTCTAATAATAACATTACAAATATATTTAATTTATAAATTGTTTATCACATATGTCTTGACCATTATTTTAAATTTTGATATGTTTTTTTCTTCATAAATATTTTTTTTCATTTCGTAATACTTTTTAATTGCTTTAAATAAAATTTTGTGACTTTGCCTTTTTCCTAAATGGAAGTCTAATTTTGTTCTTTTCTCTAGTATTGTGATTGTGTTCATGCTGGTTCCGATCAATTTTTTTCCAAAATTCTGTTTTTTTATTAGAGTTTATAATTTTATGAACAAATATCATTGTATTGTAAAATATTCTTTGTTTATATGTTAATAATTTCATTTCATTTACCATCGACTTTACCCTCGTATATCTGTTTTTTTTCAAAATGATTCTAAAGGCTTTATTTTGTAATACAGTTAGTTTATCTATGTTTTCTTTGTTTGATAAAAATAAAATGCTACTACAGTAGTTAACGTGTGGTTCAATAATTGCTTTGTAAATAGTTTTGCAGGAGTCCTTATCAATAAATCTTCTGATCCTTCCCAAAATTGATATTTTTTTTGCAATCTTATTTATTACCATCTTAGCGTTTTGGTGATTATTATAATACAAGTTAGTGCGTCAAACATGGAAAAAAAATTAGAAAGGTCAATCTATAATATTTATACTCTACAGTTGATTGATTGCGTTGGTCCTTTATACTCGCGCACATAAATTTGAGCCTTATTATCGTGGTATCAATTAGGGTCTTTTCGTTTGCTAAAATTTAATATTTCAACGAAATAAATAATATATCTCTATATTTACCTGAAATTATTTTTTTAAGTAAACCATGAGAATATGCTGTAAATCCAAACTCGAGCAGATACTCATTTTTCACAGCTCCAAAACTAGTGCTTTTGGACAACCTGATGGAGATTAATTATTTGGATTTGTTGCTACCTATATTTTTGTTGAAGTTATGGATAAAACAGCAGATTTAAACAGCCTTTTTTTTAATCAATAGCATATTCTTACTTTAAATATAATTTTCTCATTTTTATTGACAAAAAAATTGTGTTGCAATATTAGCATTTATTTTTTTATTTTTTGACATTCATCGTATTCTCCCAGTAGCCCTTGTTTAAATTTAAAATAAAATGTGTTTGTAAACACAGGCCCCGCATTTGTTGTTTTTTTTTCATGTTTATGTAATAGTTTTTTTGCATTTAAAATTCATTTATACGTATTCTAAAATGCAAAGAAAAAATGTAATAAAAAAAGTGTATACTTATCTACATATTTTTCCACTATCACAATAATATTTGCCTAAAAACTGTTTTTTTTAAATGAGCCACGAAAATATGTTTTTTAGATATTGTCACAGAAGCATTTACCTCTTGTTTCGGATACTATTTTTTTATTTTTGAAAATTTATTTATCTATTTTATACAATTTAGGAGATTATATAAGGAAATTTTAATTCCATTAGAATTTTGTTGTAATTTACATTCATACTTTTTCGGAAAATTATTCCAGTTATTTAATATTTTATATTTGAACGTTGTATTGATTTTAGAAGGCCGCTTTGGACGGCTGTAAAAAATTCCGCTTTAAAGGTATCTATCCGGGCCCCGATTACAATAGGAAGTTAACATTTATCTTTAATTTTATCTACAAAGTAAAATTAAGTTTTCTGTATGAAAAGCAGAATATGCATACAATTTTTTCATCTAAATATGTTCAATTCTATGTTATCGAAGAAGATACTTCAAATGTTCATGCAAATATACTCATTTTCGTACATAAATATTGTTTTTTTTAATAGAAGATAATAAAGATAGTCAGTCGAAGATAACTCTGTTAACTTCCCATTGTAATCGGGTCGGTAGGGTTTTAAATTTTACTGGTTAAATTTATTACGAAATTATATTATTTTATTTTTATATCAAAAAAGGACTTTCAGTAAACGAATTTTACAATCTGTAAAATTCGTTTACTAAAATATTAGTTAAGCACTTCACTCGGTTTATGTTAAATTGTGTACTGATAATATTTTATTTTTTCCGGCACTCACACGTAGAATTATTATTACATGGAGTGCGCTAGGAAATGGGAAGGACGAGTAGGCAGATATGAATTTGGTTAAGAATTGGTCCGAACACAGGTAGTACCTAAAAATTCGATATTCAAGAATGTTTTAAGAAGCGGTCGACGGATGTCAATTTGTAGAGCTCTAGTGAAAATAGTATATATTAATTAATAACTTTTCAATTACATAAATTTAACTGTTAAAATAAAACGGCTCCTACAAAAAAAAAAAAACTTGAACCCCCACTACCACCAACTACATCTCAAACTACCACAGATATTTCAAATTTGATAAAAATACTGTGAAAAAAAATTAAAAGAATACCAGACGGGAATGAAGAAATAAAAAATAAAAATAAATTGATAATGAAAAATGGGATGGGATAAAAACATTCGTGGACACCTTGGAAACTTTCAGCAAATCACTATATTGTTTTTCAAAGAAAAATGTTGAAATTAAAATTGAAAAAAAAAAACAATTAAATCCAATTAAAGGAAATACAAAAAGAAAATAAAAATATATAAATATGTATTTTTTTTAAAGGAAATATTTCAGATCTTATTATTTACCAAAATATTTCGACTTTTGGGGCTATTTTCGACGAGTTGTAAAGAACTCACTATTAGAAAATGGGAATCAAGTTGGGGTAGAGTGGGGTTCGAACCTCGGACATTCTATCTGCTTGAAGGAGAGTACCTATCATCAGCGTACCGGGTATTATTTATAATTTGTCAATTTATGCTAACGCCGTCTGTTCTAGCCCTTTATTCTAACTAGCCGAGTGTACTTGGTCCAATAAAAGCTGCAGGCTTTCCATACTATAAGTTAGAAGTTAGTCTCTTGTCCAATGTTGAGCATAGGCCTCCCCTTTTAGTCTCCATATCTCCCTATCCTGAGCCGACCGCATCCAACCGCTTCCTGTAACTCGTCTTATGTCATCAGACCACCTTGTCTGAGGCCTGCCGACACTTCTTCTACCCGTTCTGGGTCGCCATTCGAGGACTTTTTTATTTTCCATATAATTTTTACCAGCGTACCGGGTGTTATTTATAATTTGTCAATTTATGCTAATGCCGTCTGTTAGTTTACATAGCGCATCTCTAAAAATGACTTCTGAGTAAATATTCAAAAGGAGAGGATACAGAATGCATCCTTGCCGGACTAATTCAATTCAATTCAAACTCAATTATCTTATTTGTTGAATAATATTTCAAAGATCGAGCGTTGCTTTTGAAAAACTCCTTATAAACATTTTTTACTTCAGATGGCTTTTACATAATTCCTACGTAAAACATATTGTTATAGACAGAACATTATCGTAATATTATTATTAATACGTCAGGCGCCATGTTTGCTTCAGTTAGATATATGATTATTCTTTAACGTGGGCAGTCGTATTTGCATTTAAAATGAACAAATTACACACATCATATTTTTAAACATTGTCGGGAAATGCGACATTGAGGTCACGTTAGCAACCATTACTCACTAGCTTTGGACAAAGCATAAGATGGCGTATTCGAAAATCACGAATGCAAATAATATAAATTGCATGACATTGCATTTAATAATTGCGATATTTATTACAAATTAACCATTGTTAACAATGATATTTTAGATATTCGTACATGGCGAACTTCCTTATTCGATTAATTAAAGCCTACCAATGGTTAGGTACTTGCGTTTCAAAAGAGATAATATATTATACATTTTCTGAGTGACTCATGTTTAGATAGGATTTATCTTTTTACGACGACTTAGGGCCGGTTGCATCGACAAAAGTTAACTAATTATTAACAATAAAGTCACTTTTATTTGACCGGCCGCCAGGGGACCGTTTAAAGTTCAGTGCAATCTGCCATCTGTCAAAAAAGCGTCGTGAGTGTTAAAATCTATTGATCGATCTGTGAAAAGTTGCGCAAAATGTCCATTTTATCTGATTTTTCGTCTCCCGATGACGAATTTATCATCGAGTATATTCTAAACCGAAAACAAAAACAGTTCAAACCACGAACGGACCATTTTTTTGTGGGAAGAGTTTGACTTTATCGCGAGATTTCGAATGTCAAAAAAGTGACGAACTAATAATTATTTGAATTTTTAATTGTTAATTTTTTTTCAAAACACGGGACTTGATCATCAGCGGCGTGGTGTAAAATAAATCTAAATCATCACTGTATCAAAATGCTGTTTATTTATTTTTAAATAGACCTAGATTGAGCTCAGCTAACTCTTTCTGGGCATTTAAAGCTGCCATAGTTGCTCGAAAAATGACATTTATTTGCTCTATTTCCAGAGTAAAAAGTTCTTCATTTTGTTTTAGCTTCTGCTCTTTTAATTTTTTATCTAGTTCAAAAAGGACGATGTCCCCTTTGTTCTTTTCTTCTCCGAATGCGCAGTGTTGCTTCGCCCTTCCGCACACACTGAAAATTGGAACTAAATTTAAACGTTTGTGCCCAAAGACGCGTCGCGGGGCACGTGTATTGCCACATGTAAATAAACAAGTACGTGCTTGCGCAAAAATCCTAACAATTTTAATCTTTATAGTGGCAACATTCTTAACTTTAACTTAACTAAAATAATGTTGATGCAACGGAATTTTTCAGTTACCAGATTTTGAGCCTTAACTAAGTTTAAATATTTAACTTTAAACTAAATTTATACCAATTTTGATGCAACCGGCCCTTATACGAAGAGCGTCGAAAATGCGAAAAATAATGATAATGATAATCTGGCGTTATTACATTTATATAATTATAATAATGGTCATAGGTTTTTGTGATACAAGTAAATACAGTTTTTGATAGCATTCGTGTTTGTATATGGTAATGACGATAAATGGCAATATCTGACAAAGGCACTCCATTTAAGTTGCCGAATACACAGAGAACGATGCAAAAAAATGGTAGAGTTAAATTTAATTAAACTCGTGATATTCGAAATTAATTTTTTTAAAAGTGTAACTCGCTTACTGATATTTCCCCATGTTGGAGAGGGTTCAGAAAACAATTCTGAGGTATCTCTACCTGAGGGAGTAGGGTAGTTATCCGTGGCTTTGTCCCACTGCATTTCTCTTGGGCAGTGGTCGGCAAACTCATTACGCAAATCAACACCACAAGGGTTCAACTAACATTTTTCCCTTTTTGACATTTTGGTGCAAAAAAATTAATTTAGTAACAGTCCACGTTGTACGGAAATTTCAAGTGTGTATGATGTTTCATTTAGCTGATGCGAATGCAACATGGTTTCAACTGACGATTGTAGATTCGAATCATTCGAGACAACAAGGTTGCATATACTATTTCCGTGCAACAAAGTTCCAAATGACACGTGGAACCTTGTTGTCCGAATAAAACGGTTACTCCTAGCAGCCTGTGTAATATCTACGTTTTATATTTCTATCGTTTGTGCTACTTTTTAACATATGTTAATGAATGAATAACATCACCGAGCTCACAGCTTGGGGTGATTCATGTGTTCCTCAAAATAAAAACAGTATAATAACTTTTGAGTACTTGATCTATAATAAAAAATATCCCAAAAAAATGCAATGAAAAACTCTATTCCTGGACACTCAAAAGTCCAAAAAGTCTACAAATTTCACAGTAATAATATATGTAGGTACTAGCAGACCCGACAGACGTTGTCCTGTCCGAACTTTGGCTTGCCTGCCATCATCTTGAAAAAATACTTTACATCTCGGTACTTGTTTGTGATCAAATTCCAAAACTAAAAATTGTTAATATTAAAAAAATGTTGAATTTCAGTAGGTACTTGTTTATGGTTGAATTCCAAAACATAAAATAAATATTTTTTCAAATATGGCATTCTTTTTGCAAACTTCAAACTCCAGTCGTCTCACCAGCAAAGTGGTGTACTTAAGTAGGAATACGATTTTTTTTAAATATATTGAATTTAATATTATTTTAGTGTTACCAAAAATCTAATAAAAAGAAATAAATGGGTGAAAATTATAAGGAATTTAAGGAAAGAATCTGATTGAAATCCACAAAAAACAAATGCTGTTTGTAAACATTCAAAAACAAACTTTTTTATACACAAAAAAACAACATCTTTCCATTTTTTTGCAAATGCATTCTCCTCAAATGCAACCCTGGTAGATGGATGAATAAAACATTTATGCTCCTAACTTTTTTTTACTTATTCGATTGAAGATTTTATATACGAACACGCACAGCGTAAAGATCTATTTTTCTCTAAAAAAACGCACGAAAATCGGTTAAGCCGTTTAGAAGGAGTACGGTGACATCACACGTACAGAGAAATTATATATATATAGAAGAAAGATATACATTTTTTAAATTTCACATTATTTAGTTTAAAATATTTTTTATTAATAAACCATGCAATCAATTTTGTTATTTTATTACCCTCATACTTAAAAAGTATCGACACAATTTAAAAAACTGCTCATTTTATTCATGGGTTGTATGTGAATTTACTTTACTCTCCACACACAAATTGGTAAAAAATTTGGGACAATACAGTTCCAAGCGATGTTAGGCCTTTGTTGCTTCCAAATAATGCAAATCTTGGAGCAACAAAGTTCTAAGTGAAAAATCCTGAATCAATTACTAGAAATATAACTATGACAGCATACATTTTTTAATGAAACTCTAAAACCCTTGTTCATATAAAGTAAGTCAGTTATAATTTATATAATTAGTAAAATTTAGTCAAAAGAGCCAAAGATCAGCGGGACAAGAATTAAGATTTATTTTTTCACAAATTTATTTTCGTATAAAAGGTTTCCTCAAAGCCAATGGACATTGTTATGCGGTGGAGGATTTGCGTATTCTCTCTCTATTTTAACGAAAAAATCTTTGAATCGACGATAACTGACCAATTGTGTTGGCAACCTTGATTACCAATTCCAAAATATTGAATTTCTTCTGGAGATGTCTTCGCACAAAGCGCTTCTTGGTGAATGATGCAACGATAAACAAGTACCTCGTAATGATAGAATCAGAACTTTTTCTCTTTCCGGTTAAACTTTTTGTCCCATCTGTTGAAATTGAAACAATTTTATCGAGTGTAAGATGATTTTTCTCAGTCCATTTAATGACTGCATTTGCAATATCCTTGCCACGTGTTTGACATGCAACCCTGGTGATAGATGAAAAAAACATTTACGCTTCTAACTTTTTTTCCACGTAATAAATTGAAGATTTTAATAGCCATAAACACGCTCGTGGCAAAGATCTACATTTTGCTGAAAAGCGCTCGTAAATCAGTCTGGTAGTTATGCTGTCTATCACATCACCCACAAACGAACATTACTTTTTATATATATCTACAGATAGTTTATTTTTTTCTCCAATATAACATGCATTTAAAATATTTTTACGTAATAGTTTTTATTATTAATATGAAAAAGCAACCTCTTACCAATAGCTAAAGTAATTTAACGCCGTGGAATTGATAAATTATCGCATGAAAAATTATTCCAATCCGAAATCACTCTGTAGCTCAATCACAAATAACTATCAATGTTCTTCTTACCTTGATAGATTTCTTACCATGGTTGTTTATCGTAATTGCGATCACAATGGAACATCCGTGAACACCTAATTTAAAATGTCAAAATATTTACGTTTCGCGGCGTATAATCCTGGTGCGGAATCACATATTTGAATTTCACCGGTGTAAATATGGAAAATATTCCAAACACCCGGTAAACGTCAAAAAATGACGCCATCTTGATTGTTCTATTATAGTAAAACGTTTAAAACGTTTTACTATAGTACTATACTAGATATTTTTGACGTTTACCGGGTGTCATTATTTGCTCACGTCTCTCAGTTTTGCTTTTATTTACGAATACGGAATAGATTACGCTTATTATGATCAATATAAATCGGAGGGTTCTTTCAATGATAACATTTTGTACTTATTGTCAAGAAAACGAAAACATTTTGAAAAAAAATTGGCAGTGTTGATATTTTTTAAAATTATAAATAATGGCATGAATAAAGAACATATAAATATTATATTATATTCCCACATTATAATATTCCAGAGCTAAAATTTGCTATCTTGTTGGATTGACAGTATTTTAGTTGTCATTTAATTTTTCTTATCATTCTTGCTTTCAAATAGGATATTATAATATTGTTATTGTAACTCGGATTTTATTTTATAAAATTGAAAAAAAATATAAATATTATAAGATTATGTTAACCGATGTTATTTTGTTGCGTTTACTCAGTACCCATGCCATGTTGTCACGTGGTTTAATTTGTTCGGTGTTTTGACGTTTTCAAAGTCACATTCCACAGTGCAACCATTTGTAAAAAATGAATAAAGAACAATATTCAATTTTTGAGCTTTGGAATCGAAAAACCAGTGGATACATTTTACTATAGTAAAAATGCGGGTGAAACAACGCAATGATAGTAGAACGATAGTAAAACCAAAATCGTTGGTAAATTAAACTATAGTAAAACTCTACTTTTACTAACGATCAAACAACCGGGCCTAAGGGAAGAAGAAGAAGAAGATGATTTTGAGTTGTAAAATGGAATAAACAGTGTTTTATTAAAATTTAGCGAGAGAAGATTTTGATCTAACCACTCCTTGATAATAGTTATACATATATTGGCTTTTTTAAAAGTATTATCCCAGGTATCACTTTGTACAATTATTGGAGTATCATCTGCATAAGAAATTAATTTACCAGCGAGGAACCCTCAAAAGAATGCTCGAATTAGGTACTATGCTGATCATATGTAATTTATCTGTTTCAGAAGGCGATCTTAGTAAGGTGCAATATATCAATATGTTAATTTCAGAATCAAATCGAAATTCATGTGTTAAATCTATGTCAGGCGCTAGAATTTCAAAATAAGCGTGAAGCAAATGAAATGGGATACGATTGCTGGCAAATGCGTTCTTATCCCGCCCTAGGCTAAAATTCCGTCTATACAATAACTACACGGAATAATGTGGTACACTACTGAAGACACATGTGATCGGAGGAGCTAGAATTCATACTCATTATACGGTAATAACAAAATAACATAATGTATTACGGATTACCTAATCGGCTGGCAAAATGGCGGTCGTGTGACAGGAGAGTCAGTAATGCAGAAACCTGTTTTACCGAAAAACCGCGGCGGCTTTCTCTCGCCTGATCTGATTATGGCGAATTCTTGGAGTGGATATTGGAAATCGATAGGTACATAATAATTTAGGTGCAAACATTGTACGCGCAAAATACCTTCGAAATGTGTTGTTGGCGAGATCAGCGGATTATTGGATACGTCCACACTTCCTACGCAGACTGTCGTAATCGAAGCGAATTGTTAAGTGTGTATTTTCAAAAACTTCGATCTTTCATTCATCGGGGTATCAACTTAAGACAACAAAAGATTAATCTTGTTAAAAATATATTTCACAGTTTTATAATGAAGAGAGATAAACTTTGCTTCAGGTCCCGACTGGCTAGGCAATTCAAGTGTTTAGTCAGGGCCTTCTTTGTTACATGTGTTTTTTCATTACATGATGCTAAACAAAATTTTGAGTTTGTCCAATTTTTTTGCGGACAAGACTGGAATCAACTCCCCGGGGAGTTGTTAATATTAACACATTGCAACAGAGATGAACATTTTTGAGAAGGTAATATAAAAGTCTAGGCATTAACAGGACTTATGACCTGTCGGCTGATTTGAATTTGTGGCCACTTTATACACTGTGTAACATCCAACAAAAAAACACAACAAAATTTTAATGGATTACATTGCTGGTTTTGTTTTGATGCATATTTTGTTAATTGTTTTTATTGGTATTTTATGAATTGTTTTTACTAGTTTTATATTAATGAATGATTTTTTTTAATAATTTAATTTTGATTTTTTTTTGTGTTAATTGGATTTAAATACGTATTTTATTCATGTTTATTTTATTATTAATTCGTACAATTTTTGCTTTTTTTTTTCAATTTTTATAATAATTTTTATTCAATTTCATAATTTATTTTTCTCATTTTATAAAAATATGTATTTAGTTAGTGTTTACATGTAATCGATGAACAATAAGTAGTGTTAATTTTTTTATTGCTTCAATATTTATGTGTATTACGTATTATTTTTAAATAAAAAAAAATAAAATAAATTCACCATTCTGCCCATATTTGAACATTGAATATCTGTATTGAGAAGGTAATATGGAAGTATAGGCATCTACAGGGCTTCTGACCTGTCATTGATTGATTTATGTGGCCAATTTACACACTGTGTAACATTCACCATTCTGCCTATATTTTAACATCTATATTGGACTCTCTTGTCACTTTGGCTGAGTTAGAATTTAAGTTTAATTATACAATTGTAAAGCGCCCTTGAGGTAATTTTTCACAAAAATGGAGATATGTAAATCAGCCAAATATTATTTTTATTATCATTGGTTGATGTAGAACTAGTGACGTCATGTAAACTAGAGTATTGGCATTTTGTATTTTGAAATGGTTTGCCCGTGTGTAATCTAAATCCTAGTGTTATAAAAGATTTTTCAGTGATATTATCGATGTGACTATTGAAAGTTATTTGTTTTTCTAGGTCAGTCGTCGGCAAACCACGGCTCGCGAGCCACTCGAGTTCGACTCGGCGCAAGTTCCACTTTACAGGTTCTATAAAAGAACTTCTAGGACTAATGCTTTTTGAATTATTGAGAATATTGCGTAATCAAATGCATAGAGAAGCATCATATTAAACAAGATGAAATTTTTTCAATTTCAACATATGGAGCTAAAATTATGACCGAAGATAAAGGTTTTTTTTTTCGAAGCAAAAATAAATCACGAGATGCTTTTTTACCATTGCATCATTCATTGAGAGGCGAAACATTTTTAATTTTATGGATTTGGTGATCAAGATTGTCAACACAATTGTCGTTAAATCTCCTTTACATCGCTAATTTAACTAATGTTCACTCATTCATCATCATCAGCCGTCTCTTGTCCAATGGTGAACATAGGCCTCCCCCTTTAGTCTCCATATCTACCTATTCTGAGCGAACCGCATCCAACCACTTCCTGAAACTCGTCTTATGTCATCAGACCACCTTGTCTGAGGCCTGCCGACACTTCTTCTGGGTCGCCATTCTGGGACTTTTTTGGTCCATCTAGAGTCTGTGGTTCAGGCTTTATGACCGGCCCAGCTCCATTTCTAGTTCGCAGTCCTGGTGACTGATTGGTGACCTTTGTTCTCGCTTTAATCAATTGTTTTTTCTGTTTCTCAACGAAATACCCAGCATTCTCCTTTCCATGGCCCTATGTGTCACTGATAATTTGTGTAAAAAAAATTCGCGAACACAAAAGTTTCACAGCCATAGGTCAGTACAGGGAGAACACAAGCATCAAAAAGTTTCTTCTTTAAGTAATGTGAATACTTTGGAGATTTCAGGATATATATGAGCTTATATTATTTCTACCTCTTGATTATATTTCCTGAGGTTTATTTCGTGTCCTATGTATATATAACTATCAATCATTTAATGATTTGTCTATTTACTAAGATGTTACACGATTAGTTTGCATCACTCATTTCTTTAGTTTTTAAAACATTCATTTTCAAGCCTTTTTCAGGGATGCTGTATTAACTTCATTATTAACTTCTGTATTAACTTCTGGCGGCCTCCGTGGTGACTACACCATTCGGTCAAGACGCTTGACTCACACACGAAAGGTTCCGGGTTCGATTCCCGGTGAGAACACAAAAATTAAAATGTGATTTTTCTCAAGCCTGGGTGTTCTGTGATGTAATTCACCACTGTAATTGGGCCTCCTGGCCTGTTGTGGTACAAAAAAAAAAAAAAAAATTGCTTATCATGTTTTCAATGTCTTTCTCATCTTCAGCAAATAGAACTATATTCTTATTTTTACTCAATAACAGAGAGTGAATACGGAGATCTTCACTACATAATAAGGTTTGTTGGCTTTGAAGAGGAAACAGTTTAACGAAAAGAAATTTGGATCTCAAAAGAAATCTTAATCGTCGTAATGCTGATCTTTGGCTCTTTTGACTAATGAGTTTACCGACCGCTGGTCTAGGTGCATACATAAGTCGCGTACCATTTCAACAGATTTAATATTGGCATTATTTAATTTTTAGTTGAAATCGATAGCACTGGTCATTCTTTTGAATGTTATTTTAAGCGTTTTTCAGGGTAAAGCGATAGTTTATTATTTCTGCAATACACGTGGTGTAGTCGTGACGGAGCGCACCGGAGCGGCGCGCCGGCACTTTTTATCAAAACGGAGCGGCGGCGTCTGGAAAAAAAAATACGTTACGAATAAATATCTACTTAAGTCTCTTCAAGCAATTCGAAATAATAACAAACGTATTTATTGCCGATAACCGGCAAAAGTCTAAACACGTGTCATTGCACATTGCACATGTTGCCATCCCATCTATTCAAAAAAGGAACGAAAGAATTTAAACTAGGTACCACCTAATTCTGTGATTCTTTTGAAATATTTCTGCCAGTGATAGAAGGTTGGAGTATATACTGCTTTTAAGGGTTTACGTTTTATTGACCTACCAATTATGTGAAAAATCTTTCCTTTGAAAATACTGACTTTTTCTCGATCAACATTTTTTCTGCATGAAATCCTATTTTCAGTAAACGTTTTTACAAAACACAGATTTTATGTTGAAACAATTAGTATTTCGAAAACTTTCATACTGCTTGGTCATATAAAGGTCTCGTAGCGTCTCGTGGTTTTTAAAAATGACTTAATTTTTAAATTGTAAACTTTGCAGAACAATAGATCGTGTTTTTTTAGTAATTTACATATATTTTTAATTTCATTTGTTTTTAAGTTATCACCGTACGCTTCGATTTTTTATAATTATCATTAGTGTATCTTTTAGTGAAATTTTTGCAAATCAGAGTGGATTTAGACAATTTTGGTTATTTGTTTTTATATTTTTTAATAGCTCTAATATCTCAAATATAAAATAAGTGAAAAGCGTAAACAACAAACAATAAAGATTTTTTTTTCCAAGAAATGCAAAGTTGAAGAGCAAAACATAAATGTAAACAGTGGTAATAAATCAATTTGTAATAACTGTGATGGGACCTGATCCCGGATTGAACCCGTTTCAAACTTAATGTCCCCCCCTCTCCCCCCTCACTTCTCTCCCACTTCACCTAGTGGTGGCGGTGCGCTTCGGTACTTTTTTATTTAGGCCTACACGCCAACATATTTTGTTAAAAATAAATCATTCAAAGGAATATAAAAATTAAAATGTACAAAAATTATTAATATTTTTTGTTTAGTTATTTTTTTAAAAAAAAGGACCGGTAGGTATTTTTTTATTTTTTTATTTGGGAAATCAACAGTTCTACATACATATTTTTAGTAAACAAACAGATATAGTGTATAAACTCAGAATTAATAACAGATTCCCACATAGTATACAAAGTTAGTAAAGAAAATATATTACATATCAAATAAATACATACAATTTATACATATAAAAATGTTATTTTCATGTACTCAATTATCAAAGATTTTTTTAATATTTATTTTAAGAACATTAAGTTACTGTAAATTGGGCGGGATAAGGACAAGAATGCTTGAAGAGAGGATAAGAAGGGGAGGGGAGATATTAAAGACATATTAAATCATAAGTGTATTGAACAAAAAAAATAAGGTGATAAAATTAGGCGATGATAAGAAAATTAAAAATTGGAAAAGAAAAATAATAATCGATCAATACAACCGGGTTGTGGTCCCGTGGTAGTATTGTGGACTCACGGACCAAAGGTCTCAGGTTCAAATCCCACTCTACCACAACTCGGTTTCCATTTTTCCAGCACAAGTTATTTACGACTTTTTGAGTAGAAAAAGAAGAACTCTAGTATTTCTCTTTTTTATAAAAAAAATAAAAAAAATTGATCAAACTACTCGCTCGATGAACGAAAAAACGAAAAGTCGAATACTGAAAATGTAGCAAATAAAAAAATCTTACTTGAATCTTTTTGATAGTAAGAGTTATTAATATAATTTCTAAAAATAGTGCATCATACTGTGTCTTTTTTTTTATTTTTTTTTTTAGAGTCTTTATTCAATAAAATATACATATTATTACATTATAATACATTATAAAGAAAACAAAGTATTAAGATATATTTTGTCCCGATAAACTATTCAATAATAGTTTGTCATCGGGTGCTCAGACATTAGTTTTAATTAATAATCAAATAAGAAGAGTACAGACATAATACTGTATACGTATAAAATAATAAACATAAAAATAGTTTAAAGATTTTTTTTATTTTTTTTAAGTAAGAAAATAGAGTAAAATAATACAATTAAAATTAAAGAATAGTAATTTACTTAAATATATTTTAAATATAAGAAAGAAAAAAAAATAATAGACACATATATAAATAGTATGTGCTCATAAATGTAATCAAAACAAGATAAGAAAATAAATTAAACAAGGTAAAGTAAATCTAGAATTTCAATTCATATCTACAGAAAAAAAAATAGTAAGAAAATTAAAAGTACATATTAAAATTAAGATCTAACATTTTACATTTGTAAATGAAATAAGAAAGTAAGAAAGTAATAAAAGAAAAGAAAAGGTTAACCCAAGAAAATAACAAAAATGTAATTAATGAGGGATAAAATTTTTTTTTTCTTTTCAAAAAATGTATATATGTCAAAAAATAATAATAAGTAAAGAATATTAAAAAATTTAAAAAATGTATTACATAAATACTACATAAATAATAAATCAATAAAGGAACGTTTTATCTACTAACCACTTACGTAATAGAAACTTAATTTTATTTTTACTATGACATGTTTTCATGTCAAGTGGCAACAAATTAAATACTTTTGGAACAATATAATCCAACGTACGTTGTCCATATTTATTTTTAAATTTTGGTACTACTAGGCCATCAACAGATGTAAATCTTGTTAGATAGCTGTGTTCTAATTTATTTTTATATATCGAGCTGAACATCTGTTGGATAATAATTTTGCTCCATAAAATACCCTTAACTGGTAAAACATTTAATTTATCATACATAAATGGGGTATTATTCCTCTGATTGTATACATAATTGGGTGCAATCAATTTGACAAGTGCATTTTGAACATTTTTGAACATTTTGTACATATTTAATGTTGTGTTTGTAATATTATGTTTTCATACTATTTCGGATTGTATTTACTGATTTTATGTATAGTCACAAAAATGATTTCATTTTATGTACCGTCCCAAATTAATTTCTTTTATAACTCCTGGGTAAGTATTCTGATGAGAAGTTAAAATTTATCTTCAATTTTATCTACAAATTAAAATTGAGTTTTCAGTATGAAAAATATAATATGTTAACAATTTAGGAATTTACTTACGTCACGTATATATGGGAAGAAATATGAATGTCTCGGTGAACAAATGAGAAGTTTCTAAATGTAAATATTTTGTCTCAAACGTTTGGAATTACTAATAATTGCACTTAATAGTTTCACCCAGAGCTACATACTAACTAATTTGAATTAATCTCACAGCTTCGTCGAAAATAATAAGCATTTAACTACATCCTTGTACACACAATGCGCCATTATTTCAGAATGTAGGAAAATGCTGGAGATAATGTACGAAGTAATAGTATATTGCATAAATGGGTTTGAAAGTTACAAGACACAAGAGAAGATAATAACATTATTGTAAGGAAATGAAGTCAACGAGAATGAAATTCACGAATTTTATCATAATAAATAATTGGAAGAGTGATTCTTGTGCAATACCCATAGTTAAATATAAATTATAAGTATTGGAAAGAGTAAATACTCGTACATACATGTTTAAAACACAGGCCGTCTATGGTCAGAGGCGGGCATGCTAGCTAGACGCTAAAAATTAAAAAAAGTATTGAATCCCAATCGTGCGACGTATGGCCCTTTTCACACATGCCACGCCAATCCACCCGGCCCGGTAATTTTCCTAGGTACCCGTACAAAAGAGAACACATTTGGTTTGCGTTAGTAGGATGTACGAGGTAAAGTTACCGGGCCGGGTGGATTTGCGTGGCATGTGTGAAAAGGGCCAATGTATTTCATTTTGCCATGATATTTTTTAACCGGGTTGTGGTCCTGTGGTAGTATTGTGGACTCACGTGCCAAAGTTTCGAGGTTCAAGTCCAACTCTACCGCAACTTGATTTACATTTTTCCAGCACAAGTTATTTACGACTTCTAGGAAATGGTCTGAAAATTTTAATATTTGAGTAAAAAAAAGAACTCAAGTATTTTTCTTTTAAAAAAAAACGTGTTGAATGAGTTTTCTTTATTTAAAAAAAAAATGATAGTTTAGTGATAAATAGTGAAATCAACAAAAAACGCGTGTTTAAAAAGTAACGTATTAGAGTTTTTTTTTAAATTTATCAATTACACTTTTAAACAATTCCACACACTTATGTCGATTCGATAAATTCTTTATTTATTATTATTTTATATCCATATATATTGTATCCATTGTATACATGCTTAAATGTGTTTTGTTATTTATGGGAAAAAAATACCCCTTTCTGAAATTAATGGTCATGTGGACCTAATACGGTGGGTAATACGTTTTTTTTATTTTTTACTAATCAATTTATTTCATAAATGGTACATATTTTTTTATTCTATACAAACCTACTTTTATACATCTTGTTTTTTTATTTTTTACTATTATATCAAATTGTATCGTAGTACTGGCAAATACGCATTTCATGGATACATATTTTTATTTCTTATTTTTTCGTGATAATATATGCTCGCTTGTTTATTAATTTAACTTAAAAATGTCTTTCTTGCTTACCGTAACACTTTATTTATTGTTTGCTTTACAGAATTTATTTCATAAGCTTTGCATTTTTTGTTTATATGCTAACTGTTTTTTCTTGCATACCTTTGTTATTATTGTTTTTTTTTTTTTTTACTTTGTAAAACTTCTTATCATATCCTTTTAACTAATTTCACATTTTTTTCTGTATATTCTGTTTATTTTTTAGTATGTTAGCATGTATTTCATTTTTATTTTTTGTAAATGCCTTTTGGGCGTTAATGAACAAAATAAATAAATCAATAACTGTAACTCTAAAAAAAAAGAGACTAACTCTTGTGCTTCGAGAGTGACTTACATTGCTATAGTTATTTATTCATTAAAATTTATATAATTTTAAATATATACCAGTACATGAGAGAAAAAAACTTATAGAATATAAAAGGAAAAACAGAAAATAATTATACATTCACACTAATTTATTCACGTTAATTATTGATTCTACGGTGTCCGGCCGGATTATGAATAAAGCTCCGAGTGTAAAATAAATTTCACCTACCGTATGATACTCATGTAAGGGACATTTATTTTGAAACAAAAATCATGCCTTTTAGCATGCTTTCTTATTTCGAGATAAAGGACACTATCATTAATACTACTCTCGACTCAATGCACAGTAACGTAAAGCCCGCTTTCATGAGAGACATCCATCAGTACAGTACTCGATCAAAAAATAATATTTATATTGGATCTGTGAAGTCTACGAAGTTTGGTACTAGATTTTTACAATACATAGGTTTCAAGGAATTCAATAAATTGCCTCAAAAATTTAAAGTAGCAATTTCAAAATATAGAAACACGTGTAAATTGAAGAATTATTTTTTCCAGAAGTACTTTGAATAAATAATGTTAGTTTATCCAGAGAATGCGCATCTTGAACATATAACTTTTAATATTTTACCGTTTTTGCTAGTATACGCAATTTTTAATACTATTGAAATATTATTTGTGTTTTTTTATACTTTTTTAGCTTGTATTATGTAAATGAAATTTCAATACGATTTTGATATTCTTTTAACCTGTATTGGGTGCGGATATTTTGTTAATTTAAAAAACACTTTTTTTATTCTTGTAATTTTAAACATTTGCACTTTCGTACTAGTTCAGTTTGTATATATACATACATGTAATTTTTAAACTTTTTATGTTTTTTAATTTTTCTTTCCCAGATTGTATAATGTATACATCATTTTGAATTTATTTCCATACCTAGTATTATGTTTATTTTGTTATTTTTATATATTTTTCATAGCCTTTTAATTTGTAGTGTATCATAATTTTTATCCTGCTTCTATAAATAAAGTTATAGTTTAAAATATAAAAACGTCTTTAAATAAATATTGTTGTCTGCATGTCCCTAAATGAGTTTTTTTAAAAACTCCTTGGGAATATTATATAAAATTATGTATAAAATGTTTTCAATTTAATAAAAAAAAAAAAAAGATAATTTAAAAAATTGATTATTAAAGTAGTGACACGAGTAATTCTAAAAACAAAAACATGATTCTTGATAAGAACATATCTAGTTCAGTTAGTAGAACAAAAGGTACAAATATATTTTTTTTTAATGTTTAGGTTTAAATATTAGATTTTTTATTCAATGTCGTGATGCCTGAGCCATTCGATCCTATTAAACGAATTAATGTTGAATAAATTATTATCTTAATCAAGTTTTTCATAGTTATAATGCAATCTACAAACGCATAAACTAGAATAGCGGGTTTTACCAATAAGGACATGTGACAAATTCTTAATTATTTCTTAACCTGCAAAAAATCTACAGGTTTCCATTTTTTTGCGGGCAATCGAAGTGTTTGGTATAAAATTGTCGTTAAATTAGAACTTTGTACAAACTAGGTTAATTTTGACACGTAAAACTATATCCGTCTTCGATCAAATTGATTTGAGTTAATTATCAACATAAATTATTACAAAATAAAACATTGTAATTTGAGTTACATAAACAAGTTTATTCCAACACTTGAAAAAAGTTAAGTGTCACCTGTCGATAAGAGAAGCACTCTTCCGAAACTATATTTTTGTTCTTTCAATAAATATTATTTTTTAATTAAAAAGAAATAGAATAGAGGTATTATAACGACCCAAATACTATTTTTTTTCAGGCCATTTTCAATAAGTTACACGTCATGTATTATAATGAACTAGCGGGCCCAACAGACGTTGTCCTGTCAGAACGTTGGCTTGCCTGCAATTACCTTGAAAAATCCTTTTTATTGATAAGCTGGTACCTAGGTACTTGTTTATGATTGAATTCCAATACTAAAAATAATTCATTTTCAAATATAGAATTATTTTTGCGAATGTCAAATTCGGCTTTTCTCACCAACAGGGGTGCACTTTATTCATGAATGCGATTTTCAAAAATGTATTAAATGTCAATTAATATTACTCTAGTATCACCAAAAATCCAGTAAAAATAAATAAACGTGAAGAAATTGTAAGTTATGTAAGGAAAGAATCTGATTGGAATCCATAAAAAGTGAATGTTGTTTGTAAACATTCAAAAACAAACTTTTTTTGAACACAGAAAAACAACATCCTTCCATTGTTTTGCATATGCATTCTCGTCGAATGCAACCCTGGTAGGTCGATGAAAAAAAGATTTATGCTTCTAACAATTTTTTTACAGATCCGATTGTTTAATGTCTGCGAACATGCGCAGCGCGAAGATCCACATTTTGCTCAAAACCGCACGTAAATCGGTTAAGCCGTTTAGAAGAAGTTCAGTGACATCACACGTACAGAAGAATTATACGTATAAGTCACATTGATAAACGAAAATCAGCGTTGTTTGATTATATCCAAATGCTTGCAGACTGGCTGGATTTCCTCCCTAGGGAGTTGTTCATATTTAAATTTATTTCAACAGAGAGGGAAAACATTTTTGAGAAAGGAATATGGAAGTCTAGGCATTTACAGGGCTTATGACCTGTCATAGGCTGGTTTAAGTGGCCACTTTTCACAAGTCAACAGATGGAAGAGTTGAGGAAATGTGGATGTTCAAACATGGGCAGAATAGTGAATGTTACACAGTGTGTAAAATGGCCACTTAAATCAGCCAATGACAGGTCATTAGCCCTGTAAATGCCTAGATTTCCATATTCCAGAATATCCTCTGATTTTACTAATGTCCGTACAATCAAAACTCTTTATTGCTCAACTGTTCGCCCTCTTCTTGAATATGCCTCAGTGGTCTGGTCTCCATTCTATGTCAATCGCATAAATCACATTGAATCAGTCCAACATCGCTTGCTTCGAAAAATAGCGTGGATGCTCGGACTAGAGAGATATAATTATTCTTATGCTGAAATAGAGTAAATGTTAAATATTTCTAGTCTACAAAAACGTAGAACTAATATTGACTCCATATATATGTTCGGGATACTAAATGGTATAATCGATGTTCCATCATTACTGGGACAAGTAAAATTCAATATTCCGACTCGTAGATTGAGAAACAATGAAGTACTGTTCATCGATCAGCATAGACCAAACTATGGCCTAAATTCTCCAATGACCCGCCTTTGTCGTATTGTTAACTCAAGACAGGATCTGGACTTTTTTGGTTTAAGTTTACAACGATTTAAACGAGCACTAAATAAATAGTCCAGATCTTGTCTCGATGTCCCTTATGTTTGTCAATGCTTCTTTCTTTTTTTTTAAAAATGTTTTAAACTATTCTTTTATTGTAATATTTAAACCTTATAAATTGTATACATGGACAATGTCCGTTAATAAATAAATAAATATTCCCTTCTCAAAAATGTTTTCCCTCTCTGTTGAAATAAATTGAAATTCAGCGTACCTATTTCGATAATCTGTAACATAAAAGTAAGGAAATTAGTCTTACGCTTCAGGTGCCAGTCCAGGAAGAATTAAATATCGCAAGAATATTAAAATCAATATTTCACGTCCAAAATGCCAGGAATCGAACCCTGGACTTTAAAAATGGTAGGCGAACGCAACGAGTATTGCTCAACGATGTGGACTAATCTCAAATCGATTTCTTTATTCGGGATTTTTACCCGAGAGCAGCCATTGAGTCGAAAACTCATGTCCAGGGTAATAGTTCAATTGCTCAAGCAGAACTATATTTTTCATCGGCCCGAACACAGTAAATAGAATTCTAAAAGTATAAGAAATTGAAAATTTATTTTATCAATATTTAATTGTTTCCGCCATAACATGCAAAGAAAAAATACTATTTTTTTTTTAGTTGAAAAGGCAAACGAAAAAGCGGTAAACTTAAAAATGGAAAGTCGAATAGTAAATCTAAAAGTGCAGAAAATAAAAAAATCTTGACTTGAATATTTTTGATAGTGAGAGTTATTAATATAATTTCTATAAATAATGTATAATACTGTGTCTTATGTTTATATTATAATGTTTTCATACTATTTCGGATTGTATTTGCTGATATTATGTTTTGTCACAAAAATTATTTCTTTTTATGTACCGTCCCAAATGAATTTCTTTTATGACTCCTGTAACTCAACCACAAATAACTATCGACGTGCTAAAAAGCGACGTGATAACAATTTCTCACCATGGTTGTTTATCGTATTCGCGATCACAATACAAAATCCGTGAACACCTAATATTAAATGTCAAATTATTTACGTTTTGCGGCGTATAATCCTGCTGCGTAATCACATTTTGAATTTCACCGGTGTAAATATGGAAAATATTCCAAAACTGCTATTATTACTTATTATTTATCATGCTATTTATTGGATTAAGCCAGCGGTTGGCAAGCCAAGTGTCAAGAAAAACAGTCGCCATAGTAATTGTAATTTAATTTTCACTTTTTTGTATTAGATACTGCTTACTATTTTGCAAATGCAATATATTGTTTTATTTTTTAAAGTAAACGCCGATTTTTCGCCAGTGAACAGTACTTATTTAAGAACAAAACAAAAAACAAACCGACACGAGCGTTTACTTAGAGATTACACATGCGTTGACTTATGACTGCGATAGCTAAAGTTCATTATTGTTTATTGTGATCGCCCAAATGCTTAGCATGTTTTAAGCACGTCGATAGTTATTTATGATTGAACTACTGGGCCCCGATTACATTGGAAAGTTAGTAGAGTTATCTTCGACTGTCTAAAAAAAAGAGTATATTTGCATGAACATTTAAAGTATCTTCGTCGATAACCTTTAATTGAACATGTTTAGAAAAAACTTCAAACATATTCTATTTTCCATACAGAAAACTTCATTTTACTTGGTAGATAAAATTAAAGGTAAATATTTACTTCCCATCAGAATACATACCCTTGGCTGGTATTCTAAATGGAATTGCATGCGAAAAGATCGCCCTGTTCGCATGTATTTAGTACGTAAATACGCGTTAAAAATGCGTTTTCTAAGCGCGCTTTTTCGTTCAGAATACCAGTGTAATATCTTGTTTATGTTTTATTATTAATAAAAAAAACGTATTAAAAAAAAAAACAAATAACACACTTAAACTAAATAATTCATCATAGTGGTCTCTGACAGGTGATATTTATTTATTTATTTACGGTTCCATGAACCTTTTACATAATTACAATAAAACCAGTGAAAAAAATAACATAATATTAAAAAAGATCAAAAATATAAAAAAAGAAATATTATATCTGTTACTAATATAAATATTTACTTATATAAAAGAAAGGTAAATTTAAAAAAAAAAGGTTGAATTGTCATCTCCGCTAGTCAATCCCTGTCCTTGGGGACGAATTTTTAGCTCGGATTCGTATGGAGTGTTATCTCTATATATTATATCTCAATGAGCTAAAGTAGTTTTTTTTACAAATTTCGTGTCATTTTTGAACAGAAGGTATAAATAAAAAAACAAAAATTAAATACATTGAACGTTACCTACAAAATGGAGCATAAAACGTTTTGGCAACAATATCATTGTACCCATAAAACCACATAATAATAATATATTACGACTAGCATTGTATTACAAATAATATTCAAATGAAAGTAGGCAATTCATA
The DNA here is from genome assembly GCF_059751315.1 of Micrasema longulum. Taxonomy (NCBI): domain Eukaryota; kingdom Metazoa; phylum Arthropoda; class Insecta; order Trichoptera; family Brachycentridae; genus Micrasema; species Micrasema longulum. Next base: position 811,478 of record NW_028277683.1, on the reverse strand, counting down.
CATCGTATCGCCCAACTATATTTATTATATTTTGCTTGGGGGCTTTCTTTTTCTTTCGACTAGAAAATAAATTTATGAGCGCCAGTGTTCAATATTAGAAATGGAAAAAAACATCATTGCATATAATATCCTTGTCTACAGGATGTTTAAAAATACATTGGTTCAACAATGTTTTGAGTTTGTCCAAATGCTTGCCGACTGGCTGAATTTACTCCCTAGGGAGTTATTCATATTGAAATTTGTTCAACAAAGAGGAAAAAACATTTTTGAGAAGGGAATATGGAAGTCTAGGCAATTACAGGCCTTATAACCTGTCATTGGCTAGTTTAAGTGGCCACTTTACACACTGTGTAACATTCACGTTCATCATTCATCTATTCCCTTTTCAAAAATGTTTTCCCTCTCTGTTGAAAAAAAATTAAATATGGATCACTCCCCGAGGAGAAAATCCAGCCAGTCTGCAAGCATTTGGACATACTCAAAACATTGTTGAATTAGCTACCTGGTAAAAGTAGAAGTAAGAAATTAGAAAATTGTTTTCAGGAGTTGCCTAGTAGGCGAATTGGTTCAGCCGGATGAATCTCACCCACACGATAAAGGTTTCAGCTGTTTTACTTCACAAAAGTCAACAGATGGAAGAGTTGAGGAAATGTGGATGTTTAAAACGTAAGCATAATGGTGAATATTACAGTGTGTAAAGTGGCCACAGGTCATAAGCCCTGTAATTTTGCCTTGACTTCCATATTCCCTTCTCAAAAAAGTTTTTCCTCACTGTTGAAACAAATTTAAATACATTAGTTCATTTATTTCTTTATTAAATACTTACTTACTTATCGGGTCCGGACTTTAGACCTTGCCACTCCAGTGTGGAGCGACAAATATCGTCTTGTCAGTGGCCATCCTCAAATCATCATCTTCACAAGTTAACTGCATTTGTGGACACTGCAGCAGATGAGGATCATCCTGCACCTCTCCAGAATCGCAGTTCGTGTCATCCCCCTCCAGAAAACCCCCACATCCGTTGATTAAATTTGCACCTAGACAACCCTACCCTTAGTCTATTGAGAACTTTTCACGTAGGGAAGCCAAAACTGTAAGGGGTGTTTGTGCTTTTGGATGGCATTATCCAGAGCCTATCGCCGAGTACCTCTCTACACAGATCATCTCTGCGTTTTTCTGCAGAGGTCTCCAAGTCACTTGTGAATGTGTAATTAAAATTATGTTGACCTCGTGGTGTAACGGTCAGCGCGTTTGCCTACCGTGCGACGGGTCTCGGGTTCGATTCCAGACACGGTTGATACGAAAATTTTATTTAAAAGGGTGTTTTAGCACTAGAATATTTGAACGTAGTTATGCAGAAAGCAGCCGACTATAGTTAAATGAAACGGAGATAATTGCACTTTTTTGAAAAGAGGGAATAATCAAATCTACACAACAGTTGCAATGTTGACTTTGACCGATGATAAAATTTTTTTTTTTAAGTAAAACAAATAATACATATAGTAGATATTATACTCCCAGGAGTTATTGAAAAAACTTATTTGGGACCGTACATATAACGAACATATTTTTGTGACAATACATAATATTGTATCATACATAGTTAATACATCCGAAATTATAAGAAAACAAAATATAAGAAACATAAATCACAGTATTTTACACCATCTATATAAATTACATTAATAACTATCACTATCAAAAAGATTTAAGCAATATTTTTAATCGCGACACTTTTGGATTTGCTATTCGACTTTTCGCGTTTTAGCTCATCGGGCAGTTTATTAAATTCGGAATGACCAATATTTTCCAGAGACTTTCTGCCGAACTTCGTAGAGCGAAACTTGGACACATGAAGATTCCCCGAGTAACGCGAATTGTAATTATGAATGTCATGACCAAATGTGTATTTTAAATTTGTGTAAGTAAAAAAGTTTGTGGTATTCAACTTAGTATTGGTTATGTCATGCAGTGGCATCACCTTGAAAGGAATTATTCTTGTCTGTCATTCGTTTATTTTAATTGCAAACAAAAATCTTATTTCGTATTTGACGGGGTTTAAATATTTTTCTAGTACCGTGGGTGTTTTTTGCAAATTGAGAAATGCCGTTTTTGCGAACGACACTATTTTTTTTAGAAGGTAATTATTCTAGTTTTTTGTATGAAAGCAGCCTGTCTGTTTTTAACAAAACATAGAATTGACCTTACTGCACCCGATAACACCAATATCAATTTTTTTCTAAATTGTGGACTGGCCGTTTTCTGCATAAAAACGTTCAATTATTTAACCAACGCACTCGAATTTTTCTTGACAAAATTTATACTCATTATCACACACACAGACCCACCCTCGCCCACCCTCTCTCTCTCTCACATGCACACACACAAATTTTTATTCTATACCTACTTATGTACAATGTATTTTGTGGATATCTGTTTTAGTTTCATTTCAGGCTTTTTTGTTTGTTCATATATATTCTCTGTATTACTGTTGGTATCCCAAATAAATAAATAAATCAAATTAATTATAATAAAATAAATAGAACAACTTTGTTTTTAACCACTTATTTTGTAATTGTGTCCAAAAAATTCAGTTTGTGTTTATAAGTTGCCAACGTGTACATATATTTTGAACAAAATGTGTAAAAGAAAACTATTTATTTTGCATGATATTAGGCAATTCATTAGTATAGATGCTTTATTTTCAATTACAATATGTAAAAAATAATTACATTTAGACTTAAATTTATGACTGAAAAATTTAGAAAAGTTTTATAATAAATCTTGTGACGCGTAAGTGCCCAAATTTAACTATTTGGAAACGTGACCTGTCACAATAAATTTTTATAACAGTGTTAATATATCGAGAACAGTGTTACTTAAAGAGAATATAACATACAAAATGATAAAAATATCAAACCTGATGCAAACGTTTTTCCTTTTCCTTTTAGAAAAAAAAGGAAAGAGGAAAGGAGGAGAGATTAAGGTTAAAATGTAAAAATACATTAAAAAAATTGAGAGGGGTTTTTGTGTTCCACTTATACATTCTACTCTAAAGTTGCGTCTTAAAATGGACAAATGGCATTACCCTTGATTGACATGTGCATCTTATCCAGGAATTATCCATAACGATGGGGCTGACGTGTTTTAGGTTACCAGGCAGACCCCTCGGACATCGATAGTCGCTTTCATCTTGTGAACAATGATACATGTTTAATATGAGGGAAAACAGGGCTTTATTTATTTATTTATCAACGCGTCAACGAACTATTTAAAACAGTCTACAGTACCTAGAATAAGCGAGCAATATAACTTTAGATTTACTGAGGCTGATATTTTTCATGACAATTAATGAAAATTTAAGTCAAAAGTCATAGAAATATTGAGAGACACAGATATTTAATTAATTTTATTATAATAATCATAATAGTCATAGTTTATTAACAAAATAACAATTACTTTATCTACTACATAAACACTTAGGTAATAGATTTCTCTGGATCATGTCTAGTCTGCCTAACTAGGTACAACCTGTTTTAAGGCAGACATTTTTATGCATAATAAACAATAACATTAGCACCTACTAGTTAATTTCTTATACAGTTATACAATGTTGATTTATACCATATAATATTTAAGAATGTTTTGAGTAAATTTTTCCGATTTTTCCCCAGTAACCAATTTTTTACATTTTTTTTTATTTGAATCCGGGTCATGGTTTTAAAATGTTCGGGTAACATATTAATAATAATAAAAAAAAAATAAACAACTTTTTTTTTAACCACTAATTTTTATTTTTCACCGACCGGTTTCAAAGCAAACAAGCTTCTTCGTCAAGGTTTACGTAACTAATGAATTGATTCCTTTTTTATTTTTATCATGTTCACTAAATACTATACGTAGACCCAATAAATCAAGTGGTTTTTTTCTTACACGGGTGGTAATTTGATATCATTATTTTCGAAGTAAGACAGGAGAGGACTAAAAGAAATATTGTTTATTTGGTTATTAATTATTATTTTCTTATTATGAATTTCTTTTTTAATTTCTAAGATTTTTAAGTTATCAAATTTTAATATTTTATTTTCAACACGAAGTACTTTTAATCCAGTGTCTTCATTGAAGTTATGATTATTTTCTATCAAATGATTTGCGAATTCAGAAAAATTATTATTATTTAAGCATCTTAAGTGTTCTTTTACTCTAATATTACATTTTCTTTTAGTTTTTCCAATGTAGATTGAATCGCAATCATTACAAGATGATTGGTATATCCCAGATTTATTATATTTATGGACTTTGTCTTTGTGATTTTTTTACAATGTTCCCATATTATAAGTTGTGTTGAAAGCCGGTTTAATGTTTGATGGTAGGGAATCAGATAATTGTTTACTATTTGTCAAACAGAGAGTTGTTTGTTTCAATAAAACATCTACATTTCGTGCTATCCCCGCAACAAGTGGTCTGCCACAGGGAAGCCATCAAGGGCCAGCATTATTCCAAGTTTTTAAATCTGATATTGTTGAATGTTTTAGTAATGTATAATTTTTACTTTTTGCTGACGACATTAAGATCTACAAGGAAATAACAAATGAAAATGACTTGTTCGCACTTCAATCAAATTTAAATAGATTGAATAACTAGTGTATCTTTAATATATTAATTAAATGTTGTCAAATGTAAATTATTATCTTTTTGTAGAAACAAATTTCTAATTTGGTTCCGTATTCAATAAACAGTCACAAAGATTCGAGATATTGGTGTTATATTTGACGAAAAAATTGAATTCAAAAGCCACATCAACCACATTACTTCTAAAAGCATGAAAACTTTGGGTTTCATTCTTAGAACCATAAAGGATTTTGAATCAGTTAAAATAATGAAACTCTTGTATATATCCTTTATTAGAAGCCAATTAGAGTACAACTCTGCTATATAGTCCCCTTTTTACTATGTAGCTGCAAGACGTGTTGGTATATGTATTGTACAGCGGCTTTGAGGTGATTTAAAAAAAAATGGCACTACATGAATTACTGAAAGTAATAATAATAATAATCCAGGATATTAAATACTTTTGCAAATATAAGATTTAAAATATTTAAAAAAATAATAACCGCGACGAGAGGATTTTTTTTGTCTGATACACCTGTTATAAAAATCTGTCGAAATATATTTATTGTTGTGTTCTAAGTCCATTAAGTGTAATATCCACAAGTGCCCACTTAACGAGTAACAATGTATTGTGACTTTTACAAAGAAACATAAAATTATTTCGTCGAATTTAGTTCACATTAAACACGACTACATATGGGCCATATTAGACCATATTCGACACAGTAATATGCGGATAATGGGTATCAAAAATGCTAAATGATTTCGTACGGCAGAATCACGAAGCTAAATATTACTTATCGCACATCCGATGAAATAGAGTCACAACTCAAAAAAGGAGAATTTTCAGAAGAGCTGAAAACTAGAACTAAATCTTATCTTAAAACCTTTTTTAATGGAGTTTTTGTGTTTTTTTTTCGCCCTTAAGGCTGTACTTCCGTAAGGAAATCATACGGTTTTGCCATTGAAACACGCCATTTTTTCAAAATCGTGCCATTAAAAAAAAGTTAAAAATACCAGATTAATGTAATTATTTTTAAAGATATTTTTAATAAAAAGTATACGACAAGTTTTATGTAAGTAAAACATTGGGACCCATGTAAAGCTAAAATATTTCATTAAAATTATTATATATATAAAGTTTATATTTGAAGCACTAACTTTGTGGTTATTCATTAAAATAAAATGAATAAAACAACTTTGTTTTTAACCACTATTTTTTTTTTCCAACGACCGGTTTCAAAGCAAACAAGCTTCTTCGTCAAGGTTTACGTAACTAATGAATTGATTCCTTTTTTATTTTTATCATGTTTGCTAAATACTACACCCAATAAATTATGTCGGTTTTTCCTTACACGGGTGGTAATTTGATATCAATATTTTCGAAGTTAGACAGGAGAGGACTAAAAGTAATATTATTTATTTGGTTATTATTTATTGTTTTCTTATTATGAATCGCTTTTTTAATTTCTCAGATTTCTAAGTTGTCTAATTTTAATTCTTATTATTTAAATGTAATAAATTGAACAGGAAAGTTGTTAAAGAAAAAACTCAAATTTAGATTCTTACAAAGAAATTAAAGCTACCGTATTTTTCTTAAATTCTAAGTTTTTTTTAGCAAAAGTAGATAATAAAAGTATTAATTAGTATTTATTGGTAGATAAACTTGATTAAATCGCCTTGGGAGTTATAAACATTAAAGTATTACTATAACTGAAATGAATAACATTTTATAGAATGAAATATAGATGCCTAGGTGTTAACAGAGCACATGACATGTTGTTTGCTGGTTTTTGTGGTCACTTTACACACCGTGTAACATTCACCATTCTGCCTATGTTAAAACATCTATATTCCTTCAATTATTCCATATTTTGATATTTGTGAAGTAAAATATCTAAAGTTTCTGTTATATGTTCAAGTATAGGCAGAATGGTTAATGTTACACAGTTTGTAAAGCGATCACATTAACCAGCCAATGACTGTCATAAGCTCAGCAAATTCCAAGACCTAGACTTTACTCTCGTCTGTAAATTTTCTTTGACTCTGTTGTAATATGTTAATATTAACAGCTCTCTAGGCGACTGAATCCAGTCCTTGTCTTCAAGAATTTGTACAAACTTAAAACATTGTTAATATTATGTACTGTTGAAATAAATAAATAAAAATGCATTTTATAAAGATTATAAATATAAAATATAATAACAATGTAAATCATATTATATTATTAACATTTTACAACAGAGATAAAGAACATTTAAGAGAAGGTAATATAGAAGTCTAGGCATCTACAGGGCTTATGACCTGTCATTGGCTGGTTTAAGTGGCCACTTTACACACTGTGTAACATTCACCATTCTGCCCATATTTGAACATCTATATTCCTTCAATTCTTTCGTCTGTTGATGTTTGTGAAGTTAAAGAGCTGAAACATTTATTTATGCGGGAGAGATTCATCTAATTGAATTATTTCACCTACATGGCAACGCCTGAAAATGTTATTTTTTCAATTTCTATACTTCTTCATGGACCAGGTGGATTTATCAACAATATTTTGAGTTTGTCCAAATTTTTGCAGACAAGGACGGGATTTAACTCCCTGGGGAGCTATTTATATTAACATATTACAACAGAGATGAAGAACATTTAAGAGAAGGTAATATAGAAGTCTAGGCATCTACAGGGCTTATGACCTGTCATTGGCTGGTTTAAGTGGTTCTTCATCTCTGTTGTAACATGTTAATATAAACAGCTCCCCAGGGAGTTGAATCCAGTCCTTGTCTGCAAAAATTTGGGCAAACTCAAAATATTGTTCATATTATATTTACTTACTACTACTACCATCATTCCATTTTAGCAATAGGGGCAGGCAGAGAGAAAAGTATAGTATATTATTTATGTGTGATTATTTTTTGCTGCTGATCTTTATGTACTTGTGGAAGATATGGTGAGCGGTGATGGCGGGGTGGTCCGCTGTCATTCGAATGAATATAAAAATATTTATATTTTTCGGATTTATGCGACTTTATAATTTATGTATACTTACTCCAAATCAATTTTTTTAAAGTTAAAACTTTATCTTATCAGAGGTGTGATATGTGATCATATTAAATTATAGTAAATTGAAAAATATTGCGAAATTAATAAAAGCATAACTTCAACAGTTTTTCGTTCAGATAGGCGATAAATAAATAGTGCAATGTAAAAATGTTTCAAGTTGCAAAATTAAAAACATCAGTGTCAGAATCATGATTCAAAAGTGATATTCTTAAAATACTTTGATGAGTTCAAACTGACTTAAGAATAGTCCAGAAACCGTATTCGCGCATCAAACAGGAGACGACTAAACTACTTTTAAAGGAGTAGCTTTACGTTTTGACCCACTAGTTTCTTTGTAGACGTCGCTCAGTACGCAACTGCAGATTTGAATTCAACTATGCCGTGTTGTGTCGTTTTAAAGTGTAAAAATACTGCTGGGATCTTTAAAAAATAGGATGGGATCACATTTCACGTGTAAGCAAATACATGACATAAAAATATAATTATTTTTCTATCTGTCGGATAGTCACAGAAAACAAAATTGAACTTTTGTTAGTGCTGCCGGGGTACTCAAACTTTTTACGCTACTTTGCTCAACTAATGAGAGAACTAATGAAAATTGGACCTCTTGGATAAAACAACGCCGTGGTGGACATTTTACCGATATTATCTTTAAAACATCAAATATTATTTGACATGACATAAAAATTTCCGTTTCATATAAAATAAAATTAGTTTTATTTTTAAGTTCATTTATTAAATTACTCTTATTAAATGACCTTTTACTTATCTACTCTTTTGTGTCAATCAATGTTTCCGCGTATACAATACAATTTTAGAGAAATTAACAAATTGCTTTTTAAAAATATATATATATATATATCTTTCATTTTTTATGTTGTGATTATATTTTTCGCGATCTGGCAACATAACGCGGTGACTTCACGCGTGCGCTCGGCGAAAATGGGGCCAAGTGTGGGCGGTTTTTAAGACACAGTTCGATGTGTTCTAATATGATTCTACGCGCCTTCTGGAATATTCTTCATTCTATGGTTTAAACATTCTAATTCTCTCCGATGTCTTAACCAAAAACCATGCAACTTTACTAAAAACAACTTTAAAAAAGAAATTATAAAAACAAACATTCGGTATTGATAATTGTGACGTCAATAAAAATTTGAAAGGTTTTTTAATTTTATTACTATCATATTATTATACATAAACAAAATTATAATTTATACAAAGTTGCTTTGACTTTCTAAGATCAATATATAGAAACAGTTACAAAGAAAGTGGACAAAGTGAAAAAGAAAGTAATAAATGGACTAAAAACATGGTAATAAATGTAGCGAAAACATAGTAAAAATGTAGTAAAAACATAGTGAAAAATTAAAATTAAACAGTAAAAACGTAGTAAAAACAAAGTAATAAATGAAGTGAAAACATAGTTAAAAATCTAGTGAAAACATGGCGAAAAGCATTAAGAATAAATACAAAAAAAATATTTTTAAACCCATTAAAATGCGAAGTAAAAACAGAATACATAGTAAGAAAGATATTTAAAGTCATAGTAAAAAGTAAATGTACGAGTATAGAAAAAAGATTTTTTTTAAAAACAATATCAAAATACCGAGTAGAAAAAGAAAATAAACATAGTAAAAAATGTAATGAAAAAAATGTTTGCGTATGAAGTGAACAAAACATAATAAAAAAAATAAAAAAACATAGTAAAAACTAATTAAAAAGTCACGAGGATCTTAATAAATTAAATCAGTATAATCCTTAAAATATTTATTAACAATTCAAATTAAAACATGTGTTGGCCATCTAACAGCCACTATCAGCCCCTCAAACTCTCTGCGACCAATTTCTCTGGGGAAAGTATTTAGCAACCTTTTTAGCTTGTGGCTCTTGCAACATTTCCATTGTTCTGGCATTATATGATATAGCTTTTGTCATGTGTAGGATTTAGGAGTATTGTCTCTGTGTAAGGAGTTCTAACCATTTTTCGGGAAATCAGATCGCTACTGGAACTCCGAGTCTCATAATGATAGGTTAGGCTCAAAGTTCAAAATTAATATAAATGATGACGAATAAGGTTCGTGGCCAGTACAAAAAACATTTTTGTGGGAATTTTAAATAACATATGTTAAAAGATTTTTTATGCTACTAATAAGTAGAAAAATTTTTTTTTTTATTGCTCGACAGTATTTTATAGACCCTTTCTACTTGTTCTTCCTAATAGAAAATTCTGACCTGCTGTCGTGTTGCATTTGTCATTGCGCGTGCGCAGCAACGAAGTGTTTCGCAACCCGAGTCATTAATTCCTCGCGTATCTGAAAGCATAAAAATACAAATTAAGGCGCTTTTAGAGCGCCAGCATAACTCCCCTCGCCCGGGTATTACACCGGAGTTTGGAGGCATTGTAAGGTCACCTATTTTATTAGCGAATAGTCGGCCTTGCGAGCTTTCTCTCACCCACGCCGGCCACGAGCGCCGTAGAGTATACTAGTACACAGGTTACTGTGTACGTACTACGTAAACCCGTGTAACTGCGTACGGCGTATTTTGTATACAACGCTTACTGCATAACTATTGCGCATTACTCGCGCACTGACAGCGCGGCGCGGCGCCTGAAAGCTTTTCGCAGAGGCGTATTTATTTTACTCGGGGTGCCCGAATAAAATAAATAAAAAACAAAAAAGTTTGAAGACATGCGGGTCTCTTCTTCAGTACATTAATTACACTTACGAGTACATGCAAATCCCACTATCCTCCTTCGCCATAGTAGCTCTAAAATATAAAACCAACGTGTTCATTAAAAAACACGTTTTTAGCAGCTAACACTAACGTGCACTAATTATAATGAACACTGTTTTTTTAGGCACTTTCATGCGCTCTTTAATTGTAGACTTTGTTTTATTTAGGGATGTTTATCGACGCTGGAAAGGCTATTTATTTTATGTAACATTTTGCAAACTTTACAAGAGAGTTATTTAAACATTTAAAAAAATCAGAACATCGTCTATTGACGGGGTAAATCATATTCAAATATGTATTCGCCTATTTATTGAAAATATGTGTTAAAAAGTCCCGCATCGTTTAATATAATTACTTCTGTCGTTATTAAACCTGATGTCGCTTAAAGTAAATAGCCTTTCCAGCGTCGATATGCTTTGTTATCTTTTAGGATCTGAAACTGATCGAGTTTTAAATAGGTTTATCTTACGATCATCATTACCTTGAACCCTCATACTATTTCTTCTGTGGGTGTACTAACGGGTATTTTCAATTAAACTTTTAAGTTGGTTCTATGTAAAATATTTAGAGAATGAAATGGTTTATTGCTTTTTGCTTGAGCCATTCACAATTTGTAAATGGTAAAATGGGAAGTATAACAATTTAGTGGTCGTTGAGTTTATGATACCCATCTTTTTATTTAACATTCACACGCTTCCAAGGAATCCTAACTCTAGGCAGGAATTTTGTCTTCTCCCACGCCAATCCCGCGTCCGTCAGTTCCACCGAATAAAGTCTTGGTCTTCCAGGACGGCGGGAAGACAACTTGGATTAAGGTTGTTCTGAAACACCCACCGCATGTGTCCAAGCCAGGTCTACCACTGCAATTTCAAAACAGTCGGTATACTCCTATATGTTGCTGCTTCCATTCTCTGACTGCAATATTGGTAATGAAATTGAACCACCTCACACCTAATGCTCTTCTCAAGCACTTACTTTTAAAACTCAAAATTTCGGTGTTTTTAGTTTGAGTAAATGATACATTTTGAGTAACTGTTATAGTAAAATAAATATAAAAAACTTTATTTAATACAATTTTTTTTTTTGACCGGTTTCAAAGCTACATAAGCTTCTTAATGAAGGTATACTAAACTAATGAATCTTATCCTCTTTTATCTTAATAGTGATTGATTGATTATCGAAACATATGGAGCTAATAAGTCAAGTCTTTTTGTTATGTTGGTCTTGTAAAGATGAGAATTTTAAAGTGGTGTAAATACGGTCTTTAAAAGGCGCCGTGGCGCAGTTGGTTTGATGGCCAGCCGTGAAACTGGCGTCGTGGGTTTGATTCCCGCCAGTTGCAAGAAAAAATCCAAGAAAGGTTTTTTTCTCAACCGTTCTGGGTGTTGTGGTGTATTTTTAATCACCTCCTTTAATATCTCCTCTTTCCCACCTGCTAACAAGCCTCTAAATAGAGACTTAGAGGGTTAACCCTTTTTTTTTAAGTCAGGAGTTGTACTAAATGAAATATAGTTGATTTGGTTATTTATTATATTTTTCTTATTTCGAATCGCTTTTTCAATTTCTAAGATTTCCAAGTTGTCTAAAATATTTTATATTCAACATGACAAACTTTTAATTTTTTATGACTAATTGGCTCCATATTTTTCGATTTATATTTGATAATATTTAGCAATCACTGTTCAAATTAAACAAAATATTTTTCATTAGTTAAGTATACTTCGATAAATAAGCTTGTGAAGCATTGAAATCGGTTAAAAATTAGTTAAAAACAAATGTGTTTTATATTATTTTTTTTACTTAGAACAATTACAAAATTAGTGCTTCAAATATCAGTTTATTTAATATATTTGTTTATTACGTGCTCATTCCAACTAAAGAGGAAATCGTTTATTAAAAAAAACCTTTTCACCAATATTTTCTCACGTGCCGCCCCCGTGCGCTGACGATACAGGAGCATAGCGGCGCAAGTATCGGCCCACACGAGCGGCAGACTATTGTCTCTTACGTCACGGCGGAAACTGGGGCAAGTCTGGTCCAGTTAGTGATGGAATCATTAGCATTAGCACCGCGTGTACAATTGCGTTACAAACTGCTAAATATATGCTAATACTCGTATAAATCATTTTTTAAATTACAATAATTTATTTTTCTCGTTTTTTGATTAATAAATGTTAAAATTGCCTTTTATTTCATCATATTAATGATAATTGTACTAGTACTTGTGTTTATTTTTAAAGCGTCCTAATTTTTAGATATGTTTTTATTTACGCGCAATTAATTTGCATTTGTAGGCCCTTTGGGATTGAATGCATTCCCAGCAGAAGTTTAGTACGGAACTATAAGAGTGAGTAAGATTTTTATCACTCGTGTAATTACTGTATTAAAAAATATGAAAAGCTCTTGTGACGTTTAAACAAATCAAGCATTTGGACATAATCAAACATTGTTAAAAAAATATAACTTTGTTTCTAAAAACTTGCCTTTATAAACGTGTCTTTAAAAACTGTTATACTTATATACTTCAATATATATTTTTTGCATATCGATATAATTTATAATTACAAATAGTGGCTATTAATAGCTTTCATTGTTCCAAATAAAGTTTAGTAAAATATTTTTTTAAATTCTTTATTTATCTTTTTGTACATAATGCTATTTGTATACTGGCGGGCTTATTGCCAAAAGTCAATTTCTTCCAACCAACCAATAAAATAAAAGTTTATTTTTTATAATTCAAGCTACAGAACATTTTCAATAAAAAATATTAAAAAGATAAAGATATATAAAAATAGAAATAAACGTATTTGTTTATAAATTACATTAAATCACAACTATTTCTCTATGGGAAAAAGGAAAACAGAGGAAAAAGGAAAGAAGGAGAGAAGGAGAGATTAAGGAAGAGAAAGGAGATGTTTCTTTAGACGTGATTTAAACACAGATAATGTAGTAACATCTTTGATGGTGGATGGGAGATGATTCCACAGTCGAGCCGCATGGACACCATATGAGTCAGAGTTATATAGTTTATCTATTTATTTATTATTAATCATGCTATTTATTGCATTTAACCGGCGGTTGGCAAGCCAAATGTCAAGAAATGCAGTAGCTTCCAATCAATCTGTAAAGTAAATTATTATTTTTTTATTTTAACGTATTTTCGGAGATAAGAAATTTATTTTTAGATTATAAATAAAATGAGATGCCGTACCTACATTAAAAAAATGGTTTATTGGAGATGATTCTATAGTCGAAACCTCAGAGTAATAATTCGCTAGAGAACTCTTTTAGATCTATTGCATAGAATAAAAACGTTGTAAATTTTTAAGAGCAACAAACGTGTATTCGACGGTTGTGGTTTGATAATTATAAAAAGTTTTTTGTCCTATGGGCGAAGTTATTAGCCAATGGCATTTTATTACATGATCTAGGAATAAAATTGTAAAAAATAAGGAACACAAATTAAAAAAGTATGTGTTTTTACACATATATTCTAATTTTTAAAAATCTTAGAAGTTAGCTACTCTTAAGTAAAAATCATGAAAAAGGAAATTTAGTACAGAGTCAACCTCGTTCTGTGATGACTTCTGCATTTGCCCACTATGGTTGAGTTTCCTGGTTTGATTCCTAGCAAAGTTTACATAAATTGTTTGTTAAAAAGGTGGTGTTGCATTAATCAATTGTCTTTAAAATCTCCTTTGGATGGTGGTTTAGTGGTTAAATCCCCTTTACATTGTAAACCGAACTTTCCACTTGCGGTTTCACGTTCGTGTTCGTGGGTTTTTTATGTGACCTAATTTTCATGAAAAAGAATGTAGTCCGCCTCGCGTTTTAGTGGTTAGCGCGGTTAGCTTTCATACTCGAGGTCTGGTGTTCAAAGCTCAGCACTGTTGACGGGAAAACCTAAAAGGTGTTCTTTTTTTACTAGTTTGAAGGCAAAATGATAACAAGACAAATTATTATCGTGTTTTAATTGTACCAAACTTTTTATTTTATTTGTTTATTTAGTACGTTATACCAAATTTCACTTATGAAACACATATTTAGCGAAAAGTACAAAAGTAAAAACATAGCGAAATACACACCAAAAATCTCTTCTGCTTAATGTGGGATGAAAATAATTTCATTATAACACATTACAAGTTACTCAATTAACAACGGTAATATAATATAAAATGTACAAATATTTTCCATAAAATAAATTTTTAAGTTGTTAACCAAAACAATATATATTCCGACATTCACATAAAATATTTTAATAAAAAAAATAAAAAAATCAACTAAATATTTAAGTGTTATCAGGTTAGAAAAAACCGTGAATTAACGTGGTTAATTTCTTGGTATATATAAATATTTTCAAAATGTTTCGTGTAAAATTTTGGCATTTTACTATTATTTCGTTATCAAACCAAAAAGTTTAATTTAAAAAAATAAATTCTTCTCTTTATAAGTTTGATATTATTGAAATGTAATTCTTTATTTTAATTTATTAGGTTTTCACCCTGCGTTAATTGTCATGGCTTAACACGGGCACAGTCTAAAAAGTCAGAATACGTTTGTGAATGTATACACTGTAAATTAATTTGAAATGAATAAATAAATGAATAATAAATGTGTTGAAATCGGAAAAAACTGAATTAGATTATTATTTTTTTTCTTGTGCCAAATGCACATTTTTATTATTTAATTTATGCTTGGCAGAATAAATGAGACATTTATCCAGTTCAAGATTAGTTTCTCAAAACTGTTTCTTAAATGTTTCCAGCAACCAATTTGACAACGAAAAATATTAATCAACAATAATTAATCATTAATCGCACTCTAGATAAATGCATAGTATGAATGTTGACGAAATGTTATATGAAAATAATTATTCAAATTTTGACCTGAGCAGAGGAGAAATTCTAGCTAAAGTTTTCATGAAATGGTACATTGCCACAATATTGATCACTGGTCACCGGTCACTTGACCTTAAGAGGAATATTGATCAATATTATGCATTATAATTTCAACTTTTTAAGGACGTGGTTAAATTACCATTTGATTAATTGCAAGCAAATATTTTAATCCAGGGATACAGTATTTGTTTGTTAAAGCATCAAGATGTTTACTATTGCAACTCTGTAGGAATTTTACGTTTACAAGCCTGGGTGTTCTGTGCTTCAATTAACTACTGTGATTGATCTTTCTGGCATGTTGTGGTGTACAAAAAAGTAAAATTATCACAGTAAAGGGGGACGATGTAATACGGCGCAATTTTTGTGAAAATCACCTCAAGAGCGCTGTACAATAAATATCTTTACACGTATTGCAACAACAGAGCGCACGAACGTTTGAGATTTTAGTTCCTCGTTTCCAAATAAACAATAATTTAATAGGAGATATGAGTTAGATTACATCACCAGAATTAGATTACAGTGTCATCAACGCGTTGAAAAGACTGTACATTTTGTTATTTTAAGGATATTTATTAAGATAAAAATGATCTTCTGCATTTTAATACGACGCGTCGCTCCCCAATATGGTACAAAAAGATTGTTTTTTTTGCTTTTTACTAAATGGTAAACGTTAAAATATATTATGTAAAAGCATACCATATAATTAGATAAATTAAAAATTTCTCCATTTAGTTAGAAGTTTCTTGAAAATGTTTGAAAAAAATAGTAAAAATGATTTTAATAAAAACAAACTACTTTGCATGACGTCACTAGTTCTTCCGAATCAACCAATGATAAGAGAGTTGTAGATTTTCGGTTAACGGTAAGTCAACTGACCAATCGGCAGAACTCATCGAGAAGAGGGGGAAGAGAACCTGAGACGTCACACGCAAAGTAATTTTACAAAAACAGCATTTAAAAAGATCAAAGTGTTAATAATACGATACGTGAAAGTAAAAAAATATATATTTGGCTTAGATCAATATTATATTAGCAAATAAAAAGTTTAAAAAAAACTTTGAACATCTTTATTGATCACTTGTTGTTTATTTTTACATGTCTATGTTCTTGTTTTATATTTAGGGCTTTGAAAATATAAGAAGAAGTTTTTATTCAAATAAAAGTATTTCGTTTTATTCAAATAATAAATGTTATTCATTAACAGAGGTTAGTTTTTATAAAATAGGGCCCTTATTACAAAAGGAAGTTAACGAAGCTATCCTCAATTGTCTGAAAAATTTAATCGAACTATCTGTATAAACAATTGTATATTCCTAGAGAACATATTTTGAAACATGATCAACTGCAGGTTACCAATAAAGAAATAAACATTTTTTTATATAATATTGGATTTTATATTATCGATAATTAAAAATGTCTCTGTTAACTTATTGGCATTGTAACCAGCACCCTAAAACTTTTAAATTGGATTGATTTTCGCAATAGATAATGGCGAAAATTTGAACTCTCAATTTTTTATCAACCTTGATGATTCCTGATGATTACTGAAGTGACCACTCAAACTAGCTTGCGCCAGATCATGGACTGTGTAAATACTTAGACTTCCATACTCTCAGCAGATTCAGCTATATTGAAACAATATCTAATATTGTATACCAGACACTAATAATTTACCATGCCTTTAATTTTAAGAGAACTCAGAAGGCCGGGTTTGAGTTAACCCACGTCTTCACGGGTCATGGTGTATTCACGAGTTACTTTGCATCGTTTTAAAATCTCCAAGATCGACAGCTGTCCATGTGATGATGAAACACCTCACGGTGTCCCTCACCTGTTGATGCATTGCTTCTTTTTCAGCTTTCAGAGACAACAGCCGGATGCGCGATCCAGAAGCCTGGGCGAGGACCTTTGCGACATTGGATCAGCGAAAGAACTCATACGAGAAGTATTGTCTTACATGAGCAAGTTAGGGCAGGACATCGGTAAAAAAAAACCAAAATAGTACACAAAATGCCAAACTCTCTTCTAGTGAAACGGAGCCGGTTTCTTCTGAAGAGTTTAAATTGGTTTACTCTTTACTAGAGCAAATGCTGAGATGTTTCTAATTAGCCCACCATAGTTTTATAGAATATCCCTCCTGATCACTGAAAGAGAAAATGGAAGCAAAAAGAACAATAATATAAACCTTCTACATAATAAGCAAGGTAAATAATAAATGATACTCCCATTTAAAAATAAAAATGTATTGTATCAATCTCGTTATTGGTGGCGTCCGCCAACTCCCAAGTGAAGGAATGTCTCAATCGAATATAAAAAAAAATACTTTAAATGCTCTTCTTAATGCTTGGCAATCGCGATGGGAATCTTCCCTTCAGGGAGGGTTACCTTTCTTTTTTTTCCTTCAATCCATCAGCGCTTAGAATCTTCTTGGGTTATCCCCGATCACTGGACTACGCAGTTTTTATCAGGTCATGGTAAATTTAATCAAAAATTATTTGTTTATAAAATATTGTTGACTCCCCTTCGTGCTGCTGCGGATATCCTAACCAATCTTCTGAACACATCCTGTGGTCTTGTCCCTTTTCCCTTCTCTATGATTACCGAATGGAGCTTCTCGCTACTATCCGTGGCCCTGTTATAGGTCCTGTCGGATATACAGATCTGGTGGCTTCTGAAAAGAATTTCGAGGCTTTTAAAAAGTTTTGTAATCATTTCGGCGAATTGATCATGTCCAATCAATTTAATCCCAGTCAGTGAAGAATTCACTTCCCTCTCTTCTCAATTCAATGAAGTACATATTATGTACTTCTGGATTACTTTCTAAAAGCACAAAGATGCTAAGGCTACCAGATTTCAGAGAGCTCCTTCGGGCAGCTTTTCTCGTTTGGCTACGACTAAATTTTCCGTGTATGTGGGCACCGCCAAGGAGACTTATGTCCTCAGATGTGGTGTGCGGTATGTGGTGGGCAAGCTGTATCAATCTCGTCAGGGAAAAATCCAAGAGACAGACATGCCAAAAAATTACAAAAAACATTTAAGTTATCTGTACTGCGGCGTCATTCAAATATCGCTCATTCCAATGTTGCAAAGTTCTGTTTCGAATGTTAGTTGTAGCAAAACTAATAGAAAACTCGGTAAAATCAGGAGCTGTCCTTTTAAGAGTAGTAATCGGGACTATTGGAAAAACGCCTACTCACCAGAAAATCCATGTTTTGTCTCAGCACTGTTACATAATAAGCTATTTTCTTTACGTATTTGAGAAAGCTTTTGTTTTAATTAGTCTTATCTACAAATCCGTACAATTATCGCGATGTAATTAATATATGTATGTACATTCTATTCCGTTCTGTTTACACTCACATTCTGCTGAGTCAGATAAGTCAGATGAGAAGCGTTCATAAATATATAAACTGAAGACATTTCGGATTATTATCAAACGTTTTCACTTATTAAAAATTATGGAAATATTCAGCACAGATATATTTGCAGTAAAGATATAAAAAGACCAAAATTTGTAAATCGATGCCTTTTTTTATTACTATTTTTTTTTTGTTCTATATACGGCTTAAACCAATTACATGAAGAAACATAAATACAAGAAACTGAACAAAAAGAACATAAAATTATGTAGCAAAGACAAACAAGGGCAATACAATAATGATATACTATAAATTTATAAAAACGAAAGCGAGCTAAATCATGCCAATCCAACTTCATCTCACACTGTTTAGTCGCGGAGAGATCTACGAAAAGTTGGAAGATCTATCCCAAAAAATTCCAAAACGTGTAATGAACTGACGAATCTACACATTCTGGACATTGCAGCATAAAAACAAAAGTTGCTCTTAGAAGATTAAATAAGTAGCAGGTTTTGACTTCTTGTGACATAGTTGGGAACAGAGATGGGACATCACTTATAGCATTAATTATTTTGAAAGTCCATCTCAGTTTTTCGTCTCTCCAATGAAGACAGATTAAGAGATTGCTCTATTTCAAAAAAGAAATAATTACCCCTTTGTAATCCGATTAATCATGCCACTTTTCTAAGAAAACGGTGTTGTACAGACTCGATGTGGTCAATATGAGTCCTGTAGAATGGAGACCAAATAGGAGAAGCGTGTTCTAGATGGGGTCGAACTAGTAAGCAATAAAGAGTTTTGATGGGTAAAAATTACTATTTCATTTTATAAACATTGATATGTGGAAGGAAAAATGAAAGTTCAATCATTTACAAGGTTTATGATGTCATTATTTTAATTACTTACAAAGAGTTTATTACACATTTTTGACTCATAAGTCCCAACTCCATGGGACCAAAAGTCCTGTGTTGAGTTGTCAACAGTATATCACCACAAATATTATAAAGGATCTTGTTCCTCTTTATTCCCGCACCTGATGGTGCATAAGACACTGCATTGGTACACCAATCGCAGCGTATCTTGATCATTTTTCATGCATGAAGGAAAAAAGGGGTTCAAACCGTCAGTAGGGTCGCAGTGAGTCACATCTTGCAGGAAGGTGTGATTCTATTAAATGCTGCGAATGCCCAGTTGCATTCCACCGGCAACACTACTGACTAGTCCAACTCGTTGGCGTCCACGACGTGAACCCCGGGCAATGGGATCACACTCATAACGGTGTGATCACAGCAGATAACGAGAGGATGAAAGGCGAATTTCTGGCGCCTCCAAACTAGAACCAACCAGCTAAGGGAAGGTAATCCCGACAGAAAAATCCAGCAGAGAAGGCAACAGGCAACCACCATGGCTATTTTTTCCTAGGAATACATTTAACAAGCAGTTGTCCTGGCTTCGGACTAGCGCAAAACCAAAATGCTTTTGCCGAAGTGATCGCCAACGTCGAAAGGACCTGGTAAGGCACCGCAAGAAGAAGAAGAAGAAGAGACGATCAGTCTTACGCTTCAGGTGCCAGTTCAGGAACTATCAAATATTCTAGTATTAAAAAACAGTTTTAAATAAATATTTTACACCAACACAATCAAAATAATATGTATATATAAATTTTAATATATGATTGGCTGGTTGAAAAGGCCACTTTACAAAACTGTGTGAGAATTACCATCTGTCTATGTTTAAACATCAATATTTCTTAAATTCTTTTAAGATTTTTGTAAATACCATCATCATCATTGTCCACTTTCCATAGCCAGTGGCGGATAGGGCACTGCATTTGTAGACCAAATGCAGCATTGTTCAAGTATATGTAACATGAAGGTAAGGTGATCATTCTTACGCTTCAGGTGCCAGGCTATAAACAATGAAATATTACAGTTTGAAAAACAAAGAAAATCAATATTTCACTTTCACCCTTCGAGAACACTAAAATTGAACGTGATTTTTCTCACGCCTGGGTGTTCTGTGCTGTAATTCACTACTGTTATTGGGCCTCTTGGCCTGGAGTGGTGCAAAAAAAAGTGACGTCTATATGTGGAGTGCTGTCCCAAAATTATGTTTATGTTTTTTACTAGAATAAAACGTATATCACTAATAACAACGTTATTATAATAATTTCTAATGAAGCGTTATAAAGTGAATGCCGATTTAATTAATAATACAAAAACATTAAATTGAGACTTTAAAGAATGTTTATTATAAAATTAAATAAATAAATTTACTGGCGTACAAAGTAAACATGATTTTGCAATGAAATTGATGTAATTTTACTGAGGTGATCAATTATATTATTATTGATACTTTGTCTACATGGAATCGAACCCGGAACTATGTACGTACTCAGTAGTATAAAGTTCTAACCACTGCTATAGAGGTTAATGGTACTATTTAATTTATCTCAGAAACGTTGATTCAATTTAATTAACTCATACTTACTGCTAATTATGTTTGTGAATTAAAACGAATCTATCAAAGTGGACGAAATTAAAAATGAAAAATAAGCAATTATTGGAATATCTTACCCAGTTTTCCCAGGGTCGTGCATTTATTATTATTATTATTTGGAGGTCCTCCCCCCCCACTCGCCGGTGGTGACGTAACCGGAGCATAATCTGACCAGCGAATAGTATCTGATCTACATACAAGCCAGGGCTGCTACTTAACAACCCAAACAAAAAACATTAAATAAAATTTTTGATTCATGAATAATGTATTAGAAGTTTACCAGTGAGAAATGGATGTGCGATTTTTTTATTTGTGTAATTTAAAAAAGGATTCAGATTCCAAATAAATGATTGTGTAAGGCAATAAAAATATAAAAAAATAAAAGTAGAACAAAGTTTATCCAAACTCCAGTCATCCGGATTGCCGGATATCCGGATCATCATCAGAAAAAAGAAAATAAAGATGTTATAATGACAAACAGAACGGGCGCTTCGCTAGTGGCATTTTAAGACTGTTTTTTATTTGATTTCAATTCGCTTAATTATTTCAAAAGAAATAAAAAGGGATCTTTCACGTTCTCTTTAAAAACATTGGCATAATTTAATGGTTCATCCAATTTTACAGATTAATACATTTTCGGGTAACGTCTCAGATTCATTAATCCGCATAATTTGAGTTTTACTGTATATATTATTATAGTCTTGTCTCCATATGTCTATAAATAGTAAATATATTTTAAAACTGTTAATGAAATAAATAAATGAGTTGAATTTTTCTACTGACATTTCTATGCGGAACTGCATTTTAATCTGACGATGTCGCTCACGACGGAACCCGGTCATTGGTAAAAATTATAAACTAAAGTGGAACAATTTTTTGACATATTTTTATCATTATAAATAAGTGATAGCTATAAATACGTAAACAACATAGATTTTATCATGAATATGTTTTTATTTAATCATTTAACCGTGTGAGATATATTTTGTGATTGCATTGATTATCGCAAGGTAGATAAATTGCAGTGAACCACAATAATTTCTACTATTTCCGACGAGTAGTAAATAACTTACTGTTAAAAAATGGGAATAAAGTTGTGGTAGAGTGGTGTGCGAACCTCGGACTTTTGATCCATGAGTTCACAATACTAGCCGCAGGACCACAAGCCGATTCACATATTTTGAGTTATTCTTACTTAGTTACAATAGAGTGATACAACATATGAGTTAATTTTTTGAGCTCATAAATTAAAATGGTAAGAGTTTTTTTATTTGCTCAGCCCTGCTCCGTACAGCCTCCGCGAGAATGTGTGAGTGTATCTTACTATTGCTTCCATAACGAGATCACGCACGAGAGTAGGGTGGATAGAACACACTCTAGCTGCTCGGAGTAATACTGAGTAGTCTCACAAGTCCGCAAGTGGTCCAAGCGTTAGGACCACCAAACAATCCAACCACCACAATAATATTTACAAATATAAAACACAGTTAACGCCAGCGCCTAAGAAACACTACGGGTACCTGAATAAACCTATAATCAATCTAAAACAAATAATAAAATTGCTTAAAACATTACACAAAAAGTGCTTGATACAGTTTTTTTATATTCTGAAATTTGGTAGTGGGTCTGGGGGATCAAAGGAATGCTTCTTTAAAACAAGCTAAACTGCCAATTCTAGTCGCGTTTGTTAGGACTTCATAAAATGTGGCTTTCCACGGTGTCCGCGGGGCTGTTGGTGCTGGCCAGTTTCGCAATTTCGGCGACGTCGTCGAAGTGTCCCTCCGCGCCGCAGGGGACGGCGAAGTTGGTGTGTTATTACGAGGGTAGGAGGGCTGTGGATGATGTTGATACGTGTGGCTGCACCCACCTGGTGTACACGGGACCCGCCAGGGGCGAGGAGTTGAAGGAGATTTCCAAGAAACTGTTGGAGAAGAGACAGAAATTGAAGTTCTTGCTGAGGACGTCAGGAAAGGAGAAGGTGAGAAATTTGTACCATTACTTACCCCTATAATTTTCACGCCTCCCACATTTTTTTAGATTTTTAATTATGAACTTTTTTACTGGTATTTGTTTTCCACGTTGTATAGTGAACGAATGATTGAATTACCGTTAAAAAATGTTTTAATTGATTTTTCAGAATTTCCGTACTTAAACTAACCAGCGGTGTCGATATGTAATTAATTAAATGTTTGTTTACTGCAATACAATTACGTATGTTGGCGGATAAGAAATTGCAAAACTAAACATATTTAGACCATTGGCATTGTAATGTTATGAAAAACGAAAACTACGAAAAATCCAAAGTAATTAAGTTAAATTATTGTAAACTTACCTAAAATACAAATTTATTTGCAACTGTCGATGTTAATATAACGAGAACACATTGAATTTTTATTTGAATAAAATATTATTATACTAGTTTTAAAAATATTTTTTTTAAACACATCAATACATTTTATATCAATGTATACAGTACATTTTATTAGAAAAGCCCGACAATTTCATTTAAAAATTACGATCTCTACGTTTACTTAAAGGTGAAATTATTTTTTTGCCTACACATTTCACACATAATTTTAAATAAATTATTAGAACAACCTATACAGTTTCATTTCTTACGCATAAAAAACTATTTTTGCATTGCAATTAAAAAATATACACACGAGATGAATAAAATAATTACAATATTTTGGCGATTTCATTTACTGACATTAAAAAATGATCTTATTCCATTTGAAATAAGTTATAATAACGAGAAAAAATGAATTGATTATATTATGATTAAACTTTTACATGGTACACTTTATAAATAATACCTCCTTTCCCTGCAATTAAATATAAGTATTTTAACAAGATCAATTATATGAAGTTGAATAATAATATTAATAATAATGATCGCTTAGTGTAGTAAATAAAATGATAGTTTAAATACAGAAACCGCATTTTTGCAATATGATATAACTCTATATAACGATCCTTTCTCGAGTCGATCTTGTTTTTTATTTGATTTTTGTATTCAACAATGAAATTTCTCCGCCAAAGCCTTCGGGCATATAAGTAAAAGTCATTTGAAAGGGAATTATTAATATTTCTCTTGTAATCAGTAAGTGCAAGGAACGCTATGTGACAACTTTAGAAATAAACATGTTTATATATAATACGAGGCATATAAATCAGTACGTAAAAATATAATGATGCATTGTGATAATATTATGTAATTCAATTCGAGTTTAATTTTAAGAGCCTGGCAAAAGAAATGAAAATGAATTTATTTTTCACTCTTTTGTTTTTATTGAAGCTTTTTACCAAAATATGATATTATCAAAACAGATAACATATTTACTAATTCATATGCATTTTAATAATATTATAAATAAAATTTTCGACTCCGTTTTCTTAATTTAATACCTCAAAGGCGTATTACAAAGTGATTCTACGAATATTATACTAAAAGCTTAAGTTAATTTTTTAAAGTTTTAAATTAAAGTTTTAAATTTATTTTTTCAGCGCATTATACGGATTTATTTATTTATTTTATTTTTATTTGACACTTTATATACATATACAATAAATATACATATAAGGGCGGGCATATTGCCTTAAGGCAATTTCTTCCTACCTACCCAAACCGTTCAGTTTGAGAAAATTATAAATACATGGACATATTGAATCTTACAATTTTATACAAAAATTAATAGCAAAGATTAACAAAAATAAATATTAATATAAAAAAATAACACTTTACTATGAAGAGAGGAGAGGGGATGGGAAGGAAAGAAGAAGGATAAAGAAACAATTTAAATATTTAGATAGTGACATTTCAATCATGACTTAAATGTAAATAAAGAAGGAGCGTATCTAACATTAGTGAGTAGATTATTCCACAATCGAGTGGCTACTACTGTGAAAGAGGAGGCAAAAAAATTAGAGCGATGACAGGGTATTAAAAGAGATTATTTAAAAGG
Source organism: Micrasema longulum (assembly GCF_059751315.1). Classification (NCBI taxonomy): domain Eukaryota; kingdom Metazoa; phylum Arthropoda; class Insecta; order Trichoptera; family Brachycentridae; genus Micrasema; species Micrasema longulum. The sequence continues at coordinate 786,347 of NW_028277683.1, read as the reverse complement.
ATTTATTTAAATGATTTAGAGAACACGTGGGTTTAAAGGTTTTTCCGAAACTTCACTGCACTTTCACAGTTCGGTTCGCACATTTGCTGGGACAGCATTCTATTCCATAGAGCTTGAGACCGCAAATACGCGTTTACCGAGCTTATTGCGCTGGTTGCGTGCATTGAAAATGACTGCTTCTATCGCCGTAGATGTACTGATCCAAGCGTTAGACGTCTGGCCTTAAGTTAATTTAGAATGCATGTTTTTTTAATATTCCACCATCTGTGGAAAACGTATTCAGTGTACTTCCCAATTACAATTAAAAGCACCAAAAAAAGTGTTTTTTTTTTTTTTATATTGGGTTAAGCGCATTTCAGCTTTTTGGGTAAAACGCACGTGTCAATCGAAAACGTTTTATATGAGATATAATAATAAACGTGATATTAAATTAAATAAAAATAAGATTGGGTTATGGTCCCGTGGCTACTGTCTCGGACGCACGGCTCAAAGGTCCGTGGTTCGAATCCCACTCTACCACAATTTGACTTCATTTTCTGATAGTGAGTTATATTCGTTGAAAATGGCCCTCAAATCAAATATTTGAGTTAATCATAAGAACGCAAATATTTCTTTAAAAAATAAAAAATTACAACAATATCTAAAATTATAATAATAAAAATAGTATCCACCAGGCACGCTCCGTCCATACATACTGTGAATGCGGCGCATCCCTTGAATAGTTGAAAATAATAATATGTATTTTATTATTTAAAATAATATAAGTGTGGAAAAATGTGTGTTGGTGTTGTAGCCAATTCAATAAATATGACGGCGATCTCTACTAAATAAAAGATCTTGATAATAGTGGACTGTATACAATATTTATTTTAAAGCACAGTGCGCTTCGTGACTACCGAAGACTTCGAGAAAAAACGAAATAGAGAGCGATTATAGCCCTTGTGCTATCTTTATATAGTTTGCTATTGGTACCCACCAGAGTAACAATACTCTGGTATGGCACTCACGAAAATCAATAAGAATTTAAATTAAGAACTATTATACAAAAAACTTAACAAAGTGTTTGAAAAAAAGAAGATACAAGTAGTCCTAAAAATATCGCTTTCCTACCTACGTATGTGCATTTCCTATATCAACGTGCTAAATACCAAGGTACCTTGGACTTGATAGCATTCGTTAGAAATGCCGGAATCTGGATACAACTAATTTTGAGTCCAGTCCTATTACAAATGATCGGATTTTTGCGCACGCGTTTTAAGGTTCATAACGTTGTCATATTATTCTATATGACTCATAGAGATAAGAGCATCAAACATGTGTAATGCAAAGAAATAACGACTCTTTTAACATAAAGTATAAATATTAAAATAGGGTATTATATCCAATTCGACCAAAATTCAAGAACGTCTTGAGTTTTAGGTACCTTAGGCATCGTTTTCATACAAGTGATCCTATGCTGTACTGATTCAAATTAGATATTTACCTCTCTATATCTGTTATCATGCCTACTAAAAGTAAGGACATGATTATTTTTTGTCAGAATCCCTACTGATAATATTCACGCACGTGCCTGGTAACACATACCTTAAATTAATAAATATCCTTAAGTAAGTACAAATACATTAAAAAATATATAAAGGATACGGGATAATTAACAGGACATGAGCACGGTAAATGTCTGCCTGCTTAAAGAAGTTTTGGGTTTAATTCAAATATCGAGTAAAATATTTATTTTAAAGAGTTCTTTACACTAGATTATTTTATAGTTCGAGCACTGGCACCCGAAGCGTAAAATTAATCAACTTACCTTCATGTTTTTAAAAAATATATATATATATATATTTGGACCCCTGTATTTAGTAGCCTTACGTATCATGTACAAGGCTTAGGTACTCGGAAAAAATCGTTTTTGTTTATCTTGGAAATGAGATGTTCAATCACTGATTTTGGTTTATTACCTTTATGAGTCAAATCACCATTGTTGCAAAGTTCAAGAACAATGGCGCGTGATAACTACTTTTAACAACAGTGTGGATATCTGTTAAGAATATTACATCTTTCCTGCATTCTGCTTCAAGATTATGGCGTTGCAAACTGAAAAATGGGCACTGAAATAACAGATGTTCGATACTCTGTGAAGAAATATCATCGCATGGACAATAGTCATCATTCCTTAATTTAAACCTAAATGGATAACTTCTCATAGCTCCGTGTCCGGTGAAAATTTGGGACGTTTCGAAAAGGGTCGCTTACCTTCATGTTACTTATAATCGAAATGGGCAGCATTTGATTCAACAATGAAGTTGCGTAATCGATAATTATAATGATAATAATTCATTCGTCTCTTTTATGATACCAAAAAATTATTTAATTAAAGTGTAAAACCTCGCATTTTAAAATAACAAATAAATTACTCACTTGGATATGGCACGCCTCTACAATCTAGATCAGTGAATCATTAAATTGAACCTTGATCGTCAAAGCTCAGATTCTATGAACTCTAAACTTAGTGAAATCGATAACGAAACACTCAATATATCATAAAATCAATGTCAGTAATCAACAACTTTTCCTTTCACCAGCAACATATGGTTTAGAACGCTTAAAATTTCTCGATAGCTAAAAAACACCATGATTCTAATATTCATCAATCAATTAAAAAACACTTATTTAGATATTTATACAAATTAATTATTATAAAACCAGTAGCCATCTTAATAAAAACTTGATGATCATTTCAATTTAAATTAGTAATTGGAAAAATCATAAATTAGATTATGATTTTGTATATTTGAATTATTAGTAATACTGTTATGGTTTGATTAATTTCTCCACTATATATTATAATTAAATCATTAGAATGTGTAGGCATTATTTTATTTTATTTTGTTTGATAAACCAGCCGTTCTACATAATTAAATGGTTTGATTGTAAAGAAATATTGTATTTTATGTAATTGCACAATGAAAGATATACATATATAAAGTTTATTGTTGAAGCACAAACTTTGTGGTTATTCATTATAATAAAATAAATAAAACAGGTTTGTTTTTAACCATTAATTATTATTAAATTAGTGGTTAAAAACAAAGCTATTTTATTTATTTTATTATAATGATATGCACATAAATCAAATGGTTACCTAAAAAATCACAAAACTTGCTGTAAACGGGGTGAGATTACGATGGGGATACATTTAGAGGATAAGAAAGGGTGAGTTAAAAAAAAAATCATATGTAGTATAATATATTCGTTATGGTACCTGTCAAACTGCATATTGAATTTTGGGTGCTAACTTAGGTCTTACTTATTGGCGTATGAAGTAGGTGCCGAAGGTGGTACTGACCACACATCCTGGCAGATACATGGGTGATAATCAAACTAAATTACTTTATAGTCAACTAAAACTTGCAAGCAATACTTAAATTTTAATTTTTGATTTATTTTGTTTTATATCTTATTTTTATGTTAACATGGGAGTTGCATTATTTTTTACCTTGCTTATAATATTTCGAAAAATAGATTGTCTGCATTTATTTAAACTTTGAATTGACTATCAGGATCAGGAAAGATATTCCCAAGTTGAATAAATAGGAACGTCTCAGCATTTGTTCATGTGGTGTGGAGTTCACTTTAAACTCTTCAGGAAACGGCGGGCTGTTGACAGTACATCGCTTCAGTTTGTTTTTGTCCCGCAGTCCAATTTAAACGAAATTGGCTTAAGTGAACAAGAGTTTCGAAAAAAGCTTTTATTTTTTAATTAAAATGATAAAATATTTTTTTTAAATTGGAGGAGGGTTTTTTTTCGAATTTTGTCTTAGGAAGTGGTCATTATTTATGCCTAGTTCGTTAAAAACAAACTTAAGGCTCTATTTCTGCAGATTTGTGTTTTGGTCTTTTAGACAAAAACTAACTGAAGCAACGTGTAGTCAACAGGCCTTCTGTTTTATTGTTCCGAGTGTTCGACATTTTGTGCCCTACTTTGGTTAGACGAGTTTATGAGCAAACAACAAATAAAATTTCTTAAAAGCATCAAAACCCTAATGTACATCATTCTTCTAAATTTGTTGCAACAGAAAAGGAAAACATTTTTGAGAAGGGAATATGGAAGTCTAGGCATTTACAGGGCTTATGACCTGTCATTGGCTGGTTTAAGAGGCCACTTTACACACTGTGTAACATTCACTATTCTGCCCATGTTTATACATCCACACTTCCTGAATTCTTCCATCTGTTAAGTGCTGTGAGGCAAAAGAGCTGAAAACGTTATCATGTAGGCCAGTTTTTAAAAAAAAAATTAATTTACACAAATGTCTGAGCATCGAATGATTTATACATTTATTTAATTTTGAGGGCCATTTTCAAGGAGTTGTAAATAACTCACTATAAGTAAATGGGAATCAAGATGCGGTGGAGTGGGATTCAAACCACGGGCCTTTGAGCCGTGCGCCTGAGACACTAGCCACGGGACCACAACTTAACCTAACCCCACATTTTTTTAAATAAAGGCTCTTTGTTAATAAATAAATAAAAATCATCCTACCTATTCATCGAATTAACTGTTCAAAGAAGCCAATTCCTTACGATTAGATAAATATAAACATGTTAATTTATGTCTAATCTGCTTTTAGCGCACTAAAAAACATAAAGCACAACAAAAAATAATTAGAAGATATTTTTCTACCGTAAATTACTACATACAAAAAGTAGAACAGCAACTTTAGCTAAGAGGCATTTCTTATTGGCAGGTCCAAGAATCTTTAACTTATCGGATCAGGCGACAAAGAAGTCTAATTCCTTTTCAAAATTCAAATCTCGTTTGAGTAATTGAATTGGTCGAATGCGAATGAATCACTGTGATAAAACGTGTAATAACTAGTGAAAGTAATATGGGATGCACAATTATATGCATAAAATATATGAATTATTTGTAGATTCTTGAAAACTCAGTGCTGAAAAACTACAACGCACGGGTAAGATTAAAACCCAGATTTTATCTTCATTTATTTCTTTATATATACGCCCAATTGGCATTTTTAAGGACGTATTTATCCATAGAAAATTATTATAAAAGAAAGTAGAAAGACACAATGGTATATATTAGACTTGGTAGGAGTGGAAGCGGAAGAGAGGTGTTTATAATTGAATTTGATTCAGCGATCGTTTGAAAGAAGACAATTTATTATCAAAGAAATCAAGACTGGTATTACATTTTTTTTTTTTTTTGCACCACAACAGGCCAGGAGGCCTAATTACAGTGGTGAATTACATCACAGAGCACCCAGGCTTGAGAAAAATCACATTTTAATTTTTGTGTTCTCACCGGGAATCGAACCCGGAACCTTCCGTGTGTGAGTCAAGCGTCTTGACCACTACACCACGGAGGCCGCCGATGGTATGTTTGTTGGCAGACCTAAAAATTCTTGGCATAGGGGAATGAAAACCATAGTTAGTTTTATGATTATCGGTATGAATGAGTAAGTTTTGTCTGAGGTTTTTTGTTGGGATATTTAATTTTATTGAGCTCAGTAGTTCAGGCGCATCAAAGAGTGAGTTGAGAATTGTAAATAGGACAAGAAGGTAGGATTTATTTCAACGGTCTTGAAGAGAAGATATATTTAAGCTAGTTTCTAACTCATTATACGAATATTCGTTTCTGGAGAAACTCAACTTTCAGCCAGTCTTTCTTAAAAATCAATATTGAACTGATTCAATATTTTTGATGTGAAAATCATAATATGGAGACCAGATAACAGAGGAATACTCTAGGTGCAGGCAAACTAGGGAACAAAAGAGAGTTTTTTTTTCATATTGTATTATAAAATAATTTCACCATATATGGTAGTGGGATAAAACAGGTTACCCATTATAAATATTTAGGATGCTGGCTAAAGGATCAAGAAAAGAAGAATAGAATCCGGATTATGAAATAAAGACCAGAATTGAAATTGCGAGATCAACCTTCTACATGCAAAAAATGCAAAAACATTTCTGCATCCGAGATTTGAGACTAAGTACAAGATGGAGAGCAACAAAAGCTTATGTATTGCCAGTGTCGTTTTATGGAGTGGAGGGTTGAACTCTTAAAATTTCAACAATCAACAAAATTGAAGCCTTTGAACTTTGGCTATGCAGAAGAATGCTTCGACGGCCGCTAAATGACAGCACCGCTCTCCTAGGAAACCATAACTTTAGACCTCTGATTAGTGAATCATAGTTGTTCCTTTGATTTTCAGCATAACAAAAGTAACGGTTTACATAAAATTCCAAGTACAAAACATAATGTAAAGGTACTTAATTGCATTACGAAATTTGTGCAGCCCATTCATCTCGCTAAAAGCGTTTTAGCAAGTCGAGATTTTTTACCAAGTAGGTTATATTAGATACCCTCCACTTGAGACGTCTAAATAAACCCGTATGTTGATAATGTCGCAACACAGAAATAACACAATGGGTTGGCCGTGACTCTCAGGAGTTAGACAACAATATGTTATATCGTGAGCATACAAGAAAAACTGGCCAAATCAAAATTACCGCTTGTTGGCAAATCAAGATTTAAGTTTTTCCATAGTCACAAATGCAAATTTTTACATGCTTTTGCTATCTTGTGCACTTTTTATTAAAAGTTTATTTTTCTTTACAAAGGATTTTATTATTTAAAAGAAACAATTTATTTTACTGTTATGACTGGTCTTAAGCGCTGTAAATGCCTAAACTACCATATTTTCTTCTCTAAAATGTTCTCCATCCTTCTTGCAATTTGTTAATCTTAATGACTCTCTAGTCGGTAAAATCCAGTGTTTTGTCCACAAACATTTGGGCAAACTCAAAATATTGTAATAAAACCAACTGGTCCAAGAAAAAATTTAAAAATTCGAAAAATGTTTTCAGGCGTTGCCTAGTATGTGAAATAATTCTATCAGATGAATCTCTTCGCAACTATAAAAGTTTTAGCTCTTTTACTTCACTAAAATCAACAGATAGAAGAATCGAAGAAATATGGATGTTAAAACATATACAAAATAGTGTAAATTACGCAGTGTGTAAATTGACACTTAAACCAGCTAATGACAGGTCATAAGTCCTGCAAATTCCTAGACTACCATATTTGCTTCTTTAAAGTGTTTTCCATCTGAGTTGTAATTTGTTAATACAACACGGACCCACCGTGTGCGAAAAGGTCGTCTTAAGTCGGATAAATAAATTATTTTAACACAACAATATTCATAATACAGAACAAAAATTAATGACTTTAAAAAAGTATAATACAGATGTGAATTCTTTTACATTTTCAGCTAAAAGTTCAGAAAGGTTTTGGCTGGTTTAATATTTTTGCATAAAATAGTATCTAGCTATATAAATGCTTATGATATCCTTGCTCAGGTTAACCCCGGTGTATCGTACCGTAACTTGCGTACCAATGCTGTCTTAGCTATGGAAAATTTTAGACCCAATGTCGGATTCTTTTCCCTCTGCCAAGGATCTTCAGAACAGTTAACAAAATCTCACTAAACAGTACTGTCGATGTGTTCCAACAGCAAAGGCAAGCATTCAAGAAGCAAGCGGTGCTATCACTCCTGACTAGAGATGGCGCACTTGCCATGTCCGCATAGCTATGACATGACTATACAAATTGTACATTTAAATATATTCTAAGATTGTTAAGGTTGAGTCAATCGATTGTATTATATTTCATTGATGTCTATCTATTAGGGTTCTCATAAACCTGTTACCACTATTTCTCCCACAACATAAAATATTGTCATAACCTAATCAGTGCATTTAAAGATTGCTTATTATGCATGTCTTGTTGGTTTTATATTTTTGTGCAACAACTATGGTGTAGGTGTATATTGGATTTTGAATGTTGATTTAATTGGTGTCCTGACGAAGAACCGGGTATGTCTCGAAACCAGTACACATAGAAAAGTGGGTAAGTGGTTACATACAAATATTCAATAACATTTAGGATTTTTAAGGATCATGTATCTAAAATGTTTATTTAATAATTTCATCATTCAATTTAGTAATAATATTTCGATTGGAAAATAATTTTTATTAGCTAATAAATTAATCTAAGCAATCACAAGCCGATCGGTACTATTCTTTTTAAAAGGGAGATATACAGAATTAAATTTTGGTTATTTGAATGGTGCCAAAAACAAACAATTCGTGACGTCATCAAGTATGACGTCTTTGGATGTTTTGTGACGTCATCAGATTGTTTTCATCAATGCCTATGGATTTTATAGAGTATTGTAGATAGCTTTATTTTTCTATGTTTATCAAACGCCACGAGCTGTGATTTATAATTTTCATGATAAATTGATAATTCAATTTATCATTATCATAAAACATTAATATTTAGAAGAAGTTGAAAACCATAAAATAATAATAGAAATTCGAGATGTAAGATGTAATCCGTTTTCACTTTCATCTGTCAGTGCTTGGAACTGGAGGGTGGAGTGCGTAATGGGGGGGCTTAAGATAATATGCATAGACAACTCTCCTTATATTTTTTTCTGTGGCCTGTGGCATTACCAACATTAAAATGAATGCATTACTCGTGAACTTCTGTGATAAAATTTAATGCTAACTTGAGAAAAAATTGTTTTCGAAAGACTTTATTTTCAAAACAAAAATAATGAATGAAAATATTCATTTTAAGGGCTTATGTAAACACTAGGAGAATCTTTAAAAAACCTTTTATTTGTAGAGCAGGTTAAATCCGATATTCCTCCTGAGTGAAAATACTATATTCCACTGTGTGGTCTCCTCAGTTCAAATTACACATTAAGAACATAGAAAATAGATTTGAGAATACAAAGAAAGTATTTGAGATTCGTAAATTTTAAATGAAATATTCCCTTAGATATCATAAATTACACGTATATATTAGACACATTAAATTTAATGTTATTAAAAGATCGTAGAAAAATAAATATCCTTCTTTTTTTATTTAAAATTAAACATTCGGAGCTCGATTGTTGTGAACTCCTAAATCTTATTAACTTCAAAATACCGAATCGAGTCACTAGAAGTACCGAGTTGTTTGCAACTACAAACGTAGGTAGGTATTAACTATGCACGAAACTCTCCGATTCCGCGTTTTCATTCCCAAGCCAACAAATTAACTTATGATTTAGACATTTTTAATACAACAATTATTAATTTTTAAATGTTCTTAAATGCACTGTTTAAAACTAATTATTAAAGTCGTAATAAAACATTTTTTTCATGCATTTTTTTCACTGCTTTTGTGGTAAATTATTATATTATCTCTTTCTGAAATTAATTTATCTTATACTTTTGTGTACCATATTATTATCTTATATATACTTACTGTAAGCAATTGTTTATTTTTTGTTTTTAACATTAATTTGTTAATACCATTTTTTTGCTTTAATTCTTTACAAATGAATTAACAATTTGTTTTTATTTTCTAACATTTTTCTTATATCCATATTTTTTAATTTTCGTTTTTTCTTTTTTACTATGCAAAGTTTCACTTTTTATTTTGCATTGCAGCATGCTTTTTTGTTTCTACATGTATACGAAAAAAAGGTGTTGTATATTTTTAAAATTATTACTTACTATGTTTGTACTTACCAGTATAATTTTTGTAAATGCCCCTTGGGCGTATTGTAAAATTAAATAAATAAAAATAAATACTCAATTATCAAAAACTTTGAGATATATAACTGGATTTGATTTTTTTCAGTAAAAGGTAACATCCAGCGGTAATACTAAGAGAAAAAAACTCAATATTGCATAAAATTGACTTTGCCAGTTTTCTTTGTATGCTCACGTTATATTATCTGTTGGTTTGTGCAAGTTGCTCTGTGTTCTGCTTCATATGTCTTATCCTATTGTTGCAACAATACCACAGTACCTACTTAGTTATTTATTTATAAATGCCATTAGTGGCATTATTTACACATTAATTTATAAATGTAAGAATAGGCTGTTAAGAGTTAAAGTTCCTACCCCAGTTAGAGATTGACTGAATTATGTCGCACGAGTGTTACGGCGATTAGGAGTTGAAGAGACTGCACTTGAACTACATGCTGGAACTGTGTGCCGTCGTCGAGCTGGACTGACTTACTGAACTGATTTTGTTGGGCTGACTGACTGCCGTTGCTACGCCCTGTAGCTCGATCACAAATAACTGACGACGTGCTAATAAGCGACGTGTTAACAGTTTCTCACCATGATTGTTTATCGTATTCGCGATCACAATGCAACATCCGTGAACACCTAATATTAAATGTTAAAATACTTACATTTCGCGATGTATAATCCTGCTGCGCAATCACATGTTTGAATTTCACCGGTGTAAATATGGAAAATATTCCAAAACTCCTATTTTTATTTTTGTATTTATTATTTATCATGCTATTCGTTGCATTTAGCCGGTGGTTGGCAAGCCAAATGTCAAGATAAGCAGTCGCCATAGTAATTGTAATTTATTTTTCATTTTTTTCTATTAAATACTCCTTAAAGGCAATTTTTCGCCAATGAACTGTATTTATTTACGAGGAAAACAAAAAAACTGACACGAGCGTTGACTTAGAGATTACACAGGCGTTGATTTATGACTACGATAACTTAAGCATGTTCATTATTCAACAATGTTTGAGTATGTCCAAATGCTTTCAGACTGGCTGGATTTCCTCCCTAGGGAGTTATTCATATTAAAATTTATTTCAACAGAGAGGGAAAACATTTTTGAGAAGGGAGTATGGAAGTCTAGGCATTTACAAAAGTCCTTTAAATACCTAGACTTCCATATTACCTTCTCAAAAATGTTTTTCCTCTCTGTTGAAATAAATTTAAATGTTCATTATTGTGATCGCTCAAATGCTGAGGTCTCTTTATAGGCGACGTTTCTTTGTAATCCATTTCTTCGTGGTAGGGACGATGTGAATGTATTGCAGAACGATGATCCCGATTTCATCGCCAATACTGATAGAATTGCATTTAATGTGATATTGGATTCTACAGAAAATGATGACATTACTTTCTTTGGTCATCACATTATTTTAGGTGAAATGTTCTTTTATTCTTGCGTTTCTAGTTTTATTTATTTATTTATTAAAAGAAAACAACAGCCATAACAAAAAAATAATATTACAAAGTAACCAAAATTGTAGGTCAATTATGGTTATCTTTACGTTACCAAATACAATGTAAAAAAAATAAGAAAAAAAGCTTACCTTTGAAAAACCACTCCGCATCATTCCACACGTAAAAAAAATAAATAAAATAAATCAATAATAAAAATGATATGATTAAAAAAAAAAAATTTTTTTTGTTTACTCGGACTTAAAAATCCTTTCGCCGGCGGATCTATATGGAGTAACCCCAGATCAGCCTTCCCTCATTTCTTCTTTCAAACAAAAGAAAATAATTACAATATTGTACAAAAAATAAAATATAAGGTAGGTACAGTTAGATTAAATTATTATGATATTTTTCAATTAGGTTTTAAGCATTTTCTTTAAATTTGTTTAAAGTGAGGATATACTTGTATAAATCGATTTTACTAAAATACGTGTTATTTGTTAGTGTATATGATTTTTTTTCTTATAACATATGTTTAAAATAGACTTTGTCTTTAAATTTATTAAAATAGTAGAAGTGGAAGTGTACCAAATATTTTTAATTCACAACTTGTATGCTAATTTAATTTATTATACAATATAACTTATGGTTTGTTTTAAATGCTGAAGTATTATTTATTTCCGGTTTAACAGCGTGTATTTTTGATACACAATAAACGTGGGGGTTTGAACACTGCTTGTGCAGGTTAGTAATAATATGTAACGTTTCGCTGGCATCGTAAACCCAATGGACTGAATCAATTTATGGGCTCATTAAGATTAGAGCAAGATGTATTCAATATTGTGATGTAACTGCTCCCATTTTACGTAATACGTCGAAGTATAAACATAATATATCTGCACACTTCCACTTTCGTTGCCAATCGGCAACTGTCAATCTAAATCTGTCGATTTCATAAAAAAACATGCAGACAGTAGATAACCGTTTGCTATACTACTTTACATACGAACATAACATTAATAGGGAAATATCACATATCACGAAGACCGATAAAAATACATAAAATGGATTTTGAAAAATTAATTGTATTCTCAAAATCAATATGGATATTGTAAAGAAATGTTTTCATGCATAACTTCAATTATATTTTTTTAACGCGACATGTTTGGCATTGATAATAAGGAACTTTAGCGCTTCGGGAAATGGGAAACATTTTTTTTTCTTTCGTGGGGTAAAAATTGGAGCATTAAATTTGACAGCAAAGTTTCTTGAAAATGTACAAAAAAGAAAATAAAAACTATTTTAATAAAAATGCACTACTTTGAATGACTTCACTGGTCCATATGATTCAACCTATGATGTGAGAGCTTTGGAAGATTTCCGGTCTGCTCGCCGTTTCTGGACCAATAGGAAGACTTGAATGAGAAGAAGCGGAATCGAACCTCTGATGTCACACGCGGAGTTATTTCAGAAATACAAACCTTAAAAAAATCGTAGCGCTGATAATACGATAGATGAAAATTGAAAAAAGTTTGTTTAATAGTCTATTAACAAGCAAAAAAATATTTTTTAAAAACCAATGAACTTTCTCATTGTGACGCCAAGGTTCGTAACGATGTTTTAAAAAAAAATCAAACGGATTTTAACCAAATTTAAAATGAACATGAATCGTGACGTATTAGGGGCGTGGCCAATGCAATGACCGTTTTCGCGGGTATTCAACATTATTAATTTTGAATATATTTTTTATGCTACTTATAAGTAGAAAATATTTATTTTTTTACTCGGTAGTATTTCATAGACCCTTATTACTTAAAAATAATTTAAAAAAAAACGATTAGACTTTTCCCTATTATCAATCGATATCCATGTGAGATATTAAGTTTTATGTATTCAAATTTGGCGTTCCGTAGCCTATCCTTACAATAAAAGCGTGAAGGTTAGTTTTTTCATATTTGTTGTTTGTTTTTGTTATTATAGAAATAAAAGAAAAGTTAAACTTAAATCCACGAAATTGGATCAGTGATCGGATTCATTCCTTTCACATCTCCGGGACTGGTATTTTTTATTTAAAATTCCGTGTATTTACGCAAAAAGAGTAACAAAGCTTTTTTTCCCATTTCGCGCTCAGCCACCGCACGGGCTGGGCGTGAAATATAGTTCCTCTCCAACCGTAGCTTACAATCTTATAATAAATTTAAAAATAAGTTGTTATATGTTAGAAAACAATGAGATAATGTTTATAAGTCGTTAGTGTGTAGTAGTGTAGTCATGTTTTAGACAAACAGTGGAAAAAAGAATACTATTTATTTAATAGCATTGTTTTATACTTTATTCTTAACAAAATATGTGACAAATAGTGAACAATGGAAACTTTAAAAAAATAGTGCGTCTGTAACCTTTAAATCATAAAATTTTATGTGAATCATTAAAACCGTTTAAGAATGCATCAGTTTTTGACGCGAAAGTATCCAAATTTTGCTATTTGGAACACTACACCCATAATTAATAAATTACAACAGTGCTACTAAAAGTGAACTGACATTTATTGATAAATACATAATATTTCAAATATCTGCCTTCTAATAACATACAAAATGATAAATCAAACTTCTATAACTAACTTATACAAAAAAATATTCATGTAAAAAAGTAAATTGAACAGGAATGTTGCGTCTTATAAAATGAAATAATACGGACCAAAATGGACACCAAGTCGTTGAAACAATAGACATAATCCCCCAGTCTACACACGTGCGTTTCCAGAAATTCTCCAGCAGCCAGTGGACCACATGGTGACGGTATCTACCTACTGTCTACAAAAGATTCTCTTCGGACATCTATCTCCCTTTGTTAACCATTGAGTTGATACAGTGCTTTATTTATTTAGTTTTTTATTGATTACTTCTTGGCATGAACACTTGACAAACTTACTACTATGCTCTATTTTTTGTAAATTTATTGATATCATTGTAACTTTGCTAGAATTTCACTCGTCCATGCGCTTTGTAGCTGCACGATGATTGGTTATCTAGCTTTCATATACCAACTTTAAAATACCTAAATTTTGTAAATGGGGTCTAGAATTCCAATCATCTATGCGCTTAGTAGCTGCAAGACGTGTTGTAATCTTACTCCTTTTTATTATTCATATTATTTTTTATTTTTTTTAGTATCATTAATACACTAAATTTATTTGTCAATTTTTAAAATGTGTAAATGTGAGCTAAATTTCTAACTGTCTATGCGCTCTGTAGCTGCAAGACGTCCTGTAATCTAACTCCTATCTGTTATAATTTTTGATCGATCTTAATTGAAAACGAGGAACTAGAATCCCAACCGTCCATGCGCTCTGTAGCTGCAAGACGTACTGGGATATTTATTAATTGTACAGCGCCCTTGAGGTGATTTTCACAAAAATGGCGCTATGTAAATTATCCAAACATTATTATTATTAAAACAGAAAGTTGTAAATAACAATGTTAGAAAAAAGAAACAAGTTGTGGAAGATTGAAATTCGAATATTTAATCTCTCAACCTTTATTCAAAGATTTATCGCCATTGATTGCTTCTTTAGTAATGTTGAATAAGAGCTCGACAGACATTTATTTTACTATTTAATTTCGGTTCAATGAACCTTTTACATGATTATAATAAATCAATAAGAAAATTACAACAAAAAACAGCACGATATATTTTTTTCAAGAGCAAAAACATAAAAAAGGATACCTTAATGAAAAGTATTAATAAAAAAGACATATAACATATTTAAAAAACAAGTCTAACGTACTCCGTTTTTGAAAGCATAACTACTGGAACGTACTGGAATATAATTCTATGTTGCCTGATTTAGCGCTTTCTGGCGGCCGCGGTAGTTACTCATCCATATGATGCCCGTGCTCTAGAAATAAATTCTTTTCCATTTGAAAACTCGGAACGAACAGTCCAGCTGTTGCGGAAGGACTCAAAGGGCGGACAACCACACATTTAAAAAATGTAGTCCTTCAAGAAAGGGAACGTTCAACGTAACGTAAGCCTATTTGTTTTTAATTTATTAGCTCAATTCTTGAAGAGAGAGATATAATATTCTAATGAGATTGTATTTTATACAGGTTCCCCTTTTCTAGTTTTTTTTCTACCTTCTTCCACTTTTATCTCCCTTTTTTCATTTTCCTACACCTTTTATCTACTTTGTCCTATGATAAAGATTTTACAATATGCTTTATTCACTCCATGCTTTGAATGGATCACTAATCATTACGAAGTTTATTCGTAAATACCTGGAAAAGCCGGTGTCAGATTCTAAAGTTTTCTTCAAGACCTTGAGACACAAATTAACAAATGCAATGAAGCAGACGATCATTTACTGAATTCAGATGTCGACAAACAATCTTCTGGGAAATCATCAACTGAGCCAATCATGAGTCAAACATATCAACCGAAGACGTCGCATATCAAATTCCATCTGCGGATTTTATTTCGTAAAATCAACATTATTCCATATTACGGCGAGAAGAAAACAATCAAGAATCTATTTCAGTTGTCATTATTATTGTTACGAATATTTACTTCTTAGATAAATTTATTGTCAACCATTTATTCATATCTGCTAGGCAGAATTATGATTTTTATATTAACTAATCTTATTACATTTGTAGAGGATTGCTTCTTTTATTAAAATTTTGTATTTCACTAACAAGTTGTTTATTTCATAGAATAATAATAATTATTATTATGGATAACTTATATAGCGCCATTTTCGTAATATAATACCTCAAGGGCGCTTTAGAATAGAATCCAGATCTTTGAGTCATATTTGTTCCATTTTACAGTAAAGTTTTTATAGATAACGTTTTTGATGCCGTTCATAAAATTAAATTTATACAACATAATTTTATTTTTTTGGAGAATTCTCATGTTCTTGTCGATTGAGCGAAACTGGTGAAGGGTAAGTTGTTTGTAGGTACTTTATTTAGTTATCTTCATTATTCTTCTATATCTTATAAATTTGCTCAATAAGCTTGTGATAACCTACCTTTATAATGTCGCCCAACTGGGACCAAATAATTTACTTCAACCTCTTATATATACTTACATCTTACAATATTCAGTAGAAAGTTAAAATAATAAAACATTCTACAGTAATACAACTAGAAAATCATAAGTACTGTTTCATACAGCTGGGCAAAGTGAACAAAAAACTGCATATATTATAAAATGCATGAATAAATAAATATAATTACTATTCACCAGCTTTTAAAAAATTCAAAAGGTTTGTTTTATAGGAACAATACCCTACACTAAATATATCAGATACGCAGGAATAACTATAGTATATAGTCCTTTATACGTTGTTCCACTGTAATGTTGAGTCGGGTTGTAGTCCCGTGGCTAGCGTTGCGGACTCACGGATCAGAGGTCCGAGGTTCGAGCCCCACTCTACCCGAACTTGATTTCCATTTTCTAATAGTGAGTTATTTACAACTCGTTGAAAATGGCCACCAAAATTGAAAAATTTGGGCAAATTATAAGAGCGCTAATATTTCTTTTTTTTTTTAAATATAAAAATGTTCACCCTAAACCTATTAAGCTCACCCCCTCCCTCCATCCCCTCTACCTTTTTTCAACTACTTCTCAAACAGCATAGAGTATTTTCATAATTTTATCAGTGCATGTTTCTCTTAATCACTGCATATGCTTATTAAAATGCATGTCGTGTTGGTTTTATATTTTTGTGCAACAACTATGGTAAAGGTGTATAGTGGGTTTTGCATGATGGTTTAATTAGTGTCCTGACGGAAGAGACGGGTACGTTAAAAAAGAGAAAGAAAAAAAGGTTTTAAAGAAAAGTTTAAATTATTTATCAAAATTATTATTTTCATAAATTGACTTAAATATATTATTAAACTAACAACAGGAAGTATTTGATGAAACATGATTTAGTTTTGAATGCCTTTTTTGGTAACTGAAACTAAAATCAAGTCCGGCATCCCACGCATTGACAGCAAACAACACTTACCATTTATTTTAAGGTGATTTTTTTGTATTTTTCTCCTAGTTTATTATAATTATAATAATGACATTTACGTGATTTTATAGCCATGCCTTTTTTGTAGCAAGCGTTCACAATTACACATACGAGTAATTCGATCAGAATGAGTTATACGAATATAGGGAATGTATGTACGTATAATACAGGCTATTATTATACAAGTATTAATGTATATAAGTGCATGTCGGTAAACTAAATAAATTTAATAAACACATGATTTTTGTTTGTGTTGAAATACATATTTTAATGTTTTATTAATTTAAAAACATACGCATACGCACGCATGCACACAAAAAAATGGTATTTTTTCATCCAGATGTCGTATACACACAACCACTCCCTGTAGACTGCCGTTTTTCCCGATTCCGTCAAGTGGCACGTCAAAAAAACAATAAATGCGTGATGTTGCCAGTTCGCTATCGATCAAAATGGCACTTGTTTCAACTCTCCTCTTTTACAACTCTCCTCGGTCTCCCCTACAAGCATCAAAATATTATTTTTCACCCTGAATGTGGATAAAACCAAATACGTACATATATCACGTTGAGTATAGGTAACAGATCACCATCTGCATCCCGTCTTAATTTGGAAATAAAATCTCATTATTCTTGCCAGCTTTTAAAATCAGTTGACTACATATAATATCTAGAAATAATTATTGACATAAATCTACGAGGGGAGGGACAAATCCAATCGCTGGTTTCTAGATTAAGAAAGCTGTGTCATGCATTCTGCTCACTTCGGAACATCCTGGACATTGGCACTCTCAGAACTATGTATTTCGATCTTTTCCAGTCACTGACTACCCATGGTATAGTGGGCTGGGGAGGTTGCACCGCGTCTATCATGAACCACCTAATAAATGTACAAAAAATATTACTTGTGCTTCGATGTCCCCCAAAATTCCCACCTGAGAAATCGTTTCAATTTATTAAGGTACTGGACATTAGACAATTTATTTTAAAAGAGTCATTGACACATCTCTGCTTAAAAACAAAAGGGCTATTTTTCGCCCCGAAATTTCACTTAATTACAAAAATGAGATTTAAATCGATCATATTTTTCTATAAGAAAAAGACCTCTATGGATTTAGAAATTTAAATGACCCAAATTTTGCCACAGCCCTTTTGACCGTTGTGTTTTGGTGGCTAACTTCAGAGCAAAATCGACATGATCGCCGCTTTTTCGGTGATAGTTAAAACTGACTCCATAATTCGATAGACACATCTTTTAAAAACGTATTTTATGAATTTAAAAACATTAAAATAAACAAAAGCTCACTAATGTTAAAAATTTGATTGGGTCTACTGAAAGAAGTCAAATTTAAATTTGTGGCCATTTGAAATTAAGCAGCGACATTTCTGGTCATGCAGTTACAAAAGGAGATCCCAGCGGAATTCTCGAACGGGGTTTTTTTGCAATTTGAATTATTGAATGGGCCCAAAACACGCACGACTTTCGCTCAGAGAAATTTGTCTTTTGTGGCCCCGAGAGTGTTCAATATTCTGGATTAACAAATTAAGTTCTCCAAAACGATAGCCATTTTCAAAGAGATATTCAAGTTTGGATTTGGTCTAAGGAAAAAGACTATTGTAGGAGACTGCTGCAAAATATTGCATATATTGATGTACTATTAATCGTGTTGTCCAGATATTCATTAAACTGGACGTTTATGTAATAATGTTTATTTTGGTATTCTTTAATATTATATTATATGCTTCCTCTTTCCATTATTCAATTCAATTTATTTATTTAAATATAACACATACATTACAAACATATATTCAATACGTACATATTATAAAAAAGAAAAAAAATACATGAAAGAGACTCATGTCAAAGTAGTAGGAGAATCCTGCTTCGGAAAACCCCTGCGGATACATGGAACAGATCAATATCCAGAGCGATATTGTTTAGTGAGCATAGCGGTAGCCCTTCCAACAGGCATAACCATAGGCAAGTTGGTCCTGTATATCGAAATATGAAACAATCTATGCTGATGCTGTCTTACGTAATTATCAGGAACATACAAACCAATGATCATCATAATCCCAGAATTATCGAACATACCGTGCAACGATCGATAAAAATGTGTAGTCAAATACACATTCCTTCTAGTCTCTAAACTGTTGTAGCCAAGCATACCAAGCTTACACGGGAACACAGGGTTCTCGGTCTTATGGAGTTAGAGATACGTTTTTTTTTGTAATGTGTATTTGTGTATGAATAAATCTATACGTAAACAAATTCATAAAACATTATTTTTACGCCTTCAGCCGTTTTTTGTGGTTATATTCATTTAACTTACTGAATTATACAAAATAAGTATGTAATCAAATATTTGACACGGAAAGTTGCAATATTGCGGCTGCAAATATTAATTTTATTTTTAAATGTATTTTGGTCTTCCATTACTCTGAAGCTTCCTCACACAGTTCATTTCCTAGTAAAATTATTAAGAACACTGCTTATTTTATCTGACATATATAATAATAATAGCATGTAACTAAATTCTACGGTTGAATAATATTTTAATGCGTTCCGTTTTCCCACGATTAAAACCTGCTTTCTCTTGTTTTCCGAATTTATTTCAATAAACACATCCTCAATTCCATTTCTATAAACAAGACGCTAGAGGAAATTAAAAATATTATGTTATGGACAATATTTTGAGTTAGCATGAACTGGATTTCACCGCCAAGGGAGTTATTTATTTATTTAATAAAAATGTGAAAGTTCAGTGACCTTTTTTATTTTTTATTTGTCAATGCACCATCAAACTAGGCCAAAAAAAATATCAGCCCTAAGATTTTTTAAAGTTTTGTATTTTTGACATTACTTCGTTTATTTATAAGTAAATAAAAAGTTTTTACTACTATTTGCGTAATTGCAATTTGGTCGGGAGAAAGAATGACAATATCCAACATAAGCCCTCCATATAATTTGTCAAACTCACAGAAAGGGGCAATGAAAGGAGTAGAGTTAAATTAAATTAAAATCTCGGTTTATGAATAGAGGATATGAAGACTTATGGTCCTGAAAATAATTCTCGGGTATGTGAATTAAGTGAATTGTATAAGGCAACAACGTTTTGGGTACGTCCAAATGCTTGCACACTGGCTGGATTTCCTCCCTAGGGATTTTTTAATATTTAAATTTGTTGCAACAGAGAGGGAAAACATTTTTGAGAAGGGAATATGGAAGTCTAGGCATTTCCAAGGCTTATGACCAGTCATTGGCTGTTTTTTTTTCACAAAAGCATGGCCTATTCGTGGGTACTCAAGGAATATTTTTGAATTTTTGCTCCTTTAATAAATAGACAGTTTTAAAAATTTTGTGTAACATAAAGAGAAAAGAAAATATTCTGTTGAAGATGCTCTGTTGAAACAAATTTAAATTTGAATTGTGTAAGAATATTCGAGATTCTGAAATCTTTTTAAGATATTTAAAGCACCCAAGTGCTACGTGCTAATTAAAACATTACTTATAACATTTTAATTAACTGGTTTAATATTCGAATAATGGCCTTAGATGATTTTACTACCTGCCACTGTTCCAGTGAAAAAACATTTAATTCATTACTAAACGTGTAGATATTGAAGGCTAAATCTTCACGAACCTCGATACATTTTTAACTGAATATTGATTTGTATATAGTATTGATTTATTATCCATAAAAGGCTAGAACTCCAATCACTTTTCAAGCAGATGTTACATTTCTGCATAATTCTGCAGGATTACTTAACAGGAAAAAATATACATGAAATGAATATAGATAGAATGAAAATGAAAACGAGAGGCAAATCAAATAAATTAACATACATTATTTATTTATTTATTCCTATAAAACAAAATGCAACTGGGCCAGTTATTCACAGAATGCGAGTAAAAAAAATCTGAAGGAATTTTTATTTTTGCCGCACCTTATGGTGCATAATTTAATTCGTATCTTCATCAGTTGATCAATCACAAATAACTATCAACGTGTTTTAAACATGATAAGTGTTTGAGCGATCACAATGAACAATAATGAACATGCTTAAGTTATCGCAGTCATAAGTCAACGCGTGTGTAATTTCTATGTCAACGCTCGTGTCGGTTGGCTTTTTTTTCCTTGTAAAGAAATACAGTTCATTGGCAAAAAATCGGCGTTTACTCTAAAAAAAAATACAATTTATTGCATTTGCAAAATAGTAAGGAGTGTCTAATACAAAAAAAGTTAAAATTAAACTACAATGACTATGGCGACTGCATTTCTTGACATTTGGCTTGCCAACCGCCGGCTAAATGCAATAAATACCATGATAAATAATAAATAAATAGATAAACTACTAACGGCCTGCCAATTTGCACAGTATAAATGTTATTTTAACAAAAAAGGATTTATAAATATAGAAAATAATACTTAAGCTAAAAACATAAGTAAAGACAGTAAATTCGAACAAAGGTATGGAGAATAAGTAGTATATGGGCAACACTGGGGTGGTATTCATTTTTAACGCGTATTTACATACTAAATACACGCTAACAAGCGATCTCTTCGCGCGCAATTCCGTTCAGAATACCAGACCTGGACACATCGAACTTCAGGTGACAGACCATTAATGAACAGTAAAGTATTCACTTCGATTTTTTTATTTTTTTTTGAAAATCTCTTTTTTTATTGAAATTAAAAATAAACGTATTTGACCAACGAAGCGATACGCACCAAATGTGGACTAGAGAAGGGCTGGGTAGGGAAGGAGTAGGGGTTTGTGTAAATTATGTTAGTCCGTCACATTAAGGAGTATCTAATACAAAAAAAATATTAAATTACAATTACTATGGCGACTGCTTTCTTGGCACTTGGCTTGCCAACCGCCGGCTAAATGCAATAAATAGCATGATAAATAATAAATAATAAATAAATATAGTAGTTTTGGAATATTTTCCACATCAACAGCGGTGAAATTCAAATGTGTGATTGAGCAGCCTAATTATACATCGCGAAAAAACGTGAATATTTTGACATTTAATATTAGGTTTTCACCGATGTTGCATTGTGATCGCAAATACGATAAACAACCATGATGAGAAATTGTTATCACTTCGCTTATTAGCACGTCGATAGTTATTTGTGATTGAGTTACTGAGATCCAAATTGTTTTCTAGAAAAATTAAGACTATTATTTACAAAGCTCTCTTCAGACCGGTCATTGCACATGGTGTCGAATACTGGAATATGACTAAAAGTATTTGAAAGAAAATTATTACGGAAGACAAAATTTTGAGTTTGTCCAAATTTTTATAGACAAGGACTGGATTCAACTCCCTGGGGAGCTGTTTATATTAACATTTTATAACAGAGATGAAGAACATTAAAGAGAAGGTAATATAGAAGTCTAGGTATCTACAGGGCTTATAACCTGTCAATGGCTGGTTTAAGTGGCCACTTTACACACTGTGTAACATTCGCCATTCTGCCTATATTGGAACATCTATATTCCTTCAATTCTTTCATCTGTTGATGTTTATGAAGTTAAAGAGCTGAAATCTTTATTTATGCGGGTGAGATTCATCTAATTGAATTATTATCACCTACATACTAGGCAACGCCTGAAAATATTATTTTTTCAATTTCTATACTTCTTCATGGACCAGGTAATTTATCAACAATATTTTGAGTTTATCCAAATTTTTGTAGACAAGGACTGTTACAGTCGGGACTGTTACAGTCAGACACTTAAACCAGCCATTGACAGGTCATAAGCCCTGTAGATGCCTAGACTTCTATATTACCTTCTCTTAAATGTTCTTCATCTCTGTTATAAAATGTTAATATTACGGAAGATATTCGGTGCTGTCAACCAAAAAGGAGTGCGGAGGAGACGGTTTAATCATTAATTAAAAGCACTGTATGGCGAACCCAACATTGCACAATTCATATAAAAAAGAAGATCACGATGGTCGGGCCACGTGCACAGAATGAATGACAATCATACCCTAAAAAGATCGTTATTCCACTCCGGAAGGCAGACGAAGCAGAGGCAGACCAAAATTAAGATGGCTAGATAACGTGGAAAGTGACATTAGAGCAATCATTGGCCTGGCGAACTGGAGAAGAACCACAGGGTGCAGGGAGAAATGGAGACCGGTGCTGAGGAAGGCCACGGCCCACACGGGCTGTAGCGCCACTGATGATGACATGGTCAATAGGGCACTGCATTGGTACTCCAATTGCAGCTTATACGGTTTAATTTTGTTGCATTACGATAATTTTACTGTTATTAATTTTAATTAAAAAAAAAAAAAATCATTAACATCAAAATACAGTTTCTTTATCTACTACATACTGTAACGTCGTTTTGTGAGGAGTGAGAAACGTGTCAAACTTCCAGTAAAAAAAATAAAAAAATAACACCAATTGTATCAACAAATTACAACAACAACAACAACAACAACAACAACAACAACAGACCATCACGCCGTTTCCCCGTAAGGGTAGGCAGAGAGGATAGAACGCCACAACACTCTGTCTTTGCATACAGATCTCGCTTCCTCTACATTCATACATCTTCTCATGCACGCGCGCCGATTATTCCGACTTTTGACATGTCCATCTTTAAACATTTGTTGGGTTTGGTCATGCCATGTCTTTCTCGGTCTTCCTCTATTTCTGCATCCATCAACATTCGCGTTGTAAATATTCTTAGCCGTTCTTTCGCTGTCCATTCGTTCTACATGTCCAAACCAGCGCAGAGCTCCTTTCTTGATTTTGTCGATAATGCTTGTCTCAGCCTTACATAATGTACGGATCTCAACATTTGTGCATCTATCGTACATAGTTTTGCCACACATTCGTCTGAAAGATCGCATTTCGACAGCATTCAGTCTACTTTCATTCCTGTTTTTCCAAGTCCATACTTCGCTCCCATACATCAGGGACGGGAACAGGACTCCGTTGTGAACTGCCAATTTTGCCTCTTGTGACAAGCATTTATTTGCCAAGGTCGATTTAAGTGCACCGTTCACTCTGTTCCCGGCACTCACCCTCCTTTCAATATCTTTCCCAGTCATTTCATCCCTAGTGAACATACTTACCAGATACACAAATTCCTCTACTTGTTTTAGTATAACTCCATTCACAGTGATTTCACATTTAGTCATACTTTCATTTCTTTCAAAAACCATCACATTTGATTTATCGACATTCATCAGCAAATCGCTTCTCTTGCATACATCGTAGACCTTTGTTACCAAGAATTGCAGTTCCTCTTTGCTGTTAGTAAGGAGTACAGCATCGTCAGCATACAATATTACAAAGAGAAACTAATTACAAAGATCATATTATATTTACAAAAGATGGACATCACTCTATAGAAAAAAAACTAAATGGCTTTACGTAGAAATTTATTAGTGTATTTAGATAATGCAAAAAACTAAGATAAACAAATAAAAACAATCGCCAAATATACATAACCTACTGCATGCACACAATTGTCTGGAGTCTGGAGGCGGCGCTGCGGTTGACGATCAATGGCGATGGATGATAAAATATTTGCGGCGTTGTGTGATTTATAGCGTTAAGTTATATTAACTTTCGCGTCGAAAATAGCAAAAAATACTTTTTAACAATCAGAAAAGCGTGCGAACATAACTCGTTGATAAAGCAAAGAGTGGTGCGGAAGAAAAAGCAGTGTTGCCAACCAACAGAATGTCCCGTCAGGCGTGGCAACCTCACAAAACAAAAATTAGCCAGTATCTACTTACATGCGATTCTTCTCGCTAAAATACGTTAAAACAAATTATCGACTCAACCAACCAGTTTTGCAGAGCAGAAAGCATGAGAAATTCTCCAAAAAGTAGACAATGTGAATGTTATTTATTAACACACTATTAAAAAAAAAAACAATATTTAAATGAACTCGTTGCATCTTTATTTACTGTGCTTCGCCGATTAAGATATGAGAAAGAGGTATTGAAAAATAACGAAGGCAGCGTTTTAGAATACAAATTTAATTATAAACAAGTCGTATCTGTGAATTTCAATAAATATTTCCGGAAAATTGAGGTTACATATAACCAGTCTACCCAGCTTAATTTTTAACTTGGAATTTAACTTTCAAGAGTTAACTTTAAAAAGTATATTAAAATATTACAATTGACACCAACTAGATAACATACAAAAAATTCCACAATAGTCCTTTGTAGATATTTGATTTTTTTATGAACGAAGCTTCGACGCATCACGAGCAATTCCATCATGAAGTCATGTTTGACCCAACATCGGATCCAAGACGCCTCCATTCTTGAGCGATTACATCGCTTCGGCCTGGCGATTTCGGATCTTTCTCAATAGAATTTTTGAACTACCTTCTTCGTTATGTTTTGATCGTTCTTCTTTTTTGACCTTTTCACCTCTCAACCCGGGTGTTTTGGCCAGTGTTGAGTTTTTGGTTTTTTCTTACATATTTATTTTTTTTTATTTTTATTTCTTAAGTTAGCTTATATTAAAACTAATATAAACTATTATGTACATTTACATCATCTATATACATTTACATTTCCTTACAGTAACTTATACATTTATTTTTAAATTCTTTCAGACACTTTTCATTCTTCATACATTCAGGCATCTCATCATACATTTTTAAACCCTTATACATCAAACAATTTTGCGACTCAGCTCTTTTCAATAATGGTAGTCTTATTTTATCCTTTTGTCTAGTAGCATATTCATGAAAATTTTTGTTTAAGACAACTTTATCCTTAAAATATTTTGGTAATTTATCGTGAAAAAAATTATGTATAAATATCAATATATTAAATTTAAGTCTCCTTACAGATAACCATTTTAGTTCATCTCTCATTTTTTTTACATTGCTATATTTATTTTTCTTAAGAACTATTCTCATCGCTTTATTTTGTAAAATTTCTAGTTTATTTAAATTTCCTTCGTTTGCTAAAAAGAATATTGTTGAGCAGTAATCTATATGTGGAAGAATGATTGTTTTGAAAATTAGTTCTGCAGTATCTTTATTTAATTTATTTTTTCAATCTACTAAGGAAAAATATTTTTTTTGATATTTTTTTATTAACGTGTTCAAAATTTGCATTTAATGTCAATTTTGAATCAAGTATTATCCCCAAATATTTTATTTCATTAACCTTTTCTATGGTTTCATTATCAATAAGTACATTCATCCTTGGGTTTGGCTTTTTCCTTCCTAACTCCATGTATTTTGTTTTTCCAACATTAAGCTGAAGTTTTTTAATTTTGAGCCACTCAGATATTCTGTTTAAGTCCTCGTTTAATTTTTGTAAAGTCTCTGTATAATTTTCTCCCGCTATATAGATTAATGTATCATCGGCAAATAATTGTAGTTTGCAGTGTTTTATTATATTTGTGATGTCGTTTATATATATTATTAATAAAATTGGTCCTAGAACTGATCCTTGGGGAACTCCTAAATTATTCTCCAATGGTTCAGATATTTTGTTTTATATTTACACATGTGTTAGTAATATAATATATACAAGTTAGTATGTTAGTATTTAATATAATATATACATGTAATAAAATAACATATTTACAGCTTAACACCATTTATAACTAGATATTAACATAAAATTTTCAATACATTTTTATTGGTAAGGGGACAGGAGAGTTAGAATATGAATAGGGAAGATATTAATATCAGAAAGGTCGGAGAGATGTTTTGATCAAGTGACGCGGTTTCCAACATTTTTGTTGCCAGATTACCGACAGTACAAAAAGTATTTGCGCGGTGCTCAAAAACGGGGCAAGATGAAATATATACGTTACAATACATAATTAGGTAATAGATATCATTGGGTTATGCCTAGTCTGCCTAACTAGGTACAACCTGTTTTAAGGCAGACATTTTAATGCAAAATAAACAATAACATGACTATCTACTAGTAAATTTATTATGCAATATTTAATTATAACATTTATTATTTAAATATGTTTTTTATTAAGGTTTCTGATTTTTCTCTACCTAAATCCAGTAACCTTTTTTAAAAAAAAATATTTGATTGAATCCGGGTAATAGTATTACAATGATCAGGTAGTATATGAAATATTTTGGGGCCCATAAACCTAAAATTTCTTTACCCAAATTCAGAGTTTGTGGTAGACCCCTTGACCCCTCCTCTAGTGATCCCTGGTTTAATACGACCGTAACTTCTAAAATAATGACGCAGTAATGACGTGTGGGTAAAAATAATTATTTTATACAGCAACAACTTGTATTAGCTAGTTTTCGCAAATCCTGATGGATTATAAAACATTATCACACGAGAACGAAATCTTTTCCTTGGATTAAAATGTCTTATTCATTATCTGCCTACTGAAAAATAATAACTTCTAAGCAAAATTTGCATAATTATTGTCTTTTGTAAGAAACGTTATGAAATTACGCACAAGAATATGTCCACGTACAATTAGTAAGCGAAGACACACTGTTTATTTATTTTTAACAAATGCCTAGAAAGATACACGTTTTCAACAAAGATGGAGAAGCTTTTTAAAGTTAAAGTTTGAAAATATTAGATATTGCGAGGTTTAGGATTTGTTATTGGCTGGTAAGTAGGTAAAAAAATAACGTGTCTCAGAGTTATTAAAACATTTTTGAAGCACTTAAAATCTAATTGACAACAATGTCAATCGATTTAATTTAATTTCAATCGGTGAACTTCTTTCCCCAGGTCCTTTGATATCCTTGGACATCAGAGCGATTAGCGACACCGGAACGATTATTTTTGAAATTCGTTTATTATTTATTTAATTTATTTATATGTTGTTTATTATGCATTATTTGAGACATAAGTCCCAACTCCACGGGACTAAAAGTCTTGTGGTGAGTTGGGACGAGCAAGCAGTTGACACAGACAACAGACATGTGAGTACCTTCTTCTTGCGGTGCCTCGTCAGGTCCCCCCGAAGTTGGCGATCAAAGCATCTCGGTCCTGCGCTAGTCTTATATTCCGCAGCCAGGACAACTGCTTATTGGATGTACTCGCCACAGTGATACCTGGGAAAAGATGACCAGAGTGGCTTCTCATTGCCTTCTCTGGTGGATTTTTCTCTTGGGGTTCTCTTTTCTTAGTTGGCTAGTTCTGGTTTAGAGGCACGAGAAGCTCGCCTTTTATCATCTCGTTATCTGCTGTGATCACACTGTTATGACTGCGATCTCATTGCCCGGGATTCGCGACGTGGACGCTAACGAGTAGGATTAGTCAGTAGTGTTGCCAGTAAAATACAACTGGGCGTTTGTAGCATTTAATAGAATCACATCCTACCACAAATATTATGTTGAATCAGAAACAAAACAATATTTTTTTAAAAGCACAAAATATATGGCACATCAATTTGATAAAAAGTAAACCCAAACGTTCGGAAAATCATCAAGGAGTTTCCCTCTCAAATAATTTTCTCGGTAAGGAAAATCCAGTCCTTAACTCCTCTCTTGAAAATGGTTTTTGTCCTTGAGACCTTAATGCGCTCTTCAAAAATATTGAACACTCTCGGTGCGATAAAGGAGTATACAGGGTGTTCTTTAAACCTTGTCACATCCGAAACCACGATGATCAGTATGACCAAGAAGACATATTGGCACATTAAAATATTTTTTTAGAACGAATAAAAAAACAAATGGTCGCTTATTTTTGCAAGGGAGAATGGAGGAGAGGGGAGGGGGGTGTCTGATACACAGTCAACCACAATGGCCACGCCCCCCTCGCTTCTTCCCTGCAGAAGTAAGCTACCATTTGTTTTTTTAAATATTTTATTTAAAAAAAATTCTGCGTTCTAAATATTATTTTTAATATGCTAATATGTCTTCTTGCCCATACTGATCATCGTGGTTTCGGATGTGACAGGGTTTAAAGAACACCTGTATAATTATAATATTTATAATTTTCATTATCTGTACAATTTTTATTGTTTCATTACGTTCTATAACAATGTTAACAATGAATTCGTTATGTATTAATAATAATATTGCGTCTAAAAATAATATTTTTACTAATAATATGAGCCAACAAACGATGATTATAATGATCCGGAACGGTGAATGTGAATAACGTACTATTCTTATTTTTTTATTAATTTATATAAACCATTTTTACTTTAGAGTTATCAACCGGTTTTGAGTTTATTTCTTATCATCGGAATTTGAATTAACTTAGAATTACTCGCGTTGCTATTTATATTACAAAACATTGTAAAAAAGAAACAGATGAATGAAAATAGGGAAGGGAACGAGGATAATATAAATCGTAATGGGAATATTTTCAAAATAGGATATGATATTTAAATAAATAATTGAAAACTATATTCATTCAATGTGTTAAAACAGTTTATAGCTAAGAGCTAATAGAGTTAAATCTTAGAACACAAAAGTTTGATTAGTTGGTCAGTCGATTCACTTCACCTGTAATGGTCTCATGTACGGGCACTTATTCAACATTGGTTCTGTGCAGTTATGAAATCTGCGAAGTTCAATATCGTATCAAATAATTCGTATGGATTCAAATATTAATTTGAATATTACACTTTCGTGATGTTTTGTTACATATAATGGGCCGATAATTCAAGGCCTTTATCATAAATCATCTACACGAACTTAACACGGTGATTTCGAAGCCATTTTGCAATAACTACTGACACATAAAATCCAATATGGCGGTCATCAATTAACTCTGAAAACGGCTTAGAGACAAGTAACGATAATTATTTCTTTTTTGTGTAATTCTATTAGCATGCGAAACTTATTACTCGAGAATGTGGAATGGTTTTTCAAAGATTTTTTTAATTACAGTTTGTCAACGCACTTATAAGATCGCATCTGCGAGTTGCGAGATTCTTCAGAGGTTTCCAGGACCCCTTTATGTGACGAAAATATTATATTTTTATGATTTTTAAGGGTTTGAATACAGATTTTGAGATCTCATTTTTTCTCGATGATTTATTTCGGCACCCTATTTTAGTTTATTTATTAAGTTGACGTTTATTTTGTAATTCTTCATATAAATCAATAAAACTCCGAATTCAGTAAACATGTTTTATTTTTTAAACAAAAAATTTGACCATTGCTACCTTGTTAGAAATTAATAAATAGACAGGCGCCGTGGCGCAGTTGGTTAGCCGGCCAACTGTGAAACATGCGTCGTGGGTTCGATTGCCGTCCGTCAGTTGTTAGAAAAGAACCTAAACTTTTCTGGTCTTTTGTCAAGTCCAAGCGAGCTGGGTGTGATGTGCCTCTTCAAATGTCCTACAAAGATAATTTGGTAATTGGCGGTCAGAATATTTGTAATGCTTTTGCGGAATATTTCCATTCTGAATTTTTGGAAACTAATGCATCTAGTTGTAGTGTTCCTGCCGAAGAAAATAGTGTAATTGATCTTAATGCTATAGAAATAAATGAGTCATTGGTAACAAAATATCTCAAAAAACTTAAAGTCAGCAAGGGTGCTGGCTTTGATGGCATACACCCTTTTTTTATTTCTAAATGTATTAAACAGCTTGCGCGTCCTCTTACTTATCTTTTTCAATTATCAATAAAGGAAGGCACGTTTCCTGAAATATGGAAAAAGGCAAATATTACACCTGTGCATAAAAAAGGAAATAAGAGTCTTGTAGTAAATTATCGACCCATTTCTCTTCTTCCCATTTTTAGTAAAATCCTTGAAAATATAGTAACCGATCAGCTCTTCGATGTTATAAAACCACATATTAATCCCAATCAACATGGATTCTATAAGAAACGGTCAGTTGAATCAAATCTTTGTGAATTTACCGATATTGTTTTGAATGCAATGGATGCAGGTTTTCAGGTAGACGTTTTATATACGGATTATTCAAAGGCTTTCGATAAAATAAGTCATTCGGTCTTACTTCGCAAGCTTTGGAACATTGGTATACGGGGGAATCTGTATCGTTGGATATGTTCCTACATTAGTAACCGCAGTCAATCGGTCTCACTCAAGGGATTTAATTCATCATTTAAACCAATCCCATCAGGTGTCCCTCAAGGTTCGCATCTTGGACCCTTATTTTTTATTATTTATATCAATGATATAAGTTTATGCATTCAAAACTCAAATTTTTTGCTATACGCTGATGACAATAAAGTATTTAAAATTGTGTCTTCAATAAATGATTGCGAAGTTCTTCAAGCTGACTTAGATAGAATCTGTTGCTATTGCAAGGACAATCAGTTATTATTGAATTCTGATAAATGTCTTGTCATGTCATTTACTCGAAAGAAAAAAAGTAAACTATTTGACTACAAACTATCTGGGAAAATTGTTAATCGTTCAATGAAAGCGAGAGATTTGGGTGTACTGATGGATGATAAGCTTTTATTTAGAGATCACATAAATACAATAGTAGATAAGGCGTACAGACTTCTAGGGTTTATCTTACGAATCTCCAAGCCATTCTCATCACCAAATACATTAAAACTTCTTTACTATACTTATGTGCGAAGTCAACTCGAATTCGCTTCATTAGTATGGTCCCCTCAATATAATGTATATATTAATCAAATTGAAAACATTCAAAAGAAATTTATAAGGAGCCTGGAATATCGTTTTGGTAACATTGAAAATGATTACGGCGCATCTTTGATCAATTTTAATATAGAATCACTACAAAAAAGGCGCCTTAGATATGATTTAATTTTTCTTTTCAAAATTCTCAATAACATAGTTGATTCGCCGTATCTTTTACAAAATATTGGTTTCCGTTGTCCTCTTCGCTATACTAGATTAAATTCCCTTTTTTATGTACCAACTTGTAAAAACAATTATACCTCGAATTCATTCATTAGACGCACCTGTAGAAATTATAACGGACTCAGTATTGATGTAGACATTTTTAACTGCACTTTGCATTTGTACAGAAAATTTCTTCATGGGGTCGATTATTTGGGATAGTTGCTGAATGTACATCTTGAGTGGTTTATGCTATGCATATGTGCCGCATGTAATGTATATGTTTGTGTATGTTTTATATGTGCGTTCATGTGTGTGCGTGGATGGCTCGGAGTGTACATTCGGTATTTTTATTTATTTTAATTTATTACCTCCATGGAAAACGCAAATGTCAACAATTATCTTTTTTTCACCTAAAATTCTTATTTATTTTTTATTTTTTGTCACATTTAATGTTTATATCTTTTTAATTTATGAAAACTTAATTGGTCTTTTTATGTTAAAAAATTGTTGTTTTTAATACTGATTTTGTATGACTGTATGTTTTCTAAATAAAATAAAATAATAAAATAAAAAATAAAATAAAAGAACCCTAGAAAGATCATTTTCTCAATTGGTCTTGTTGTGATGGATTTTCATAACCTCCTTCCATATCCCATCTTATCCACCTGCTGACGAGCCTCTAAAATAGAGGTATAGCGTATTGTTCCTATAAATGTATAAAAAAATTAAACAACCCTAATTTAAAAGTAATCAATGAACAAACAAACAAACCTGCATAACTTTACCATGTTTAAACGTAAAGAAAATACTATTCCTTTAAATATTGTTTCACTTTATCTAGGTAAATAAATCATTTTAACATAAATTTTTTATTTAATTTGTTGCATCAGAGTGGGAAAACATTTTTGAGAAGGGAATATGGGAGTCTAGGCATTTACAGGGCTTATGACTTGTCGTTGGATGGTTTAAGTGGCCACTTTACACACTGTGTAACATTCACTATTCTGCCTATGTTTGAAAATCCACATTTCCTCAACTCTTCCGTCTGTTGACTTTTTGAAGCAAAAGAGCAGCCAGTCTGCAATCATTTGGACATACTCAAAACATTGTTGAATATATTTCTTATTTTATTTTATATTTTAAACCAGATACTCACCGCGTCCAAACATGCACTGTGTTCAGTGTCCTGACAAAAAAAGGGTACGTCTCGAAGTCGGTAAGGTGTTACATACAGAAACTTTGCCGTAAAATTTAATACTCTAAATATTACTGCGCGCAATAAAACATTTTTGTACCCAATTTTCCGTAGGGCTTAAGTTCTGCATTACAATTTTATATTTAGATATTTTTATTTTATTTTAAATTTATTTATTAACCCTAACGGATTATAATATTCATTTTACACAACTGGTACATCATTTTTTATTCACTCTGTTTTTGATAATAATACTTTTTACACCTTTTAAAAAGTTTGTCTGAGTCTTTTGTTGAGTTTTGTCTGGTAGTTTATTGTATAATTTCAGTCCCCGATTTATCAGTCTCGATTGTCCTTGTCTTGTTTTGGAAAATTGTATGTGATATTGTTCTGATATTTTTGTATTACTTCCATGATTATTACAAATGTTTTCAAGTTTTAGTTCTTAGTCAACAATGATATCAGTGGCTAACTTATGAATAAATTTTAAAGATTCTAGTTCAAAAAGTTCATTAACATTTAATTGTTTCGTTTTTCTAAGAAGAGGTCATATGCTAGCTTTGATATTTTATTTTGCTGTCGTTGTAGTCTATTTATGTCATTTTAGTTTCCTGTTCCTCATAGTTGTATATATAACATTGGTATTCCGATGACGAATTTTCTTTGTCCCTTGTGTTTTTTGTAAATTAATAAGTTCCTTCTTTAAGCAGTTGAATTTTTTTTTAAATTAATTATAACTTCACACGCTAATGCGTATTATGCAATCATTAATGAAGTCCGCATAATATATTATTTTTGTAATGGTAACACCAGTAAAACCTCTAGCCGCTCGTATCGAGGAATGTGGGCGGGAATTTGACATGATTCTCGCTTTAAAGCGATGAATTATCGCATGTTTTCGGATACACTTACAGACTCATTGTGAAATAATTTGTGTGTTTATCTAAAATACTCGGCTCGGTTATTTATTTATTTCTCCTTCTGGCAATAATCAATCTGTTACCATATAAAAATAGGGTTTCATTGTAAAGTCCGCACGTATAAATATAAGTTTATCATTGTATCGTTGAGTTATTGGGTGACCTGCAATTTATAATGTTTTTTATTCACGTTGTCTCGTTGAAATGTGTGTTGTCAATTATATAAATCAAATAAGTAAACAAAAATGGCGGGCTTGTGGTGTAATAGAAGACCTATTACCATCATCATTATCATCAAACCCCATTCGCGCCTTATGGTGCATAGGGTATTCCATTGGAACAATGAGAAAAAGAGAAGTAGTGTTAGAAGCATTTCATATCGAGTCCCTGTCCGTAGAACTCGTCATTCCGTACTTTTTGACATTTAGAGCTCACAGACTAATTATATGAAGAATAGCACTCTTTAAAGAATACAGGCTACCTGTGATGACAGCTTTAGTGACAACGGCATATTACACTGTAAATGCTATAGTTTTATCTTATCTGTTAAAGACATTTTAAATTTATCTCCTGTTTAACTTTTAATTTTACATACATATACCACATGTATCTAATGAATTATTGTTGGTTCCGATTTTTTTTTAGTAATCAATATTTTTTTTATGGAAGCAGAGAGAGTGGGGAGAAAGATAGAGTTGGAACTATATATATAATTTTTGTATATCTTTTTTTGGTATTGAATTTTTCCCCCTTCTCCTTCTGTATTCATAATAAATTAATTAGAAATCTGTAATTAGTTTTTTTTTTTTAAAGACTGCATGCTTTCCAAAATAAATAAATAAATTTAAAATTTCACTGGTTTTTTAATATTTTTTTTTAATTGTCAATAGACTATAAAACTAAGCCTTTAAATTAAAAATACATATTTTAATATACATTATTCTCAGTGAATTATGGGTATCTGTGCAAAAATCCTTCTTTTAAAAAAAGTTTAAATAAACAGTGTTTTGAGATTGTCCAAATTTTAGTAGATAAGGACTGGATTCAACCCCATAGGGAGCTGTTAATATTATCATATTACAACCGAGATGAAGAACATTTTAGACAAGGAAAACAGAAGTCTAGGCATCCACAGGGCTTATGGTCAATGAAGCTAATAAATCAAGTCTTTTTGTCTTGAAAGGATATAAATCTTAGAAATTCAAAAAGCGATTCATAATAAGAAAAAAAAACACAATAAACCAAATTTATTTTAGTCCACTCCTGTCTAGATTCAATCGCATCCATCTCACATTACCATCCTTTCAAGGCTTGATTCATTAGCTTCATTGGCAGCATACTGATAAAATAAAATAGGAAATAATTAGTTAGTTAAGTAAACCTTGAGAAAGAGCTCGTTTAACTTTAAAACCTGTCGGTGGAAAAAAAAACAGTGGTTAAAAAAAAGGTTTGACAATGTTTTGAGTATGTCCAAATGCTTGAAGACTGACTGGATTTCCTCTCTAGAGAGTTTTTTATATTTAAATTTGTTGTTACTTCACAAAAGTCAACAGATGGAAGAGTTGAGTAAATGTGGATGTTCAAACATAGGCAGAATGGTGAATGCTACACATGTTGTGATAGGTCATAAGCCCTGTAAATGCCTAGACATCCATATTTCCTTCTCAAAAATGTTTTCCCTCTCTGTTGCAACAAATTTGAAAACAAGGTTGTTTTACTTATTTTATTATAACAAATAACCACAAACTGAGTGCTTCAAATATCAAATGTACAACAATAAGGCTGTAGTCTGGTAAAACGAACGCAAAATTAGGAAATCATACGATTTTGCCATTTTAAAACGAGTGTTTTTTTTTTCAATCGCGCAGTAATAAAAAAATAAAAACAAATAAATTAGAAAAAATTAAAAAAAATTAAAGGTATTTTTAAAAAAAAATAAGATTAAAAGTTTTATGTAACTAATATATAATTACTTTTAGACCGCCAGATTACGCCATTTCAAATTTAGACCAAACTTAGGTATCTGGGATCTCAATAAAGACTAAGTATTGAACTAAAAAAAATTATAATAATTTAATGATAATATACTAAACACGAAAGTGGCCGCGGCCAAATTTCAATTTTTTGTTTTTGAAAAGAAATAATCACACACATTTTCGTGACATTTTCCTTTTTTTCTGCTTAAAATTATGCCTTCGGTAATACTTTTAAAAAAATATTGAAATACTTTAGTTGAAACCTTTTTTTATAGAATTGTAATCTCTTTTTTTTTTTAAAAAAAATGAAGATACTGAGGAAGTTCAGTGTCTTTATTATTTTTTTTTTATTTGTTAGTGGAATATTTAACTAACCCAAATTTTTATTATTGTTTTATTTTTATATATCGTATTATCAGCGCTATGATTTTTTAAAGTTTTGTATTTCTGAAATGTCAGAGGTTGTTCTATGACAGTTCTTCCGATTGGTTCGCTTACGGTGACTAAACCGGATATCCTCCAATGCTCTCGTATCATTGGATGGTTCATATGAACCAGTGACGTCATTCAAAGTAGTGCGTTTTTATTAAAGTTTTTTTTTTCGTACATTTTTAAGAAATTTTACGGTACAATTTAATGCTCTAATTTTTACCGCGCGCTAGAAAACATTTTTTGTATTCAATTTCCCGTAGGGCTGAAGTTCCTCATTCTGGTTGTAATATTCAATTTAAAACAATATCTTATTGCCTTTTTTATGACCTTCAGACCAGCCCTAATCAGTGATCCTATTTATTTCTAATGTTTTATAATTCATTTAATAATTAATTAATTGTATAAATTAATTATCTCTTTTTATTTCTTTTAATTCTTTCACTGGAAAATCCTGTATTCGAATAATAATAATTTTAACGTGTGTTCACATTCAGAAAAAGTTTAGACGGCGCAGCGGGCGGCGCCTATCCGGTTGTATTTGTACGCTCTCCTTGTACGAGCATAAAGCACAGGTGTGAATATAGATATAGGTTACCCGTGCGATGATATCATAATACATAATAGTATAGTATCATAATGTAATGTTACGCGATATTGTTGTCTGTTTATAGCAACGTTGTTGTAAGTTGTTGATTATGTTAGTGCCGCACCTCATAACCGCCACCTGCTTATTTTATTTTATTTATTCATTTACAATATATTCCATAATTTAAAGTTTTTATTTAAAGCACTAAATTTGTGATTATTTATAACAATAAAATAAATAAAACAACTTTGTTTTTTTAACCATTAATTTTTTTAAATTATTATTTTTTGTTGTTATTATTTCTTTTTTTCCACTTCCGGTTTCAAAGCAAACAATCTTCGTCAAGGTTAACGTAACTAATGAATTTATTCCTATTTTATTTTTATCGCGTTTACTAAATACTCCACGTGAACCAAATAAATCTAGTCGTTTTTTCCTTACACGGGTGGTAATTTGATATTAATATTTTCAAAGCTAGACAGGAGAGAACTTAAAGAAATAATGTTTATTTGGTAATTAATTATTATTTTCTTATTATGAATCGCTTTTTTAATTTCTAAGATTTCTAAGTTGTCTAATTTAATATTTTATTTTCAACATGAAGTACTTTTAATCATTGAAACCGGTCGGTGGAAAAAAAAAAGTTAAAAACAAAGCTGTTTTATTTTTTTAAATTGAAAACATATAAGACATAATTTTATATGATATTTCCGAGGAGTTTTTTTAGAAAACTCATTTAGGGACATGCAGATAATAATATTTATTTACAGACGTTTTTATATTTTTAACTATAACATTATTTAGAATAGCAGAATAAAAATTATGACACACTACAAATTAAAAGGGTGTGAAAAATATTTAAAAATAACAAAATAAACATAATACTAGGTATGGAAATAAATTCAAAATGATGTATATATTATACAATCTGGAAAAGAGAAATTAAAAAAAAAAAGTTTAAAAATTACATGTATGTATATATACAAACTGAACTAGTACGAGAGTGCAAATGTTAAAAATTACAAGAATAAAAAAGTTTTTTTTAAATTTACAAAATATGCGCACCCATTTTATTACAATATATTCGTTTAAACATTTATTGAGACACAGGTCTCAACTCCATGGAACCTAAGTCCTATTTTGAGTTGGGACGAATATATGCAAAACACTTTTACAGTCAATATTACCATATTTACTGCATACTCGTGTAACAAAAATATCATCAAAAAATACATGGCAAATCGAATATCAAAGGAAACATGCAATAAAAAAAAAATATCTATTAAAACAATCAGTAACGAGAAAATGTTCAAAAAGGCTATAAAAAATGGATAGTGGAGCTGGGTAGAAGTGAAATGGATTGTCTCATTCGCCTAAACCAATATTGACTCAACTGCTCCACAAATGTATAGCTTATGTTATGTTTTTGTTCTTTCATTGTGCGTTTTGTAATATAAATCATATGGATGTACATAATTCAATTATAAACATAAATACGTAGTATTTAAAACTGTCTGAACATTTTGTTAATTTTCTCTGTTAATTAAGTTAGTCTTCTTTGTTTTATTCTCAAATAAAAAAAATATTTTAAAAACAAAGTATATTGTTAAGCGTCTTCTGCACAGGTAACCCCAGTAAGGTCACATTATTTTTATTATTAATTTATAATGGAAAAATTTATAATATTAATTAATATAATAAAATATGATAGGTGATTATACAAATTCTAATTATAATATTTACGAAGATTTCGTGTCCATTTTGAGTTATGTGATGCATGGCACATCTTCTAGTGGATCTGGTTTTTATTTAATTTTACCTTTACTTAACAAGATAGAAGACAACCTCGCTCTAAAATGCTTCGCCGAGAGTCGATTACGGATTCATGACTTGTCTTGCGGTAACACATTAAGGTATTTTATATTTTACCCAAACGTGATGATTTTATTTTATTTTTAACGCTCGCCTACTCACGCTCTCCGTTACAAAGTACGAACTGGATGCCTCCGTGGTGTTGTGGCTAAGATGACTCACACACGGAAGGTTCCGGGTTCGATTCCCTATGAGAACACAAAAATGAAAACTTTTACCACTGTTTTAACTTACCACTTTTACCACTGTTTTAGGGAAATATAACTTTTTTTAACGATTTAAAATTAATAAGCGTCTATGAAATACTGAGTAAAACCATTATTTTTTCCAGTTATTAGTAGCATAAAGTCTAGTTTTTACAATAAATGTTACAAATACAAAATACACTCTCACAAAAATTAGCAAAAAAATCCCAT
Organism: Micrasema longulum; assembly: GCF_059751315.1. Lineage (NCBI taxonomy): Eukaryota > Metazoa > Arthropoda > Insecta > Trichoptera > Brachycentridae > Micrasema > Micrasema longulum. The sequence goes on along the minus strand of NW_028277683.1, from coordinate 747,110 downwards.
AGTGAAAGGCTCGTGTATGAGCATACATAAAAAAAAAAGACTGCTGGAAGAATACAATAGAAGATATCAAAAGTCTTGAAAAAAATACATAAACACGCAACTTTTGTAAAGTCATTCTTCTTGTTCTCTTAAATTATTAAATGATGGAATATTTATTTATTTATTTAATTTTACAAAACGCCCAAGGGGCACTTACAAATATAACGTGAGCATACAAAGAAAACTGGCAAAGTATTTTTTTTTGCAATATTGAGTTTTTTTCATTAAGTATTACCGCTGGATGTTAACTTTAACTGAAAAAAAAACAAGTCCACTTATATTTCATTTTTTTTTGTACAAAATTTATAATTGCGTATTTATTTAATTTTACAATACGCCCAAGGGGCATTTACATAAATTATAAAGGTAAGTACAAACATAGTAAGTAATAATTTAAAAAATAAACAACACCTTTTTTTTGTATACATTGTTGAAACAATAAAAATCATACTGCGATGCAAAATATAAAGTAAAAAAGAAAAAAAATGTTAAAATAAAAAAGCAAATTGTTTATAACTTTAAACAAACAAAATATGTGTAAATTTATATACGTATAAAAAAATATGGTTTTAACAAAATAATGTTTAAAAAAAATGGTTTACAGGAAGTATATATATAAGATAGTAATATAATATATGGTACACAAAAATATTTGATAAATTAATTTCAGAAAGAGGTAAGATAATACACATCGAAAAATAATAATACGCAGTGAAAAAATTGCATGAAAAATAAAGTTTTATTACGACTTTAATAATTGTTGTATTAAAAATGTCTATATTTCAAGTAAATTTGTTGACTAAGGAATGTAAACGCGGAATCAAAGAGTTTTGTGCATAGTTAGTACTTACGTATGTAAGCACTTAAATATTAAAACCATCAAATAATTGTCTACTCCAGTTAAAACATACAATGTACAAATCTACATTCTACAATTTATTTGTAACTCTAATTTTACATTCGTGGGATTTTCACAATAAAATTATCGCATTCATAAGAACTCATTGTACAATAATTTTAATGTCATTCCTTGAATTTTTATTAATTTTAATTAAAACAAAATTCCATTGTTTTGTAACGTTTTACTACTTGTTCGGACTTAAATGGATTACATCACAAGTTCTTAAGAATCAACCAATGATAGATTGACGGTTTCCGGAAAGCCAAATCACCAATCAGAAGAACTCACCGACTAGTACTCGTAACATGTAAATACGTTAGTAGTAGATATACAAACTTTAAAAAAAAACTTTTTTACTTTGATTTGAATTTTTAAACTACTTTCATTTATTTATTTTTTTTCTGTCTTTTTTGCACAAAAAATAGTAAATTGATAACCTTGGATCATAGAATTAAGATTAGAAATAAAAATAATATACCTAATATGGAAACTATATTCAATAAAACTATGTGATTGTACTGTATGTTTCCTCAATATTTTTTTATTTTTTTAAATCACAGGTGGAGTAATTTCAAAATAACAAAACTTCGATTATATTCAGAAATCACTGTAAAAACAAAAAGTCGGTCTCGTGGTGTAATGGTCAGCGCGTAAGCCTGCGATGCAAGAGGTCTCGGGTCCGATTCCCGACATGGTTGATTTAAAATATTTATTGCAAAGGGTGTTTTTACACCAGAATATTTCATAGTCCCTGGACTGGTACCTGAAGCGTAAAACTAATCATCTTACATTTATGTAACAAAAATGATCAAGATACGCTGCGATCGGTGTACCAATGCAGTGCCTTATTCACCATTAGATTCGGAAAGGGAACGATAATGATAATGATTGATTATGTCCAAATGCTTGCAGACTGGCTGGATTTCCTCACTAGGGAGTTGTTCATATTTAAATTTATTTCAAAATAGAGAGAAAACATTTTTGAGAATGGAATATGGAAGTCTAGGCATTTACAGGGCTTATGACCTGTCAATGGCTGGTTTAAGTGGCCACTTTATACACTGTGTAACATTCACCATTCTGCCCATGTTTGAACATCCACATTTCCTCAACTCTTCCATCTGTTGACTTTTGTGAAGTAACAACAAATTTAAATATAAAAAACTCCCTAGGGAGGAAATGCAGTCAGTATGCAAGCATTTGGACAAACTCAAACCTTTTTTTAACCAAGAGCTGAAACCTTTATCACGTGGGTGAGATTCATCCGGCTGAACCAAATCACCTACTAGGCAACGCCTGAAAACGATTTTCCAATTTGTATACTTCTTCTTTTACCAGTTAGTAATTCAACAATGTTTGATTATGTCCAAATGCTTGCAGACTGGCTGGATTTCCTCATAAGCCCTGTAAATGCCTAGACTTCCATATTCCCTTCTCAAAAATGTTTTCCCTTTCTTTTGAAATAAATTTAAACGATATTAACTATTACCGGTTTATGGCAAAATTTTTGAAAAAATACTTTGTGCTAGAATTACTTGGTATTTGTTAAAATTTGAAAAAATATCCAAAAACCAATATGGTTTTCTTCCACAAAGAAGTGCCGAAGATGCCCTCAATGCAGCAACTTCTTTTATTCAGAAGGAAAGAGACAACAAAAAATTTGTCCTGGTTATTTCTCTTGATATTAGAGGGGCGTTCGACCATGCGTGGTGGCCTGGCATAATGGCGAATCTAAGAAAAAAGGAAATACCTCAAAACATATATATGGTTTTAGTTAATTACTTAGAAAACCGCATTACTGAAGTAGAACACTATAACGAAAAGAAACGTAAAATAAATACCAAAGGATGCATCCAAGGCTCTGTTCTGGGCCCTACTTTATGGAACATAATAATTGATGAAGCTTTGGAACTTTTAGAAGGACATATAATTTACAAGCATGCCTTTGCGGATGACATACTCATAGCCATAGCGGACAACGACCTAAAAAATGCAGAGTCTCAAGCCAACAGTGTTCTTGAAATTCTAAGCCAATGGGGAACCAAAGTCAAGCTTTCGTTTGCTCCAGAAAAAACTAATTGTATGATCATCACGCGAAGAAAAAACTTTCAGACACCAATTCTTTATATGAACAATATTGCTATTGCAAATGTCACCAATTTTAAGGTCTTAGGTGTGATTCTCGATGACCATTTAGCCTGGAATGCACATCTGGATCACATTTGTAATAAGCTTAACAATATTTATAAACAACTATCACGAGCCGCCAGGGCTACTTGGGGACTAAAGAGTGAGATTTTACAGATATTATACAAATATATAATAACGCCAATTGCTACTTACGGCGCAAGTGTATGGGGTGATTCAGTCACGAAAAAAAAGAACATCAAAAAGCTGAGCAGTGTACAAAGAATGATAGCCATCCAAATTATAAAAGGATACCGAACTATTTCTACCGAGGCATCGCTAGTAATCGCTGGTACTAAGCCCTTAGATATTGCGATAACTGAAAGATCTAAAATATATCATGCAAAACGATACGGATATGTAGATGACATTCCCGAGGATAGAAATATTCAGCGATGCATAGATTATAAAGATCTACGACACCCAGCCACTCCTATTAAAATAAATATAATTATTGATGTTGAAATCACGAGCAATTTATATGAAATAAACATTTTTACCGATGGCAGTAAAATGGAAGGACGAGTCGGAGCAGCATTTGTCATTTTTAAAAATAAAGTTGAAACTGCTAAAAGACAAATAAAGTTGGCAAATGAGTGTACTGTCTTCCAAAGTGAACTAGTAGCTATAAGAGAAGCTTTGAAGTGGACACTAAAAAATGCCAAAAATTCGACAATTATGCTACATAGTGACAGCATGTCAAATTTACAAGGATTGAATGATCCAAAGTCCACAGATCCAATCATTTACGAAATTAAAGAGCTTGCTGAAAAAAATACCGAACATGTAAAAAACGAAATTGCAATGACATGGATTAAAGCACACGACGGCAACATGGAAAATGAGCGAGCGGATGAATTAGCGAAAAAAGCTTCCAAAATGAGAACTCTCCCTACCTATGACCACATTCCAATATCATATATTAAAAAAATAGTGCAAGAAACATCATACGATACTTGGAACAAAAGATATTTATCAAGTGATACAGGCAAAATAACGAAATTGTTTTTCAAAAATATAAAAGATGCCGAGATATTGGATATTTTTGGGCGGACTTACGAGCTGACTCAAATGCTTTCAGGTCATGGTGCTTTTCGAAAGTATCTTCACAGATTTAAAAAAAGAGATAACGATTGCTGCCCTTGCGATGGACTCAGCTCTCAGGAAGTCCTACATATATTACTTGATTGTCCCATGTTTGATGCCGAGAGGTTAAACTGCAAACAAATGTGCGCACAATTCAGCCAAATTTTTGAAAACCCAGAGGAAGTTATAAAAAATGAAGCTACTTCCGAAAAATACATTGACTTTCTAAAGGCCATAGTTACAAAAATGAAAAAAATTAATGAGGGAATCGACTCAGGCCCGTGAAAAATAACTATTGTGCAAAATATACACACCAGGAAAAAAAGCTTTGTATGCATAAGCAAAGCAATGAATAACGGGAACAAGAGGGAAAAAAAAAAAAAAAAAAAAAAAAAAAAAAAAATTTAAACGATAATGATGATTAATACCCACCGTCCATGTCCATGCACATGTGGGATATTATTTTCACCGTATTATGTACCTATAAAAAAAAAAAAAACATGTGTCGATAAACGTAATCCACCCACTTAAAAATGTATACAAAAAAATTGAAAGAAATATTTGCCGAGTCGGGTCATTCGAGAGCACGCAATTTCAACACGAGTTGCCTATTGTGATATCTGAACTCTTTTCGGCCTCTTCCTTAATGAGACGCCGTAGTCAATGGATTAACTTGTCTGTATCTAGAGGTCACTATTGCTTGTGGTATGTTGCAATTGTGCTTTACAATTTCATTTTCACGGGCAGTCTTGCACAAATGGGTCATTTATGTTTTCAAACCATGGTATTTAAACGTTTAAAAATTGCAAATCTGACTATTTAAAGAATCTAAATTAATATAAATGAATATAAATTCAATGGACATTTCTTAGACATCTTAACTGGAGATGCAGGTATACCGATCTCAATTATATGTCTTCCTGCAAAAAACACCACTTGCTTACTTTAGAAGATCGCCGTCTACTGTTGGACATGGGGGTGCTTCATGACATACTTAGTGGACGCCTTGATAGTCCGGCTCTTTTGTCGGAGTTATCATTAAATGTCCCCGGCTACCGCACCCGTCACCAGCCAGCAGTTCGTACGAACTATGCCCAGAACTCTCCACTTATACGTTTTGTTAGTGAATATAATTTGAACTTTCCCCTTATTGATCCATTTGATTGTAAAAAAATAACATTTAAAATGCGCGTCTTAAAACATACTTTTTTGTCTTATACTTAGTTTCAATAATAAAGTCTTATTTTATCTTATTTTATTTTATTATATTTTATCTCTAATTCTTAATATTTTAAATATATTTATATTTTCGACACTTGACACTTGTGCAATATTTACACACATGTCCACCCTCACCCCAATATAACACCCACCCTCTCACTCACTTACACTCACACAAACACACTAGTATGTATTGTACGTGTATTTAATGTATTTTATTTGTTGTATTTTTGTTACATGTATTACTGTTGATATCCCTAATAAATAAAATAAAATATAAAAAAACCAAAATAAACGTTTTTAGACAAGTAATATTTTTACCTAGGGAGTGTGACATGTGTACACGTCTATTACAACAGAGACGAAGAAAACTGCCTTATTCTTTAAAATGGGGGTCAGGGCATGCGCCGTAAGGTGTAATGGCAACGGTTCGGAAGAAATGTTTTCGCTAAGAAAAATAAATTTAACGCTTAAAATTACAATATACCAGAAGGCGCGTAGAACCAAGTTTGTATGCATCGTACAGTGTCCAAAAGTCCCCCCTCTAACCGACATCCCGCCTGCGCGCATGCGTGAATTGGCCGCATAATGTTGCCGCGCAATTTAATTTCAAAGTCGAATTGAATTCTGACATAATTCTGACATTCTGTCCAATTCTTTACCATCTTATAAGTCCACAATATCAAGTTTATTTGTAGCTGCTCGTCAAACTATTATTGACAATTCAATTTCACACATTAAAAAAAAATACTTACTTGTTTATTTTTATTACCTTATACTTGTTTTTTATTTTTTAATATTATATCAAATTGCATTATAGTATTGGCAAATACGCATTTCATAGATACATATTTTTATTTCTTATTTTTTCGTGATAATATATGCTTGCTTGTTTATTAATTTAACTAAAAAATGTCTTTCTTGCTTACCGTAACACTTTATTTATTGTTTGCTTTACAGAATTTATTTCATAAGCTTATATCTTTGCATTTTTTGTTTATATGCTAACTGTTTTTTCTTGCATACCTTTGTTACTATGGTTTTTTTTGCTTTGTAAAACTTTTTATCATATCCTTTTTAACTAATTTCACATTTTTTTCTGTATATTCTGTTTATTATTTAGTATGTTAGCATGTATTTCATTTTTTTTTGTAAATGCCTTTTGGGCGTTAATGAACAAAATAAATAAATAAATAAATAAATAAATAACTGTCGGTTTTGAAAACGACCGCCTAGGTGCAAAGATAATAAAGCTAGATTTTACCCTATCAACGTGTAAGAGCATCTAGGCGTTAAATGTTTCTACTATTAAAAATAAATATTGTTATTTTTTCCATCCGTTTTACTATCTTCCTGAGTATACGTATCGAGGCATTTGTTTGATGAGCTCGGTTGATATACCGAGCTATTACAAACCTCATCAAACAGACGATTTTTAAGCATACCGTCTTGGTAATTGTCAAAAGTCATATAAAAATCACGTTCAAGCGAGCATTTTTTGCTTGAATTGGGATTTATTAGAATTTATAATCGCTTTGAAGTGGGCACTTTTTATCACAGACGCCTATTTATAATATAAATGAGAAGTTTTTAAAATTTAAATGAAATAAGAAATGCGGACTAAATTTTTGGGGTCATTTATTGGTCGGATTCGATCATATGATGTCAAAATGACAAGCCGTATTATATTCAGGGGTATTTTATTTTTATTTATTCACTTTTGAAACTAATACAGTCATAGTTATAAACAATACATAAAGAATTATAACAAATAACAAGACCAATTATTAGTTTCATATAGGAACAAAAATATAAAATAAAAAAACGAAACGTGCGGTTCGATAGGGGTGAAGGGAAGGGGGATGGGAAAATAGGGAAGGAAGAGAAGAATAAGAAATAATAAATAAATATTAAACAATGCAAAAAGAAATAAAAATGTATATAAATGTACACATACAACATACATACATATACATACACACACACATCCATTTTATATATTTTTATAGGTGTATATATGTATACATACATACACATACATACATACATACATACATACATACATATACACACATTAACATGCATATATATATATATATATATATATATAAACACATACATGCACACATTAAAATAACACACATACGCGTACATGTATATAATTAATTATAAAATAATGAAAACTAATAAGTGAACCGGTAAAAATAGGTAAAGAGAGATAGTACAGAAGTTAAGTCTACCGTCTCGATATGTACAGATGAAGATAGCGTTCATAATCACGGCACTATATCACATTAAGCTGAGCATTGGGCAAGACGATGGAGAAGAAGAAAGATCTAATTTACGATTATTATCTTATACACATGGGGAGCGATACCTGCCAATAATATGTAATATTAATAATAAGTATGGACATGAATAGTTACTCATGTTTAGCACTTAGATATTGATTTATTCGACCCAGTTAGCTGTCTGACCTTAGGACTTTTCGGCAAAATATTACTGTAGGCGTACATATATGTGAGAGATCATAAATTACACTTGTACCTGCAGTCACAGACCAAACTGTATTGAAACCTGCAATAAGTGTAATGTCGGTTCACGCGGATTGGAAAACTGAAAGGCAGTCGATCGTGCAGTTCGTTGGTCCAGACAAACAAACAAACAATCCATATTAAAGGTACTCTTTTACGAGTAGTTTAGTCGCCTTCTGTTTGATGCGCGTATGCGGTTTCAGGACTATTCTTAATTCTATGCATACGAGTATATATGTATAATTGAATATGTCGCCGCCAAATAGTTTAATCAGGCACTCAATAGAGCGGCTATGCTTAAATGCCGGCATTCACGCGAATGGCTAGCCCATGAAGCTGAAGCGTCATATTTATTTCATTATACCTCTGTGATACAATACGAGTTTTAAGACCCGCCATTAGTGTTACATCAGTGGACGAAAAAGTTACGTATTAATTCCATTGTTCATACGTCTTTACACACTAAAACTGCTTGAGTTCTCGGTCTCAATGACTGAAAATATTTTAGGTTAGAACACAAAGAAAATGGAGGCAAAATCTGTTTAGAATTTGTATCATTATGCTTTTTTGTACTGTAGGTCAGGGCGTTTGCCTTATTAGTTCAAACAATGCCATGCAACCCACGTCTTTATCTTTATATTGCAAGAAACATTTGGATGTGTTTTATTTTAATTTTTTTCTTCAGTGTGGTCTTTTAAAGTTTCTTTAGATATTTTTATTTTTAAATGAGTAAGCAATTGCAACAGCATTAATATTTTTTTCGTGGGACGTCGAATAAATTTTCTGCAAGGGTTTAAAATATGCATATTTTGAATAACCCGAAAACAAGACGTTTCGCGCTCTGTGGGAAAAACGGCACGAATGGCGTTTTAGAGCTAAATTGCATGTAATGTTTATTAGAAGCGCAGTCGACGGTAATAACGCGTGACGTCAAAATGACGTGATGCCAACTGTGAGTCGTTTTGTAAATGCTCATTTTAAACACGTTTATTATAGTATTAAAATACATGTTTTGAATACATTAATAGTTATATCGTAAAAATTAGAATCGTAAAAAAAAAATTAAATCAAAAGTAAATTTTTTTTAAAGCAAATCCCGACTTGTACCCTCCCCTATAAAACCTAGAATTCCCTATTTTTTTATTTGTTGTTTTTAGACTAATTCTAAAATTGTACAAAAACATTTTGTTATGAACCTCGTATCAATTTATTGAATTACCGTCATGTTTTGGAGAGGTCAACCTATACCAAGTAAATTTTTGCTTTTTCTCCGACAAGATTAAACACGAAGAATTATCTATAACCGGTGCACGTTAATGGCATGTGTCCTATCAGCAATTTGGTTTTATATTTTTGTGCAATACTGCAGTGGTGAAGGTTTATAGGGGGATTTGCATTTTAGAGTAATTAATGTCCTGATAAAGAGAAAGTTAAGTGGGTATAAACAATAATTTATTTACATTTAATGAAAATGCTCCTTTTTTGTTTCCATTGTTTTTATTCCTGGATCCTCTTCCTGTCTTCTTCCAAACTCATCACCTGAACCCATATTTCTCATTATATGTATAACATAACCTTATTGTCATTACTCTAGATTTGATTGATTGCGTCTTCATACTCACGTACAGGAATCTGAGCCTTATTATCGTGGTATCAACGCTAAATCAGGGTCATTTTCGTCAGTTGAAATTTAATATTCTAACGAAATAATAATTATTAAAATTTGGTGAAACATTATCTGGGTAATTCAATCGCCGTAAGCTAAAACCGTAAGCCCTGCCCCGTAAGCTGAAACTGTAAGAATATATATTTAAATAAAAAAAGTTAAGACTTCAACATGATAGTTTCAAAGATGTGTTGTTTTTTTAATGAGTTACTAGAGATAATTCTCTCTATAATTATTATTACAATATTTTCACTCTCAATTTAATTTCATAATTCAATCTCATATTTTTCATTTACTTTTAATTTGAATTAAGATTTCGGCTCATAATAATTCAGGATGTTTTTATTTGCTGACTAAATTATTTTTTGGTTGCCTGGAAAATATTGCTTTTAGCAATTAGCCTGATAAAGTACGTATATACAATATGGACGGGCATGACATACCGATATTTAGAGGGAGTATTTTTATCGACAAATCCACTCCCCTACAATGACCTACCTCACCCCCCTTTAAATGGCCGCCATTTTTATTTTTACCTTACGATTACGCTAGTGCATGAACAAAAATTTCAATAACTGAGTACGTAAATATCGCAGAACAATAAATTTGGTGTTATTCGCACGATAACATATTGTTCTAGCGCCTACTAAACAAATTTTATTGATACTAACGGTCAAACATACCTAAAAACATTCAAACACAGAAAAAAGTATGCGAACAATGTATTTTTTTTGTGCATTTCGCACATCATTCAAAAACTAGTCTATTAAGTGGTATTTTTTTTTTGCTATTTCTATTATTTCGCTATGTTATCTACAAAATGAAATAAAATTTATTGTAAAATAAATAAACTGATGCCGATGACAGTCCTTTAGACATCTAGACTTCCTTACTTATCCTCTTTTCTTTAAATATTTATCTGTACTAGTCCTATCGGTTATTTATAAAGAAAAATTTCAATAAAAATACTTATACTAATTACCGTTAATTGGTAAACCAAAAATAAGTAACTTATTAAAATTAATTTTTTTGTTGCAACTGAGAGGGAAAACATTTTTGAGAAGGGAATATAGGAGTCTAGGCATTTACAGGACCTATGACCTATTTACAGGACTTTTTCCTCTCTGTTGCAGCAAATTTAAATATGAACAACTCCCTAGGGAGGAAATCCAGCCAGTCTGCAAGCATTTGGACATACTCAAACATTGTTGAACATATTTAAAGGCTGTCTGCTTTCTGTGTTATGTTAGTTGTAGCCATGTACAACGTGTCTTTATGTTTAAGTGCCAAAATAATCGCGTTAATCAATAATCAATCAAGTTTTGGGTGACATTGTAAAATATATGCCAACTATAAATTGGTAATTAAAGCTCACGACTCTTAATCGTAAAATATAGATAAGGCTCAAGTTAGTGAAACCAGGTAGGTAATTGGCTCATGATTAAAACGATAGAAGTCTGTTAATTTAAAATACAAATAACAATTCTTTTTAAAAATATGTAATTAGTATGATAGTAGAACTTTTTATAATAATAATAAAAACTATTTATATATTTGTGCTTTTTAAACAAATAAAAAAAATGTTTGATACACACGTTAATTTTCAAATTTCAGCTGTATTTTAGTGGGTATATATAGTTTTGACATATCAACTTGTTTTTTTAAGTATTTATGTAATATATATTATATAACGAGAAATGTTAAATCAGGTAATGTATTTAGAAATAGGCTGGAAGAAGATCCAGGAAATATATCTATAATTTTTTTTTAATTGGGGAAATTGGGGTCTTAGGAATGTACATAAACCTTTCCAGTGAATGCAGGGTACTGTATTTTTTTTTATAACCTCAGTGATCTGTTCTTGCCATGTTAAGAGTTGTTCCATAACAACAATTGGACGCAGCAGCCTCCCATAACGAGCGTCTTGAGGATGCGGCGGTGGACACGTGCTGCGCATGTCTCGGGAGAACCGAAACCCAAGTTGCCTGTTCTTTAAACCTGCGAGCTCACGTCATGGAAGGTCGTCAATGACGATCTTTAGACTTTATTCGGTGGAGTTAAGGGGCGCTGAATTGACGTCGGAAGAGGCAAAAATGCTGGTTGGCGATAGGGTCTCCTGGACGCAACTGGTGTGTCCACATGCTTCACTTTGGAGCGGATGTGGAAAAGAAGAGAAGAAGAAATAATTTAATCAGATTGTGGTTCCGTGGCTAGTGTTGCGAACTCACTGATCAGAGGTCCGAGGTTCAGAACCCCACTCTACCCCAACTTGATTTTCTAATGGTGAGTTATTTACAACTCGTTGGAAATGGCCCCAAAAATCGAAACATTTGGATAAATAATAAGAACGCAAAAATTTCATTTTATTTTAAAAAAAAAAACAAAATTTTAAACTGTTTCTGTGAAAATAATCCTATTATTGTCGACGTAGGAAAGGTCGAAAAATTTAGAATGGAGATTTTTGCCTTTTAGATTTATTGCCAAAAGAACTAATAAGAAAAACTTAACATCTCATGTATGTCATCATCATCATCATTTCCTTTCCACACCTAATGGTGCATTGGGCATCGCATTGGTACACAGAGTTGAGGAAATGTGGATGTTCAAACATGAGCAGAATGGTGAATGTTACACAGTGTGTAAAGTGGCCACTTAAACCAGCCAATGACAGGTCATAGGCCCTGTAAATGCCTAAACTTCCATATTCCCTTCTCAAAAATGTTTTCCCTCTCTGTTGAAATAAATTAAAATACGAACAACTCCCTAGGGAGGAAATCCAGCCAGTCTGCAAGAATTTGGACATACTGAAACATTGCTTAAAATAATTATATTTAAATGTATCTACGAATTTCTTGCTTATCTCGTTATATATTTGAACCAAAAATTATTGACCTCGGAAAAGTGTGTTAGTAAAAAGGTTTGACCATGCTATTTATCGATTTGTCTGTCAACTATCTCTCTTTTATATTCTTGAAAACATCATGTTATTTCTCCATTAAGTGCCATATTTTTATGCACAGGTGTTTAATAAATACATTCACATGTCCAAATATTGTGTTGTGCTGAAAATAGAGAAAGCGATTGATTGATTATTTAATGTCATTAATAAACCATGCATTATCAATGTGTGTTTATGTATATATATACTTTTTTTTAAATATTAATTTTTTATTTTTTTATTATATTAATAATTATAATAATTTTTACGTTACTGCACGCACCTACACAGTAAAAATATACATTATAAATATTTTACTATAAGAAACAAAGAATAAACCTAAGAGAACAAATGAAAACTCAATTCATTTCATTCATTATTCCATGTCCGCTCCTTAGTTGGAGCATATGGTGTCCACAAAGATTCTCCAAGCATCTATGTCAGCTGCTAGCTCCTGTGCATTCGTCTCGTAATTCTGACACAAACTGACGACGAGCAATCAGCAGTGGACATCCAGGATGTCGAAAACCTGATGCCTTTTAAATTAGGCAAGCGTGGTTAAGGCTCTCGGGAGGTATCCGCAGCACATGGCCAAGCCAACCGTATCGCCTTCGCTCGATGACAGTTGTCACCGGAGTTTCCTGGGTCCGTTCTCTTATTACTTTATTCCTCACAAAGCCAAACCACCGCACACCCGAGATTCATCTGAGACGCCTTTTCTCAAAAATCAGAATTTCGCTGTTTTGGGCCCTAGTGAGGTGCCAAGATTCGGTTTCGTAGAGGAGAATGGGTGTTAAGCAGGCGTTATAAGGGCAGTATTTGGTTTTCACTGAATGAATATCCGATCTCCAGCCGATCGACAGCCTTCATACTGTTGAATTTGGTGCCTGCTACTCCTAACCGCACTCCCAGTTATTTTTGAAATCTGCCATTTTCCGTAACAAAATACTCCCAGGGCCGCGATTATGAACAGCTATCTCCATCGGTATATACATAGACGGTATTTTTTTATTTATTTTTTATTCAGAAAACATACAGTCATACATAATAAGTATTAAAAACATCAATTTTCAACATAAAAAGACCAATTAAGTTTTCATAAATTATGCAAAAGATATAAATATTAAATGTGACAAAAAAAATAAATATGAATTTCAAGTGAGAAAAGAATAATTGCTGACATTTGCGTTTTCCATGGAGGTAATAAATTAAAATACGGAATGTACACTCCGAGCCATCCACGCACACACATGAACGCACATATAAAACAAACACAAACATATACATTACATGCGGCACATATACACAGCATAAACCACTCAAGATGCACATTTAGCAACTATCCCAAATAATCGACCCCATGAAGAAATTTTCTGTACAAATGCAACGTGCAGTTAAAATGTCTACATCAATACTGAGTCCGTTATAATTTCTACAGGTACATCTAATGAATGAATTCGAGGTATAATTGTTTTTACAAGTTGGTACATAAAAAAGGGAATTTAATCTGGTATAGCGAAGAGGACAACAGAAACCAATATTTTGTAAAAGATACGGCGAATCAACTATATTGTTGAGAATTTTGAAAAGAATAATTAAATCACATGTAAGGCGCCATTTTTGTAGTGATTCTATATTAAAATCGATCAAAGATGCGCCGTAATAATTTTCAATGTTGCCAAAACGATATTCCAGGCTCCTTATAAATTTCTTTTGAATGTTTTCAATTTGATTAATATATACATTATATTGAGGGGACCATACTAATGAAGCGAATTTGAGATGACTTCGCACATAAGTATAGTAAAGAAGTTTGAATGTATTTGGTGATGAGAATGGCTTGGAGATTCGTAAGATAAACCCATAAACTAATATCGGTATTTATGTACGAAAGTGTGTATATTCGTTCGAATATTCAAAGTGTTTTCGTATATAACACAAAAACAAGGTGTGAGGCCCCCGAACGCACTTTGAACCCACCTATCTCATGTCACGCGCAAGGCACTACTAAAACAAAGCAAGTTATCGATGCTTTAATTCTTTCGAGCTACTGAATAGGAGCGGATGCGTCGTTGTCAATTATTATGTAAGTAGTGAGCGTTTACAAATGTGCCGGGTGCCGCACGCCTGGGTTAATTGACGCTGGTACAATAAACAAAAAAATAACATTAGCGTGAGTTTGTCCTAATTTCTTTAGACAAACTCTGTTTCCTCAAGCAATTTTTGCAAGATTGCCAGATTAATCAAAGGATTTCAGGCATAAAATTATTTGTGTTGAAGGTCAATATACCCATAAAATAACATACGAAATGTTTTTTTTATTAATGAATGAAAAAACAAAAACGTTTTGTTTCTATTTGATGTGACGTATTCTCACACCTTGAAAATAAATATTTACAAATCAACTGTAACAATCAACATAATTAAGCCAAATCCTTGAATTCGATGATTTTAGTATCTTTAAATCTTTAATTTATTCATTACATCCGGATGTGGACTGTAATGGTAATGTTAAGTAACAAATTGTTCATTATTAATATAGATCAGATTAATTCATTTTGTGTGGGTTAAGACCGTCGTTTTAAAATACTTATGTAACGTAATGTATGTATTCAATAGTTAAACGGGAAACAAAATAGTAATTCCTCAACTGTTACATTATTACATACAATAATAATTTCAAGAAAAATGTTATCAATTCAGACTCTTTCTGGTGCTACTCTAGTTACCGAAAATGGGTGCTTGTTTTTGATGAAGACCATCGCCATCCCGTGAAACGACGCAATTGATCCGGCATTCCCAATTTTTTTCGGCAACTTATAAAACATCTTTAGTCCTTTATGGTACAGCTTGTTCGGAGTTGCCTTGATTCTTGTTTTTGGAAGTCTGAAACATTCACCTCCTTTCGTAAGGTGTATATTTATGTTTTTCCTTTTTTTTTAAAAATGTTATTACTATTTTATTTTATTATTACATCTGAGCATGTTTTTCATTCTTTATTTCAATTCTTAATTTTTAATTACTCTTAGAAATTTTCTTCATTTTAATATTATTTCCATTTGTAAATACTCACTACAAACTACAAACTTTAAAATACATTTTTTTCACTTAAATTTTAATTTTTAAACAACTTTCATTTATGTTTTTCTTTTTCCTTCTCTTTTTTATACTTTCATAATTAACCTTACATATAATTGCTTTATAATATGGAAACTTCACTGGTCCATTAGAATTCAGTCTAATTGTGTAAAATATCAAACTTTGTAACTGTACTGTATGTTTCCTGAATAAAAGAAAAAATAAATAAATATAAATGAATTACGTTATTACGCTAAATATTTCTGAACATGTTTTGTTCGGGTAGTACTTTACTTTTTAATTAAAATCTTAATAGGTACCGACCAGGAGCGTGTGGTTAAGTTTTCTGTTAGGAAAGCAGTCATTTGGTACTAGGTACATACATACATACAAAGGTTTAATTTGTGTCTACTACTAAGACAGAAATTCAAATAAAGTGCTTTGAAATAAACTACAAAGCAATTTTATACCATAATTTTAAAATAAAAGAGTTGTATATCATAGTTTAATGTTATAATACCATCGTGTCAACCAGTTTAAGTGATAATTTTTTTATAAAACCGTCGCAATACATAGAAAATGAAGCTGGATGTGTTTGTTAGGATTAGTTCCAGAGATATTAAAGATTTTTATTTGCGCATGCGCGGACTCTTCTGTTCTGTACTGGCGTCCCGCCCTAAAGGAACTAAAGCACTTGCGTAGTTCCATAATCCAGAATCAGACAAAGCGCGGTGTATTTTATACCAGTTTGCGCAAAACTGCGCGGTCGAACGGTTGTGTGTTAGGTTGTCGCAATTTTTTGGACGTTATTGATGAATGAATATAGAACTCTTCTTAAATAGCTTCGATTAAAAAAACAAAACAATAATAAAATGTTTCTTGTAGTTATTTAAAGGAATTCTAGATGATTCTATTAACTAAAAAGAAAATAAATGCTAATTGTTTAGAGGTCAAATTTTTAGGGAAGCTTTGGTTCCATCTAATATATGGACGGACCGCGCATGGTACCGACGTATAAAAGTATTATTTGTCTGACCGGAAGCATGTAGAAAATTGTGAACTTTTTTGTGTCATGAAAAATATGCTAATAAGAAATTGTATACAAGAAAAGTAAAGAAAATACGCATCATGTTTTAGTCGAATTTGAATTGTTTTGCCCTCTAACGAGGTAATAGTGAATAAATTAGCATAAATCCATAGATAAGGCGGGAAACGCAACTGTCATCTGTCATATAATTATTTAAGTATATGTTTACACAAGAAAACCATTAGTGTAATGATCTTAATAAATAAATTTCTATTGTTAGGACTGTCACGAACTAAATGCTTTTAATGATTCCATTTAAATTTAGGCACTGAGGCGCAAAAGACCGATCAAGGTTATATTTTTAAAAGTTTATTGAAATGGAGAAATGCGTAGGATATAATGATACATATCACGTTACAATACATTAATAATATTCTTAGAGGTGGAGGTCAGTGCTTCGCAAGCTTCTGACGTCAATGCGACCTGTGAAGATCTATTCTGACGGGACATAATAATATAAAGAATTTCTAATATTATTAACGAACTTGAATAAAAAAATCTTATTTCTAATATTTTACATAGTACCTTTAAAATATGAAAAATAAGGGACAACGTACGTTCCAATAAAAGGAATTTACCATATTTCAGTTCTAAATTCTGTGATTCACAATATTTTGTGAGATCAAAAATATCTATAATATTGGTTGTAAATATTTCTTGAGAAAACACAAAACCTTGGTTTAGTTATTATTTATTTCTTTATTACTGAGTTTTTTTTTATATTTCTATCTGTCCAGAAGGAAAAAGAATACTATTCTGTTTGTGAAATAGAACCAGAACCTTTAACGAGTATTTTCGACTACATGGCTGCTCTCAGGTAAAAGTCCTGAATAGTGATATCAGTGGAGATAAGCCCGCATAACCGCAATATTTCATCATTAACACTTTGTATCCCGAAGCCGTGAAAACACGTGATTATATAACCACGCGTTGTGTCCCGGTCCTGTGTTTTCACGTGGGTTACCAGATGTCTAAAAAAGTGCATTTTATTGAAATCTAGTGACTTTTACTAGTACTTTTTCGCCTCTGGTAAACCACGTGAAAACACGGGTCCGGGATGTGTCGCGTTGTGACGCGTGGTTATTGTAATCACGTGTTTACACGGCTCCGGGATACAAAGCACAAAAAAAAGAGTGAGGCCCTGTATATGTACGAACATTGCAATGCGCAATGTGGCTTTCCATAAAGGACAATTTTGGTAAAACTATCATGCAAAAATTACTTTTTTCATTATTTAAAATAAATCTGAGAAGTTTCAATTGATTTAACCAAGTATTTTCATAATTATGACACTTTTTAGAAACCCTTCACAAAGCATGAAAGTTCACAAAAATGGGCCGGGCACAGGGTAAATTCTATGTATATTCGGCCCTTACTCAAAGTGTTAAGCTAAGGTTTCTTAGGACAGCGGTGTCCGTATCTTAACGGCCGTAGTGGTGATGCGGTGGACAGCCGTCGTAACGGAGACTAGAGAGTGGTTTCCTAGGAAAACGGTGTTTGTAACATTAATCAACACCGTTTTCCCGGAAACCACTCTCTAGTCACCGTTACGACGGCTGTCCACCGCAGCACCGTTCACTATGGTCGTTAAGATACGGGCGCCGCTGTCCTAGGAAACCCTAGCTTTACTGGATTGGCACCATAGTTCAATCACAAATAACTATAGACGTGCTAATAAGTGACGTGATAACAATTTCTCACCATGATTTATTTATTTATTTATTCACACTCTTTATCAAAATACAATTCCATGTTCACTTTGCCCAGCAAACAAGGGTACATACCCCGTTCCAAGCTAGGCAATTACATTTTAATATATTATAATAGTTAACAAATTAATATAACATAACAAAATATAAACTTATTCGAATACACATTTTGATTCATATACATACAGACATACACATATATACACACATATATATAAATATACACATATATACACATGTACATACACACACACGTACATACACCCATGCGCATACACATACATACATTCATAAAATTATAATAAGATTGTTTATCGTATTCGCGATCACAATGGATCATCCGTGAACACCTAATATTAAATGTCAAAATATTTACGTTTCGCGACGTATAACCCTGCTGCGCAAATACATATTTAAATTTCACCGCTGTAAATGTGGAAAATATTCCAAAGCTGCTATTTTAATTAATTAGTTTATTTTTTATTAATATCCCTACAGAGATGAGGTAGAATTTTTTCAAATTCAGGATTATGGATATTCGAGCGTTTACAGGGCTTATGACCTGTCATTGGCTGGGTTAAGTGGCCACTTTACGTATTTTACAACATTCCCCTTTCCGCTTATTAGCGAATATCGACACAGGTAACATTTTTTTGATTTTTGTATATATGTTATTAAATGAGAAACCATTCACAAGCGTGTTGGAGCGCCATCTATGTATTGATATTGAAGTTAAGTATTTTTAATTAGCACATTACTTTATTTTATGTATTTAAGACTCTTACGAGTTAAATTAAGTACTAGTAATCGCCTGCAGATGACTCTGCAATTTATTTATACTTATATTTTGACCAGATCTTATTACACAACATTATTTGGTACGTGTATTTTGTACATACACATAATCCTGAATTTGAAAAAATTCTACCTCATCTCTGTAGGGATATTAATAAAAAATATATACCTACTCCCCCTTGGGAGAAATCCAGATTTGTGTATGTGTATGTACAAAATACACGTACCAAATAAATTAGTTTATTATTTATCATGCTATTCATTGCATTTAGCCGGCGGTTGGCAAGCCAAATGTCACGAAAAGCAGTCGCCATAGTAATTGTAATTGAATTTTCACTTTTTTGCATTAGATACTACTTACTATTTTGCAAATGCAAAATATTGTATTATTTTTTACAAGTAAACGCTTATTTTTCGCCAGAGAACTGTATTTATTTACGAGAAAAATAAAAAAAAACCGACACGAGCGTTGACTTAGAGATTACACACGCGTTGACTTATGACTGCGATAACTTAAGCATGTTCATTATTGTTCATTGTGATCGCTCAAATGCTTAGCATGTTTTTAAGCGGGTCGATAGTTCCTTGTGATTGAGCTACTAAACGTAGTACTGAGCACCTTACCTTACGTATAACAAGAGTGATATAGATACAATATTTAGAGTTTGTCCAAATTTTTGTAGACAAGGACTGGATTCAACTCCCTGGGGACCTGTTTATATTAACATATTACAACAGAGATGAAGAACATTTAAGAAAAGGTAATATAGAAGTCTAAATAAGGGTTTCAGCTCTTTAACTTCACAAACATCAACAGATGAAAGAATTGAAGGAATATAGATGTTCAAATATAGGCAGAATGGTGAATGTTACACAGTGTGTACAGTGGCCACTTAAACCAGCCATTGACAGGTCATAAGCCCTGTAGATGCCTAGACTTCTATATTACCTTTTCTTAAATGTTCTTCATCTCTGTTGTAACATGTTAATGATATAGATACTGTGCGATTAGAATACCAATGTGATGATGATAATCAACGTGCCTGTGAATGTATATAATATTACTTCTTATATGCCCTAATGAATATAACAAAACAAAATATATAAGCGCGAAGGAGAAATGTTTCGCGTATCTTGTCTTATTATACTTGTATGACCACAAAATAACATCTAATCCGGATCATCGAATCATGTATCTCCAGAAAAGATGGATCATAATGTCAATATGTGAAAAAATAGGAATGTAGGGTTTTAATCTTGTGATTTGATTAAAAAAAACACACCCAACTGGGCGAGACACGACAGTGTTTACCTATTTACAATTTAATTATACCTTAAAACGGAACTACCTAGATTCACACTGTTGATTCATTATTTGATATAAATTACATATTATTAGTTCTGTACATTTGCATACGGATAATATTGCAATATTGCCTTGGTACACATATTTACATATTATATTTATAAAAATTGAATATCGCATTGGAAGCGAAATCGATCGAGAACCTTCGTACTGTCGCCGGGGGTCTGATGAATAATTTCATTTATCAAACAGTGTTACCTACGTAAATATAATACACAATCAATCAAAGTGATCGAATGCAATAGTTAATTAATTGCGTGTAATAAACATTAATAAAAAGCAAAAAGCTGAGGGTAAATAAAGGTCAAATTTTATTTAAATGGACGATACATTTAACGAAGAAAGCAGCCAATCCACAATTTTGTAAAAAATAGATATTTAAACTTAGAATTTTTAAATCACGATTTTTTACTAAAAGCATTAAATTTTTTTAAGCTTAACGATAGAATAAAAATTATAGACCTTTTAAATTTATTCGAAATTGTAAATTCAATATGGGATTGCCCTAAACTGTTATCTCTTATCAACTTCAGGGTGCCTGGAAGAATGACTAGACAGGTGCCACCATTTTGAAGCAACAATTCACGGACAGTGTATACTTGTAATGCCATATTGAACAGACTTCATGAACTCGGCAATAGTTATTCCCACGTATCTGATATATTGAGTGTAGGGTATTGTTCCTATAGAACAAACCTTTTGAACCTTTTCAAAGATGGTGAATGGTAATGAGGAAGTTCAGTGGTTTTAAAAAAAATAATATTTGTTAATAGACTATTAAACTAAGTCAATTTATTTTTTTAAAATTTTTATATATCGATTTTTCAACGTTTTGTATTTCTGAAATAACTCCGCGTTTAACGTCAGAGGTTCATTTCCGCTTATTCTCATTCAGTTCTTCCCATTGGTCCAGAAGCGACAAGCAGACCGGAAATCTTCCATAGCTCTCAGATCATAGGTTGATTCACATGAACTAGTGATGTTATTTAAAGAAGTGCGTTTTTATTTAAATATTTTTTATTATTTTTTCCGTACATTGTCAAAAAACTTTGCACTCCAATTTAATGCTTTAATTTTTACCCCGCGCAAGAAAACATTTTTTGTATCCAATTTCCTGAAGTTCCTCAATATATTTTTTTATTTATACATTTCATCATGTATACAATTTTTGTTCACTTTGCTCAGCTATATGAAACGAAACTTCACGATTTTCTTGTTATATTACTTTAAAATATTTTATTATTAATTTTTATTTTTACATTTATTCTTAAATTGTTTAAACTTCTCCTAAAAATGTCGCCCGTTTAAATTATTTTTAAAGTTACTTTACTAAATTAATTAAGTAATTATTTGCAATTAAGTACTCTAATATAAATATAAAATAACATGCTCAATACATGACAAAAATGCATCAGAATGTTACTAATGCTGTCTGTTTTCTGCAAAATGCACATCGTGGGTTGTGTGATCAGCCAGACCTTAAAATCATTAAAACTGGTCAAATACATATTAAAATTATTTTTTGTCCTGTAGAAAAATGAATGTATGCATTATTTATCATTTGTTTAAGTAAAATAAAACGTTCGAACTGTTGCGTAGATTTAATTTTTCACTCTTTTCACAAAAGTGCTTTGTTATCTCAGTTTTACTTTACTATGGCTGGCTGATTTCTGCACAACTATGTTCAATTGTTCCTATACCATCTCTTATACATATTATCAAATCGTCTCAGAGAATACACCACAAGACAGGAGACGAATTAAGAGTGAACCCAGAACACCCAGGCTTGAGAACAATCACATTTTGGTTATTGTGTCCTCATCGGGAATCGACCCGAAACCTTCTGTGCGTGAATCAAGTACCTTAGCCATTACACCGCGAGGCCTGTAAATTAAGCATTTACACTTTTATTTGCAATTACCTTTTTTAATCTGCAATATAAATAAACAGGCTGTAAAATATTCATTCACTGAATTCTTTCACCAATTGCAGCGTACCTTGATCATTTTTATTACATGAAGATAAGATGATCAGTCTTACGCTTCAGGTGCCAGTACTGGGACTATGAATTAGTCTAGTGAAAATAAGGTATTGGTATCATATTTATTATTTACTTTTAAAAGGGCAAACATAAACATTCTTTTTTGTGCTCTAGTAATAATACTGTATATACGTGTATGTCATTTACAAATAATTTTACAGGTAATTAAGTTTAACTTTATGTTTGAAAACTGTCAAAATGGACACAAATGTCTTACTTAGGTATTCATGATAAAAATAACTTTAAAAAATACATTATTTAGGCAGTTTAGCTGACTCACCAGCAAAAACTAAAAATATGTATGTATATTTTGACTTGCAATTAATCTTTTGTATAAATAATTAAACGTAAATTGCTGTAATAAATGTGTTAATATGTATCAGTTAAAAATAAAATAAATAAAAAAAAACACCTTAGTAAATGATTATTTCATGTCAACCATGTCGGGAATTAAACCAGAGACTTATTCCATGGTAGGCAAACGCATCGACAATTTGACCACGAGAGAGGATATTTACCTATTATTTTGTTATTAATAGACTATATGTATTATTTTGAATAGTCAGTTAACAGCTCAAGGCAAAATAATATTACTTAGAATATTTCACACCTTCTTATACCTATATAAACAATATTTAATTTTAAAATGAACAAATTGCCAACACTTAAAAGATTTAACAACCTACAATTATTTTTTTAAAATACATTACGTCCTGTTCTGTTTTAGCTTCAATCAAAATGCAATGTTTTCAAAATATAACACAGCCTTCAGGTTCGATTTCCAACAAGGTCAACACGAAATGGTTAACATCTTTTTTTACTGGGAACAATATCAATTTCACAGCTGATAGACATTTCAACAGAGATGTACTCATTTTAAGAAGGTAACTTCACAGTGTTAGGCCTAAATATGATTGGTTGATTTAGTCGATTATAGAAAATACCCATATACAGGGGCGAATAGTCCAAAGGAGTGATTATGCACAGCTTATCATTTTATTTGACTTACGATAATAATGTATTAAAATAACTATGTTTATGAAAAAACAAATAAAATAATTGTTATTTATTGTAAATCACTACCATCTACAAAAGGCTCCCAGCGCCCAGCTCGTTCTCAGTAAACGATAAAACTAAACGATTACCTCAGCTTATTTCTCCATGCAAAAAAGTAAACTATATTTTACCTCTTGAATCCAGTCACGGTTTTTCAATATGAAAACAAGCATACAGATTAAAAATATAATTTGAAGATTCTCTATTTGGAAACTAGTATTTCGAACATTATTTCCGAAGGACTATTTTTCTTTGATAGGATACCGTTGACATAGTATTTATCACATAGGACATGTGGCGTTTGCAGTGGCCGTTTTTCGCATTATTCACTTTAAAAGGATTTGGCCAGTGCTCAGTGTTGACAGTTACTGCTGAATGTCATTGTGGTATTGGTGAATAAACTTTTGTAGAAGTATTGTATAAAATAGTGTTCAATAAAGTTACGTATATCGCGTGGTTAATAATAATTGTTCTGAGAGTTGATTTTTACAGAACCACAGAAAAATTAGTCATTTATAATTATATTATTTACATATCACGTACCTACATATATGCAGGTACAAATAAATGAACACGGCTCGCCACTGACTTCGCTGATTTTAAACATTTTTTTGAAGCTTTGTTTTTCTTTGATAATATACCGTTGAAATTATTATGTATCACATAGGACATGTGGCGTTCAAAGAGGCCGTTTTTGGCATTATTCATTTAAAAAACAGACATAACTTAGTAATGTTAACCACCTAATAGATTATATGAATGAGGAAAGTCAGTGGTTTTAAAAAAATATATAT
The DNA here is from genome assembly GCF_059751315.1 of Micrasema longulum. NCBI lineage: Eukaryota > Metazoa > Arthropoda > Insecta > Trichoptera > Brachycentridae > Micrasema > Micrasema longulum. The sequence continues at coordinate 722,612 of NW_028277683.1, read as the reverse complement.
TTGTTGATAAACTATTGAACTTAGCCAAAATATATTTTTTTAATTTTCATACATCGTATTATCAGCGCTATGATTTTTGAAGTTTTGTATTTCTAAAATAACTCCGCGTGTGACGTTAAAGGTTCTCTTCCGCTTATTCTTCATCAAATCAAATCAAATATTCCATACCTCTCTTATCATTGGTTGATTCATATGAACTAGTGACGTCGTTCAAAGTAGTTCGTTTTTATTAAAATATTTTTTAACAATTTAATGCACGTATGTTTACCGCGCGTAAGAATACATTTTTTATATCCAGTTTCCCGTAGGCCTGAACTTCGTCATTACTGTCCCGGGGAAGTTAACTGAATTATATTCGATTGTCTATAAAGAAAAACCGATATTTGTGTACGAAAATAAGTATATTTGCATGAACTTTTAAAGTAATACACAGAAATACAGAAAACATAAAACAGAAATACAAAGTAAAATTAAGTTTTCTGTGTGAAAAACAGAATTTGCATACATTTTTATCTTTAAAACATGTTCAATTATAGGTTACCGATGAAGATACTTTAAATGTTCATGCAAATATACTCATTTTCGTACTCAAATATCGATTTTTCTGTATAGACCAGTGTTTCCCAAGGTGGGGCGTCAGCCCCACCGGCTGGGCATAACGCCTCAGAGGTGGGGCACCACGCTTCAGAGATGGACACGTCGGCATTCCACATTTTAAGGGGAATACTCATCGGTCATACAAAAAAATGCCTGAGATGTACGAAATTGAAATGTACTCCAAATTGTACTTAAAATAGCATGAAACTCGTTAAAATTTCAATAATTATCTAAAAACACAGAAACTGTGCAGGATGTAAGAATATTCAATTAAAATCTATAACCTACTTCCACTATCTATTAAAGCAATGAGTAATGAGAAAATGTTTAAAAAGGCTATAAAAAAATGGATAGTGGAGCTAGGTAGAAGTAAAATGGATTGTCTCATTCGCCCATACCAATGCTGAATCAACTGCTCCACAACTGTACGGCTTATGTTAGGTTTTTGTTGTTTTCATTGTGTGTTTTGTAATATAAATAATATAGATGTATATAAATACCTTGTTTTTAAAACTGTCTGAATATTTGTTAATTATGTTTGTTTTTTAAGTGAGTCTTCTTTGTTTATTCTCAAATGTAATAAAAAAAAACTAAATTGTTAAGTGTCCTCGGCACGGGAAACCCCAGTGAGGTCACATTATTTTTATTATTAATTTATAGTTTGTAAGCGAAAAATATGAATAAATAAATAAATAAATGGCATGGATTTGCGAAGAAACTAACACAAAATATCCTAATATTACTTTGCATGCCAGAAAATTATTTTTACCCTTTCCCTCATCTTATTTGGTGGAATGTGGTTTAAGCGCCATAAGCGATTTACTCATTAAAAAACGAAATCCATTGGATATAACTAATAGAGGTATAGAGGAGACCTAAGACTGAAATTAACTAAGCTAGATCCGGACGTAAAATTTCTTTGTAGCAAGCGAAACTCAATTTAATCATGAATTAGGCGTCATGATATGTGTGTGTTTGTACTCAATTTCAATTGTCACTTGTGTTTAATTATAGTTTTCATTTTAATTTTATTCTACTTTTAATTGAATCGGCATTCACTTCGTAACACTTCATTATAAATTATTATGAAACAACAACCCACAAAAATTATATACATTGGACCTCTGTCTAGAAAAATAAGTAATCACTTTCCCACAAATATAAAACCCGCTTTTTACACTAATAATAATATTGCAAAATCACTATTTAATTCCAAGTCAAAAACAGAGCTGCTAAACAAGAGTGGCATTTACCAGATATCATGCGAATGCAAAAAAGTCTATATTGGACAAACAGCGCGAAACCTTAAAACTAGGCTAAACGAACACCGCCGTTGCCTGACCAATAATAATTTCTCGGAATTCGCGAATCATATAATAGACAGTAACCACTCATTTCATAATCACACCCTAAAACTCCTGCACCAAGTAAATAACAAAGGCAGTAATATGAATAATTTAGAAATTATAGAAATTCACAAAAATTTAAATTCTGAAAACAACCTAAATAATAATCACACATTCAACCACCCCTCGCCTTTATTGACTATGTTCCCTTTGCGACCACCCTCACCGCACTTACCCTCTTAGACCCGCGTCTGTTAACACTCTCTTAGCCGAGCTATGTCTTCCCACACATTAAATCTTAGACTTACTTATTGCAACTTCCACTTATGTGCTAAATTTTAAGAAATAAATTCGACTTAATGTTCTGTCCATGTTTTCATATCCGTACTTAAGATAACCATCCATTCATATGCCAACACCTTAGATAAGAATAAAACCCCCCTGCTCTAAGTTTCACTGATTAATCTGTTTATTTTTTGTTTAGATTCGATGACATTGTGAACAATATTCTGTGTTTATTATATAAGTTTTATATCACCCGTCGATGGGAGGAGTGCTCTCCCGAAACTATAATTGTGTTCTTGTAAAAGAATAAAATTGTGTAACACTGATAACAAAGTTTTATTTTCATAATAATTTATTCTACTTAATTACATTTTCAATTTGTGTTTTGTAATCATTTCAGTTATAATTATATGTATTGGAATAGGTTTTATTTCATTTCATTGGGGGTTCATATGTTTACAAACATGTAACAATATGATTAGAAAATTTACCTGCTGTTTAATAAAAAAAGATGCCGGTGGGGCATCTGACTTTTGAAAAGACTACGGTGGGGCATGGCATAATGAAGGCTGGGAAACACTGGTACAGACAGTCGAAGATAACAGCCCATTGTAATCGGGGCCCTGAATTACTATCCAAGCTCTCTATTAGTGATCCTTTAAAAGTTCTTAGAAATAGCGCCCTTCATACGATACGTCAATATTTTTTATACAAAAGTCCTCGTGAAAAGAAGTGTTGATTAATTTGCATTTGCAATTAAATAACTGAACGTGGGAAATACGTGTTGACACATTTGAGGGAAAAGGTTCGCCATTACTGTACTGCACAACACTCATATACTCGTATTTACTTTAGTAGGTACGATTACCAGCATTTGAGGGAAACTGTACCACTGTACCACCTAAATGACCGCGTTTTATCTTTAATCGCGCCGCTTTTAGCAAATGATATTGCGACATGGTGGCGATGCAATGGGAGTAACCTACACTTATTAATAATTATAATATCGAATCACAAAGTTGTTTACGATTAAAGGATGATTTTACACGATTACAAAGATGGTCGCATGATGTAGGCTTGATTATCAATGCTAAGAAGACCAAATGAATGCACATTAAATCGCCAAATGCCAAATTTGATATAGAGCCCTTTATAGTTTCACGCAACTACACTGGCTCAGTATCGGGCATAGAAGAAACATTCACATTCTATCACTTCTTCACAATATTTTAAATAATCCCACTTCGCCTGTTTATCTGAGAGAGCTCTTCCAACCTTTATCACAACACGGACTATCTCTTCGTTTTAGTAACGAGAGAACCCGTTTAACACCCCTCTCATCTCTCTAATTTTCTTGCCTTGCGGAATAATCTACCCACTAATGTTAGAGACGCCCCTTCTTTATTTACATTTTAGTCAAGATTGAAATGTCACTATCTAAATATTTAAATTGCTCCTTTATCCTTCTTCATTCATTTCTATCCCCTCTCCCCTCTTCATAGTATAGTGTTATTTTTTTTATATTTATAGTATAGTGTTATTTTTTTGTATATTTATAATTTGTTAATCTTTGTTTTTAATTTTCGTACAAAATTATAAGATTCAATATGTCCACATACTTGTAATTTTCTCAAACTGAACGGTTTAGATAGGTAGGAAGACATTGCCTTAAGGCAATATGCCCGCCCTTATATGTAAATAAAGTGTAAAAATAATAATAAACATAGTTTCTCATGATTTTCACTGTATCCGTCAGAATATTATACAACCCTGCAATTGTGATATATTAGAAAATATTAGTTAGTAATAGACAGATCAATAGTTGGTAAAATGTATATATTAAAATTTTTTGTCCCTGATAGTACTTTAAGAATAATTTATTTGTCACTTTCAGAATCAATTTTAAGATTCGCTATAATCTCATGGGTTTTTTCCAGTAATACAAACTTGCCTTGTTCAGAACTTACAAAATTCAATGATCAAAGTATTAATTTTAAAAAAATTGTACTGTCAGCGACACGATATTTTAATATCCTTATTGTATAAATCTATAAATATTTTATACGGTAGAGTTTATTATGGTCCAAGCTGGTTTCTCAGCATGCGTCTCTATCTGAATACAGAAATAAATTGGAGCATGTATATAATACTCGGTTCACTAGTGTAGATGGACTAGCTCTCCCTAAATTCAATAATAGATACGGGAAAAGAACATTAGAGTACAATATACCAAAAATGTATAATATGCTCCTATTAAATATAAAAAACAAAAAAACTTATCAGGCTCAAAAGGAAAACGTATGCTGAAAATCTGGCTTTAAGAACGTGGTTTATTTACATTGATTTTTTTTGTGTGTTTATTTTTTATTTAGACAAATTTTTATTTTTCTACATGTAACATATTTCCGATGCACATGGATATACATTTTTTTTCCATAGTAAGAACATTCTTTATTTGTTTATAGAATTTAAGAGATAAGATTATGTATGTATATTAAAACTTAACTTTAAGCACCTGCTGACGAACTGCATTTTATGAAGTTCAGTAGGACTTGATAATTTGTATTTTACTTTTAAAATATATAAATAAAATAAATTTGGATCGTGGTCCCGTGGTAGTATTGTGGACTCACGAATCAAAGGTCCGAGGTTCAAATCCCACTCTTGCACAACTGGATTTCCATTTTTCCAGCACAACTTATTTACGACTTTTAGGAAATGGTCTGAAAATTTAAATATTTGAGTAAATAATAAGAACTCAAATATTTATCTTTTTTTTTTAAATAAAAAAAATTGCAAATACTTCGACGCTCTACCACTCAGATCTAAATTCTTAAACAGTTTTAACACGCTTTCACGGCACATTTCTAATCATTTTTCTTTTCATTTCTTTTGGCTTCGAATTAAATGTCAAGCTCACGCAAAACCATTATTTATTTATTATTTATTATTCCCTTTCCGCACCCAATGGCGCAAAGGGCACTGAATTGGCACACAAATACCAGCGTATCTTGATATTTTTTGTTACTTGAAGGTAAGATGATCAGTCTTACGCTTATTGCTCACGCAAAACCAGTTTATCGTAAATTCGAATACAGAAAAAACGTTTGCTGAACCAACTAATGGCATCACTACATAGCCTCTTCTACAAAATTAAAGATTTTATATCAAGAAAGGAAAAAATTATGATGTACGAAGCCTATGTCAAAAGTAAATTGAGTTACATGATCGCCTTCTGGGGAACTGGTAACAAGACAGACATAGCAGGAATACAAAGACAACAAAATAAAATTCTTAAACTAACATACAACCTACCCTACCTGACCTCTACGACTGAACTGTACAAAAAAACACACCAGTTTGACATAAACTACTTGACTAAAATTGAGACCTTAAAAATTGTGCACAAAATAACACTGGGAAACATATGTACAAGACGACGACATAATATTAGTCAAAAATGCTGACATACACAAATATAACACCAGACAACAAAAACACTATCATTGAAAAAGCAAAGACAAACACAGGACAGTCAAAAATACTACATAATGGACTTAAACACTACAACGACCTACCTTACTACTTGAAAACTTTTAATGGAGACAAATTTAAAATCAATCTGAAAAAGCACATGATGACTGAACTAACTAGACTAGACGAGACATAAAATTGTAAATAAATAAATAAAAAAAACTAATGCAGGCAAGCAAACGTTCGGGCAGGACAACGTCTGTCGGATCTGCTGGTATACAATAAATATTTGACTTTACAAGTGTACTGTTGATTGATTCGATCTATTTGATTCCTTCCAATCACAAGATACGATTTTTCATCTGTTGACACATAGGATATAATAAACATTACAAAACTAACGACGGTCCTAAAGTTAATATCAGTGGGTGATGAAGCAATGACACTTCATTGCTGGAGCACCCGGTGCAGTCCAGTTTCCCATTGAAATCTGGTTTGCCGCCATTAAAGTGTATCGTTAAGAAATCGCAGGCAATGTGCCAATCGTCGATAAATAATTTAAAACATAATAACTCACTTATGCATTACTTTATTAGACATGGTATCTATTTTTAGCAAGTTATAAAATAATGTAATAACATGGAACTTAACATCGATAAATGCAAAATTATTTCATACCATAAATGTAAACATCCTTTTATTTTTGATTATAAACTTAATGGCCAAGTTCTTTCGATTGTCACCTCTATAAGAGATCTTGGAGTGATCCTAGATAATAAACTAACTTTTCTGGAACACTTTGATAATATAGTAAACAGATCCTTAAAAATTTTAGGCTTTATTAATAGAACTACGTCTGATTTCCAAAGTATGCTTACACTTAAAACACTTTATTGCTCTTTAGTTCGCCCTATTCTTGAATATGCATCTGTAATCTGGTCCCCTCATTATGCTGTTCATATCAAGCGCCTTGAATCAGTTCAACATCGTTTTATAAGAAAAATTGCATGGAAGATGGGATTGGAAAGAGGAGACTATTCATATTCTGATATGGAGAGGTTTTTAAGCATATCAAGTCTTGAAAAACGCAGATGCATTGCAGATATAATCTGCATGTATAAAATTATGAACTGTCTCATTGATGCCCCTGAAATTTTGCAAAAGATTCTTTTTAACGTTCCCACCCGTAGACTAAGAAATAATGAAATGCTTTTCCTCGGTCACTACAGGACCAATTATGGTGCACAGTCGCCTTTGCCCAGAATGATCAGGCGGGTGAACGATCATCGAGATCTTGATTATTATGGTGTAAGGATGTCTTTCTTTACAAATCAGCTAAAGAATCTGTATAGTTAGCCTATGCTTTTTACTTAATCTAAAAAATCTATCATCTGTCTTTGCTGCTTATTTCTGTTCCTTATATTTTTTTATTCCTTTGTAAAAATTTCTTTTAATTGTAATGTTTATAATGGACTTTGTCCGTAAATAAATAAATAAATAAATAAATAAATAAATAATAAATAATGTTTGACTTTAATTTACCATCAATTTAAATTAAGGCAAATTATTTCAAATCGATTTTATTTATGATATATAACGGCCTCGGAATCACAATCAAGGCGGCCATTGAATATTATTTTTGCACGCACCAATACAACAGGGCCGCGATTATAAACGGCTATCTTCTTTTGTTTACACTGAGATAATTTATCTTCAATTTTATCTACAAAGTAAAATTATGTTTTCTCTATGAATAATATAAAATGTTCACAATTTTTTTTTCTGAACTAGTTTGTTTTAAAAATAATTTACTGTTAAACGACGAAATCACCCTAAGTTAGTGCGTTTTGGGGAAAAAAATCAATAAGATGATGTTTTGCGTATATACGTTTACAAAAAATCTGTATATTTTTTAAACCAGGCACTGAAGACCATAAATCAATTTCAAACCAATATCGAATCAACTGCTTCACAAATGTAAAGTTTATGTTATGCTTTTGTTCTTTCATTGTGCGTTTATAAATTATATAGGTATACATTAATGAAATTTAAACATAAATACATAGAGTAAAAAACTGTCTGAATATTTTGTTAATTATCTCTGTATATTAAGTCTTCTCTGTATATTCTCACATGTAAAAATATTTTTTTAAAAAGTATATTGTTAAGTGTTTTCGGCGCAGGTAACCATTGAGGTCACATTATTTTTGTTTTTAATCTTTGTTAATGTGGAAAAACAATGCATAAAAAAAATAAAAAGGTTATAAAAAGCACTCCATGCAATTACTATAATGAGGAAGTTCAGTCGGTTTAAAAAAATATATACAAACTAAGACAAAATCAATAAAATTTATTAATTACTCCGCGCGTGACGGCACTAGTTCTCTTTGATGAGTGGTCTTGATTGGCGGGCTGGCTTTCCGGAAACCGGAAATCAATAACAACACTTTATCATTGGTTGATTTAGACGGACTTGTGACTTCATTTAAAGTAGTTAATTTTTATTAAATATTTTTATACAGGTCAGAAAATTTCGCGTACAATTAAATGCTCTCATTTTTACCGCGTGTACGAAAATATTTTTCATATCCAATTTCACGTAGTACTAAAGTTCTTTATTTCGATGAAACTAGCGACATCTCTAATGTTCGATGCGAAACTAAATACTTTTTTTGGTTTGTTGCCACACTACTGTTTGTAACAATGTGTTTTAATATTTTTCAAATATCCAGGATTAAAAGTTTCGCAATTTTTAAATGATAATTTTCTTTTTTGTTTACAGGAACTGGAAGAATTATTAAAATCGTCCATCATCCACGGAATCGACTTGCACGAAGCTCACAGCGAACTGAACCGAACGCGAATCACGAAAACAGCCGAAAGCATCCGAAGCGTGCTCGGATCCGACGCTATCTTCATGTTGAGCCTTCCCGCGCAGTCCGAACTGCTCGCGAAGTATTATGACTTGAAAAGTTTGGCGAAACCGGTGTCACTTTTCGGATTGGAAACTCATTTTCTAGGCGAAGTGGAAAATGAAACTTTCCACCCGAGTAGACTTAGCGGAGTTTGGGACATGATGAATACGGTAAGAATACAATGATTTTGCTTACAGTTTCAATGAAGAACAAATGACAGTCAATGGCATACTAAAAAACATTTTCGTTTATTTCATTTGAATTAACTTAAACTGTTGAATGTTACAAAAACTGCGTACATTTTATTTACGTTTATACGTTTTTAGCACACCTTCAGGTTGATATAGATGATTACTGCTGTACATAACTTGATTCTAAGACCAAATTTTCTTTGAAAAGACTGATTGAAATTTACACGTTTTTTTTTTAGCCATTATTTTGTAATGACCTTAATTAATTAATTTTCCAAAGTACGATAAATGGAAAAAATCGATGTCGAATGAGATTCGACATTGGACCGGTAAGGGTTAAAGATGGGACAGAAATGAGTCTACTTATGCTACTAGAACTAACTATTTGTACCACTCGATGAATGATAGAAATGAGTCTACTCAAATTACTTAGACCATCTTATAATATTTGTGCTACTAAAAATATGATACAAACGCGCATACTTATTTGATTAAAACCAAATTTTGATAGGCACAAAGTTGTTTATTTATGTTTTCAGAAATATGGTTGTGCCTGCTTTTGTATCTTTATTTAAATGTGCCCTTTCGGGAGTTCCCCAGGGATCGATTCTAGGTCCTCTTCTTTTTAATGTTTACATAAATGAAATTTCTAACTGATTTGAATATGCCTTTTTTTCCCTGTACGCCGATGATATGAAACTTTTCACCAAAATTGAATCTTCAAAAGATATTATCAATCTCCAAAGAGTCGTATAAGTGTACAGTAAATACCATTGGTGCAGGCATACACAAGGAAAATTTTCTCATATAAATCATAAAATGATAAAAAATGCAGTTATATTGTTAAGTCCCCCCCATCGAGGAAATAAAAGTGTTTTACTTAATTCACCAACAAACACATTTTAAAAAATTAAATGAATAACTTGTTAAGACTTTATTTTAGAGGCTTGTCAGCAGCTGAGAAAGAAAGAACATGGAAGGAGGTTATGAAAATACACCCAGTACCCAGAACAATCTTTCTTGGATTTTTTCGTGCAAATGGCGAGAATCAAATTTCAAACAAAAACTTCTCAATGCTTTTTTTCAGGATTCAGTAGTGGATCTAGCCATAGGTCTGGGTGTCCCTTCTTCCAAGATCATCATCACGGCTCCCGCCAAGGCCTACCGCTTCAAGCTGACCAACAGCACCCTCAGTACTCCGGGCAGCCCCACCTCAGGGGCCCCAGCCCCACTGGGGCAAGCCGAGTTGTGCCGGGAGGTCAAGAAGGGAAAATGGACCCTGGAGAGAGACCAGGATCTATCCGCTCCGTACGCCTTCAAGTAAGTATTAATGGTCTTGCATTAAATTATATAGAGTAAGATGGATGTTAAAGGTGTTCTATCAATGTTCCAAATTCCACTAAGCTATAAAACTATAGAACCATCACCAAGAATGCTAAGGTTTTGCAATGAAGTATCCAAAGACAGCTTAGTCGATGTGTTCTTACAGCAAAGACAGTTATTAAAAAACTTAGTTTTTGGTAGATGAAACTCACTGACAAGGAAAGGTCTTGAATTGTTTAAAATATGTTTATCGTATTATAGGATTTAGGTAGTCAAGGGTTGGAGCTCCTACCCCAGTTAGAGATTGACAGAAGACACGAGATTCATTGGGAATTGGTTACACGGCGAATAAATAATGAATTATGTTGCGCGAATGTTCCGGCGATGAGGAGTTAAACTGGGCGCACTTGAACTACATGCTGGAACTTTGTGACAAAAGTTAACAATGCAGTATCCTTTCTGATAATGATGAATTTCTGATATATCTTTCTTTACGTTATTCCAGGGATGATAAATGGATTGCGTTTGAAGATTCCTCATCTCTGGATGTGAAAGGGAAGTACACTCGCATCCGCGGCCTTGCGGGTATGGGTCTGGTGAGTATAGATGATGACGAGGAGTCGGAGTGCGGCTCCAGCCTGCTGCAGAGCATTATCAAGGGACTCGGTACCCAGTCCAGAGCCCCAAGGGGAGCTGTCTTAAGGTAAATATTGTTCTTTAAAAAGGCCTGAAAATTTTGTTATTCAGGGTAATCATTAGAACGCCTAATATTTTGATTTGACAGCTTTTAGCTTACTTTCATCATTGTTTTTCAAATTCCATATACTTTGCTCCCAGAACCAGAACTCCAGAGTTAACTTTCGTTCGAGGACTACTGTAGCTTTGCATCATTTTGGAACAATTTAATAGTAATACTTTCAAGTTTCCTCTCAAACATAACCATAATACACGCTTCACGTCAAATGATGGCTTGGTAGTACCAAAAGTATGTAATAAATATGGAAATAGAACTCTCAAATATTTGGTACCTAGAATTTTCAATTTATTACCAAAAGAACTTAAATTTAACTCACATTATAACAAGAGCAAAATAAAAGAGTGGCTACTCGATCAAGAAAAACCCTGCAACAAAACTGCTTTTGCAGTTTGGCGGGAATTAAAAAAATTGTTTAGAATTTAAAAAAGATAAATAAATAAATAAAAAATAAATAAAAAAAGAGGTTATATATGAATAGTAGCTTAGGTGTAAATATTTTAATTTTTCATATATTTTCTTGTATTTAAAAAATAAATTTTTATATTATTATTTGTATAAACATGTTTATTCTGATCTTTCCGGCTGTTAATTTTTATCTGTTATTCATTGTTTTTATAAATGTAAATGTAAATAATATTATTGAGTAAGTATAAATATAATTTTCACCAACAAGCTACAAAAAGTGGCTTGGTGGGATTTTAGTTTTAGAAAAAAAATAAGTGAATTTTTTTTTAATTGTAAAAATGTATAATTATGCTATTAAATAAAAAAAATAAAAGACTGCTAATTTTGACTGTTGTGACAAACATTTTTTTACCAAGGTTGATTTTAGTGCACCGTTTACCCTGTTTTCGGCACTCACCCTCCTTTCAATATCTTTCTCAATAAACATATAATGTAAATATTACACATTCACCTATAAAAATTATTAAAATTTTATTTTTTTAAATGTGTTGAAATCGTTCATATTTGCCAAGTATTTCTAAGGTTTTAATTTGAATTGTGTTTTCAGCTACTTGGAGAATGAGATCTTATCAGTTCCACAATCTAGTCGACACCTGGATTCCATCCAACTGTCTCCGTACAGAATCTCAAGAGTTGTGGACTCTGATGGAATTATTCATGCCATTAGAGAAGTAAGTTCATAATATATAAACTTGTTTCATACAAACAAGAAAACACAAACATATTAAAAGAAAAACTCCCTAAAACGGCTTATCAGTAGTTAGATTTTTTTTCAAAAGTAGAAGACCAGTTACATATGTAATATTTTGTTGATTGTTAAGGGGAGCTTCTACCCTAGATGGAGATAAACAGAAGAGACTATGTTGATGTTCGAAGGTGTATTTATTACATGATGAATAAAGTCATGAAGTGCGCGAGTAACAACCATAACTGAATTGAACGTGGTTCTTTTATAAGTCGTGTTCTTTTGTTCTGGACGTCTCTATGGTAAGAAATGAAGTTGATGCACCCCAGGACATTTTGTTAACATTTGTGTCCTGTGTGTAGTAATATTAATGTAAAATGAAAACGGAGTGTTCTCTGTTTATGATAGTCTCCATCTAACATGGCACAGCCTATTCTAAGATGGAGATTTTTTATCTTTAGAGCGTAAGTAGTCCTATACTAATAAAACAATAACATAAAAAAGAAAAACTAAAACTACTTAACTATAAATGCTTAGATAATCAAATGTAAGAAATTAAAAATCATTATTATACAAATATAAAGTATATATATGTGCCAAGAATACATGTTACTTAAACATAAATAATAAAGTATAATATATAATAAAACAAATATAAAGCAATGAAATACATAAAAAGATAAATTATAATGTGTTATGATGTATTCTATTGAAACAGAAAATGCTTGGTTGCTTTCAGGTAAAGCAATTTTGCTTGTGTGTGTAATAAATGAATGGATGTTGTATCCTCACTCTGATTTCTAAATATTACCATATTTTGTGGACGATAAGATACATGAGATGCACCACAAAATTTGTCTATCAATTTTTAGAAAAAAAATGCTTTGGATAATAAGACGCACCCAAATTTTTGGTTGAATTTTCTTAGTAAAAATGTGCGTCTTATGATCTGAAAAATACGGTATGTTTGGAAGATCACTGAATAATAAACAGTGTAAGTTATTCTCCAAGCACAAGAGTTAGTCTCTTTTTTTGGAGAGTTACAGTTATACAATTTACTAGATGTATAAAAGTAGATTTATATAGAATAAAAAAACATGTACCATTTATGAAATATATTGACTAATATATTTTTTTTTTAATATATGGAAATGCCTATACTCCCATATTCCCTTCTCAAAAATGTTTTCCCTCTCTTTTGCAACAGATTTAAATAATTAAATCAATTTCAACTAAATCTAGTTGTTAGGGTATTTTTTACTACTACTACCATCACGCCATTTCCCCGTAGGGGTAGGCAGAGAGAATGGACCACCACACACGTCTATCCTGGCATACATTCCTAGCTTCTTCCACATTCAAACATCTTGTCATACATGCCCTTCAGTTCTGTCTGCTTTTGACATGACCAGACTTAAGATTTTGGTTTATCTGATCATGCCACGTCTTCCTTGGTCGTCCTCGTCTCACGTTGCTGTTCATTTTCGCCATATATACTTGTTTTACCATTCTTTCGTCGTCCATTCGTTCTACGTGACCAAACCATCGCAGAGACCCTTTCTTAATCTTATTAATTATACTTGACTCAGATTTACACTCTCGCCTGATTTCATCATTCGTAACCTCTGTCATACATTGATTTCCCACACATTTGTTTAAGAGATTGCATTTCAACCGCCTTCACTCGGCTTTCATCCTTCCTCTGCCAGTTCCATGTTTCACTTCCATACATAAGTGTTGGGACTAAAACTCCTTTGTGCACTGCCAGTTTAGCTTCGATTGACATATTTTTATTAGAAATTACTGTGCTCAGTGCTCCGTTCATTTTGTTGCCCGCATTCACTCTTCTTTCAACATCTTTTTCTACTCTCTTATATTATATAGGGTATTTTTACTTTTCCAAATCAAATCTGGCTCCTTATTGAAGTAATTGAGACTACACGTTGAAACCAGCTCTTGTTCAGCTTATTCCAACCATCAAAAATCATATTGCTCAGGAAAATATTCCTTAGGTTTAGGTTGAATCTGGTTTTCTTATGTGGAATCCGGTCCAAGAGAACATTTAAAAATACAATTTCTGGTAGCCATTAATTCCCTCATCATTTCAGGACACGCGCACAGAATTCGAGTGCCAGCGCCAGGGTTACTTTGTCCACCCTCGCTCCTGCAACCGCTTCTACCGCTGCGTGAAGTTCGACCAGCTGTCCGACGAGTTCACGGTGTTCGAGTTTGACTGCCCGGCCGGTCTGGCCTTCGACTCCCGCTACGAGGTGTGCGTGTGGCCTGGAAGCTTGGACAAGGGGCAGGCGTGCCCCGGCAGCTCCGAGATCGCCCCCGTACCCCGGACCCGATTCGTCTGCCCCGAGAAACCAGGTAACCAGGCCTGCTTTGAAGAAAATGACGAAACTGTTTCGATATTAAATAGGTGCGAAGGTTTTCACGGTCACTGTTATCAATTTGTTTCTTTTTTGGGTGAAACCGTGTCTGTTGGATTTGTTCCGACGTTTCGGCTACTATTGCAGTAAAAATTATACTCAAATTTAGTTACCATCATAACATTATAAAACACCCTAACACATTAGAAAATTTATATATTCAAAGAATTGCAAAGGAAATAGCATCAAATAAAACATCAAAAATGTAGAGATGTGGATGTTCAAACACAGGCAGAATGGAGAATGTTATATTTTATTTAACTTTTTGTACATTATGTTATTTGTACATTGGCGGGCTTATTGCCAAATGGCAATTTCTTCCAACCAACCAATAAAATAAAAGTTTTATTTTTATAATTCCAGTTACAGAACATATTCAATAGAATAAAAAGATTAAGAAGCTAAAGATACTCGTATATAAAAATAGAAATAAACGTATTTGTTTATGAATTACTTTAAATAGAAACTATTACTCAATGGGAAAAAGGAAAAAAGAGGAAAGAGGAAAAAGAAAACGAGGAGAGATTAAGGAAGAGAAAGGAGATGTTTCTTCAGACGTGATTTAAACAGAGATAATGTAGTAACATTTTTGATGGTGGATGGGAGATGATTCCACAGTCGAGCCGCATGGACACTATATGAGTTATACAGGTCATACGCCATGTAAATGCCTAGACTTCCATATCCTTTCTCAAAAGGTTTTCCCTCTGTGTTGCGACAAATTTAGTTATTATGGTGGTTACATAATGTTTGACTTTGTTTTTTTTAGGATATTACGCAGACCCAGCTAACTGCCGCTGGTTCTTTGCCTGTCTGGATCACGGCAAGGCGCCCCTGTCCGCCTATGAGTTCCGCTGCCCCTTCGGGCTGGGCTTCGACGAGTCCCGACTTCTCTGCGACTGGCCGTGGTTGGTTCCCGGCTGCGGAGACTTGGGCAAATACGAGTCTACATATCACGGACACTCGTCGTCCGTGTTGACTGGTAATTACAATACTTATTTTTTACTGTTTTTAAACGTTTGAAAACGGTGAGCGGTGTTTGTGGAACTCTTGTCTTTTAAAGATTGTGTAAAATACTCGTAGTTAATAAATCATAATTCATCAAAAAACCCAATGCCTCTGGGTCATATGTTTATTTATTTTTTACTTTATATACATATACAATTTACATAGATATAAGGGCGGGCATATTGCCTTAAGGCAATTTCTTCCTACCTACCTAAAAGGTTCAGTTTGAGAAAATTACAAGTACATGGACAATTTTTTACAAAAATTAAAAACAAAGATTAACCACCTATAGCACCTACAATTTTTTGCCCATGTATCGCTATACATGGGCAAAAAATTGTAGGTGCCCGTTTCGGCCGCACGTTACAAATATTTATTAGATAATTTAGTGCAATTGAACTCTCATTTTGGTATAATTCAAATAATAGTTTTAGATAATATTATGTGTAATAAACCGTGTTCGGTTGTAGGTGCTTCCGCCTACATTGGATCTTCACCCGACTCGGTGAACGTCGCCGCTCATCACAGCCTGGTGTCCGGAGCTCGTACTGGCAACCTCCTGGGAATTCAGAATGGCTACGGAACAAGATACCACGCTGCGGAACAAGGTACAAACGGGATCACTTATTCACGTCGTTATAAAAAATGTAGCAACATCAGTGGAAACTTGTGAACGTGAAAGTCAATATATATGTTTCTATCATCTTTTGCTAACAGGCAAGCAACCCATGTCACCCAAATGTAGCAGAATTGATCATATCAGACAGAATTGATTTGAATGTAACTACACTGGAACCTCTTTTTGTAGTTTTGAAATAACGCTGTACCTACAAAAATCAAATAACCAAAAAGTTGAACATTGATAGTACATACATAGAATTAAGAATAGTCTAGAAACCGCATACCAGCATCAAACAGAAGGTGACTAAACTACTCACAGATGAGTATTATGTTTTGACCCATTAGTTTCTTTGAAGACGTCGCTCAGTACGCAACTCCTGATTTAAATTCAACTATGCCGTGTTGTGTCCTTTCAAAGTGTAGAAATACTGCTAGGATCTTAAAGAAACAGGATTGGATCACATTTTATGTGTAATTAGCAAATGAATGTGTAAGTAGTAAATACATAACTTAAAAATTGAATTATTTTTCCATCGGTCAGATTGTCGAAAAAATCTAAATGGACATTTCGTTAGTGTTGCCAGGGTAGTAATTTTTTTTTTTTAATATGAAAAAATATTTGCGCTCTTATGATTTACCCAAATATTTAATTTTGAGGGCCATTTTCAATGAGATGTAAATAACTCACTATTAGAAAATGGGAGTCAAGTTGGGGTAGAGTGGAATTTTAACCACGGACTTTTGTTCCGTGAGTCCGAGACACCAGCCACAGGACCACAACCCGATTCTCTTACCCTACTTTGCTCATCTAATGAGAGAACTATTGAAAATTGGACCTTTTAAATGTTCAGGCGTTGCCTAGTATGTAGGTGAAATAATTCAATTACACGAATCTCACCCGCATAAATAAAGGTAAATGAAAGAATTGAAGGACTAAAGATGTTCAAATATGGGCAGAATGGTGAATGTTACAGTGTGTAAAGTGCCCACTTAAACCAGCCAATGACAGCTCATAAGCCCTGTAGAAGCCTAGACTTCTACATTACCTTCTCTGAAATGTTCTTCATCTCTGTTGTAATACTTATTTATTTGTGAATTTATACAAACCACTTGAACTTTAGAGGTACACGTCGACTGGTTTCAAGGTTACTTGGTCAGTACCATACTTGGTGCTATCATCTTGCTATGTTTTTAATTTCTAATCAGTCATTTTGCTATGTTTTTAAATTCTAATCTTTGGTAGCATCCGTTATCATTGCTATGAACAAAACACAAATTTACAGTAATAATAGATAGGTATTCGTGTTAATGTTTTCAGAATATGCAGACTTGGATCAACACTCCGGAGCATTCGACTCTGGCGCACATGAATACATCGCTGCCGCAGGCCACGATGATGGAAGAGTCTACCAAACTGGAAATGTCGGTGTGCTTTCCTCGGGAGGATACAATTCTGGATCTCAAATCCTGTCAAATAACGCTTTTTCTGCTGATTATAACGCACTAGGTGGATCTGCTGGACATGCGTCATCTGTCAACCATGGATCATCTGGGAACTTTGGATATTCTGGTTCTAATCATGGATCTGGATCGGTTGACTATGTATCAGGGTCAGCCAACTATGGATCGGGGTCAGCCAACTATGGATCGGGGTCAGCTAGCTATGGATCAGGGTCAGCTAACTATGGATCGGGGTCAGCTAACTATGGATTGGGGTCAGTTAACTATGGATCTGGAGCAGCTAACTACGGATCTGGAACAGCTAACTACGGAGCAGGAGCAGCTAACTACGAAGCAGGAGCAGCTAACTACAGAACTGGAGCAGCTAACTACGGATCTGGAGCAGCTAACTACGGATCAAGTTCAGCTAATTACGGATCTGGTTCCATAAGTCATGGATCATCTGGATCGTATTCATCAGGATTAGATGCAGAAAAATCTGGGGGTCTGTCGTTTGGAGTCGTTAATAACGGAGTATACTCTAATCAAGGTGAGGGAGTTTCTCATGGAGTTTTGATCAACGGAGGAGCGCATTCGCAGTCAGGACTATCTCATTCTGCCGGAGTTTCAAGCGCTAGCTTTTCTCTTTCAAGTGGAGGAAATGACGGTGACAGTTCTGGAGCTTATTATCACGACGACTCCGGAGATTACAAACATGACTATTCGGGTGAATTCAGCGAGAAGGCTGTGCCTTATCAGCACATAGATCAACCAGCAGTTCCGTACCAACATGTGGAAGGAGAGCAATACAAGTATGCGGGGTCTTACGACAAAGGAGCCGGCTCCTCTCAAAGCTACCAGTCCGGATACAACGATTACAAGCGAGGGCAGTATCAACAAGGAAGTTCTGGGGGAGCGGCGTACCAGAACGACAACTCTGGAGTTTACAAGTCAAGTTATCAGTACGGAGGATCTCAAACTGGACACAGTGATGCCAGCGTTTACGTAAATCACGTAGGAGGAAATTCTGTTAGCGGTGGCTACGCCGCCACTGGCGCAGCACACGCATTAACAGCCGGAGCTATAAACTCCGGTTTAGTTGGAAAGACTACTTTAGTCGACACCGGATTACTACAAAATAATGGATATTCCAATTCTGCTCACGGAGCTTCTGTAGAAACATTCGGAAATTCAGGATTACTTCACTCCAACCAATATTCTACCGTTACTTCTGCGCCAGTTGTTTACCACCAACCGGCTGTATCTTTCGGAGCCGCGGAATCGTATTCTAAATCCGGTTTGAATACTTATTATTCCCAACCGATCTCTGTATCTCCTCTACCTCAGGTTAGCACATACAGACCAACTTACGTAGCCTCGCAGCCCAAAACTGAGATCACACAAGTCTTCGGTTATCAGAAGCCAGCTGTTTCGATTGTGCAACCTATTGTAACAGTTTCTTCAACTCCCAAGTCTGTGGTATACGAGCAACCTCCCCTATCAATAACTAATTATAACCACCCCGCTGTGAGTGTGCATAGTCAACAAACATATCACGGTCAGAATGAATATCAGAAGTATGAATCTGTTCCATCAGTTGCTAGTGTGACGCAATCTCCTGTTACGCATTACGAATCTCAGGGATACATTTCATCGACTCCGCAAACAGTTATCGGATATCACTCTCCAGTTAGTCAAAGGCAAGAGGTTTCATATTCTGGCGTGACTGCTGGACCGGCAGTATCCACAGCTCCTACATACGTGCAACAGCCGACGTACTCTCAGCATTCGACCGTTTCTACATTCGCCAAGCCGTCCGTGTCTACGTATGAAATCAACAGTGCGCAGCCCGTGGAGAACCACTATGTCCATCAAGTTGATGCCAAATATATTCAGCAACCTATTGTGCAACAGTACGCCCAGCAAGAGTACGCGAAGTCTTCTGTCCGGCCCGCAGTCTCCAAGCAAGAATTCCATCAAGCCATTTCCAGCTCAGAGAAATACGGAAACAGTTACGTGTCGTCGACACCTAGTACCGTTGTTTACCAGCAGCCGAGCTCCGTGCGATATGATATCCCCGTACCATTCAAAGGACCGGAATACCTCCCTCCTAAACTAGACGTTCAGGTATCGTCTACACCGGCTCCTCTACAATACAGCCATCAAGCTATCCACGCATACGAAGCTCCTAAAATAGTTGCCCAAGTGTCTACAACACCATCTTATGTATCGTACAGTCAACCCGCTACTCAGAACAGCTATTCATATAAACAAGAATATGTGGCACCAAAGGTGTACTCTCAACCAGCTTATGTATCTTCTACTCCGACATACAATCAGCAAAGTGTTGTTCATACGTACGAATCTCCCAAGGTCTCGTTTGCCCCTGTATCCTATAAACCTAAGAACTTCTTGGAATACGTACAGCCGCAGAAAACATACGAATATCAGCAACCTAAAATTACCTACTCTCAGCCCGCATTTGTATCTTCGACACAAGCTCCTATCAAATATCAACACGAAGGGGTGGTTCAAACATACGACTCTCCGAAGCTCTCATTACCAGTAGTATCGTCGACGCCGTCTTATGTAGAATACAAACAGCCCACTTATCAAACTCCCCAAGTATCCTACAGTTACAGCTCCCAAGACTATAACACAGCAAAGGGCGAATATGTCCAACCGGTTGTAGTTTCCTCTACTCCTGCGACTATTAAATATCAAGAGTCTTATAACTACCAAGCGCCGAAGATTCAGTCATACGAAAACACGCAGTACTATTCTTCTAAGCAGCCAACAATACAAGTGTCATCTCCAGCGCCATTTGTGTACCAAAAGCCTGTTGAGTCTTATCAAGCACCAAAGTTGGTAGAAAAATTCAAAATATCTTCCAATTACAAATATGATCAACCTTCGTATGTTTCTTCCACGACCGAACAGCAGTACGCTAATGTAGATGCTTACGTAGCTCCTCAAGTACAATACCAATCTTCTACCTACGAGCCTCCTACATACAAATACACTCAAGCTACGTTCTCCTCGACCGCTGCTCCGACTGCTTCTACAGTTTACAAAGGAGCTGAATACCTCCCTCCGACTGAGAAAGCGTACGATCTACCAGAGTATGAGCCCGTGAAGTATATCTCCACTCCCGCACCTACATATCAGTCTTCCGTATCTCTCAATGTTAATCCCATTCAAGAATTCGCATTCGAGAAACTGGCTATTACTCCGAAGCCCACCGCGGCTTACAAACCAGTTCTGATTCAACAAACTTACCGACCCGCCGTCACTAGCGAGAGACCCGTACTTTACCAGAAACCCAAGTTGACAGTTGATTACACTAATCAGAACCAAGAAAGGTATATTAATCTTCTCGGATTCGGTACAGTCGGCCCCAATGCGGGATTAGTGTCCTCAACAGCGTCCTACAATGACAATTACTCGGAAGAATACGTAGAAAGGGTGACGCCGTCCACACAGAGAATCGTCAAGGTGAAGAAGATAATAAGACCTTCCTACGCTCCCGTTACGCAAAGATTGGTGGAAGTGACTCCCCCAGCTAGAAAGACCAGACCGAAGGTCGCTATCGTCACTAAAGTAAACGATTTCAACCCGCTACTCATCCGCAAACTCGGAGCCGTATGCAGCTGCAGATCCAATGTCCTTCATCTCCGCAAACCCAGACCAGGAGTACAAGAAGAAGAATATGAGATCGAGTACGATTACGATGTCCCGGTAAACGGGGACAACGACGACGAATGGACTTACAAATCAGACGGAGTCACGCAATCCTTCGCTCCCATCAAATCTGCGAGCCCAACAACCGCATACATTCCAGAAAAATCTACCGCACCGATCGTCATAAGGAAACCTAAAGTGACCATCGTCTCTTCTACTTTGAGCCCGATCGTCGTACCGGACTATTCCAACTCTTACGAAGATGATATCAATTTGAGTCTCAGCAAGTCAGACTTCGGAACGATCGTGGTTAACGACGAAGCGAGTTATCCGATCGTCAGCAGTACAGAGCCGGCGAGACAGCGTCCGTTGCGACTCAAATCTCGCGCCAAATCAATAACGATCGCTCCGACAATCCAATCTGTACTGATCCCCGAATCGCAAACACTCGCATCCGTGAAAAGTGAAAAGACTTACGATAGATACGGCTCGGGCATCGAATGCAAGAGAGAAGGTCTGTTCAGAAACCCGAAGAACTGTAACAAATTCTATTCTTGCCGATGGGACTGTAGCAAAAACA
The DNA here is from genome assembly GCF_059751315.1 of Micrasema longulum. Classification (NCBI taxonomy): domain Eukaryota; kingdom Metazoa; phylum Arthropoda; class Insecta; order Trichoptera; family Brachycentridae; genus Micrasema; species Micrasema longulum. The sequence goes on along the minus strand of NW_028277683.1, from coordinate 700,809 downwards.
AATATACCCTTCACACGTTCAGCTGTCCGATCCAATTGAGTTTTGACCCGAGCATGGGAGCTTGCAACTGGCCTAGTCAAGGACCGGCTTGCCAAGGAAACACACTTCTACCATCAGGATTCTAACTGGAGATTCATCGAGAATCGAGAAGAATAGTGACAGCTTAGTTAGGAACTTTTGTATTTAATTTTAAGTCACGTAATGTTACCATGAAGAAATTTAGCAAACTAATTGCGAAATTAGCTTTTAAAATACTATTACCGGTTTCTCTCTCTCTAGATTCAATCCTTTGGATCGGTTTGCAGCAAAGCTTTGCATCTCGGTGAGGGTGCACCCTGCAGTTCATCCCCTCAGACATCCCCTCCATTATCCTCGAAGTAGTAGGAGTCCCTCGTGACGCACTATGCGTCCAATCCATCTAGCACGTCTTTCGAAGCTGATCTTGAGCAGGTGGCTTCCTCCTTTGATTCTACTAAGAACCTCGTCAATTTGTAATGCGGTCTCTCCAGGGAATTTACAGAATGTTTGTAGTTTATGGACAGAAAAAAAACTTCTTAAAATAATGTATATCTGGAATGTTTCTAATCTTCCAGAAGTTTACTTCCAAATGAACTTAAGTTACCAGAAGAAATACTTAGTTACCATTTGATATAAGTTATTGATAATTAATACATTTGAGTCAATATTTCGTTAAGGTTTACCGAGTATGAAAATACTCGAAAGCGAAAGCGCCAGTTTAATCTTGATCACGACTCAAATCTAACAGCACCCATTTTTAACGAGTCACGATCACCTTTATACTGGTAGTTCTTGTATAACAGAGTTGTCACTATATCTGAAGGGAATTTACTCATTCTAATGCCATAATATATAATTATTCATATTTTCAGTAATTTATTATCATTTTAGAATTAAGGAAAGATATTCAGAGCAACATTTTTAAACCAATTGTATATTGGTTTTAATATTTTGTATTTTGAAATTCAAATGAATCATGTACTTGTATTTATTAAACAATTTTTAATTAAATTCAAATCTACTTAATACTTTTATGTATTTGCATGTCACGTGAGTACAAAGCATAAAAGATTTGTTATATTTACATCTAATTAAAAAATAAAAAAGTCTTATTTTACTAAAACAGGCTTAATTATTATTATTTTTTTTTTTTATTATTTATTCATATTTTTCGCTTACAAACTATAAATTAATAATAAAAATAATGTGACCTCACTGGGGTTTCCCGTGCCGAGGACACTTAACAATTTAGTTTTTTTTTATTACATTTGAGAATAAACAAAGAAGACTCACTTAAAAAACAAACATAATTAACAAATATTCAGACAGTTTTAAAAACAAGGTATTTATATACATCTATATTATTTATATTACAAAACACACAATGAAAACAACAAAAACCTAACATAAGCCATACAGTTGTGGAGCAGTTGATTCAGCATTGGTATGGGCGAATGAGACAATCCATTTTACTTCTACCTAGCTCCACTATCCATTTTTTTATAGCCTTTTTAAACATTTTCTCATTACTAATTGCTTTAATAGATAGTGGAAGTAGGTTATAGTTTTAAATTATATATAATTATAAAATTATATTATTTGGCCTATATAGGTAAAATTTTTGGTTTTAGACAATGTAAAGCTCAAATTATTCAGATTTATAAGTGTCGGACACTATCCGGACGTGCAGAAATCCCGATAATCGGATTAACCACAAATTAAGGCGATGTTTCAAAAAAAAATTTAATGTAGGATCATTTGTTTATTCCTCTTGAAATACAGCGAATTTGGATCCCATTGAAAACTTACTTAAACATTTCCAGCAAAGTTAATTGCTTTGACGAAAGGGGCTAGCGCCCTTTTTTATTTGTTAATATAACATCTCCTTATTTTTTCATTTCCGGATATTTGGCAATCTGGATGGCTAAGGTTCGTATGTGCCTTTTAATGTAGCACATTACAGAACCGTTTGCAGATGAATTATTTAGCACAGTCTTTTAAGAGTTAAGTTATATTATTTACCTCGTTTGTTATTTTGTAAAAATATGTTCGTATTTTTCTTTTAATTATATTTAGTAATTCTCCATTTGAGTGCCAATTAAAATGTGTGTACCTATATAATACTAGTTTTTATTTTTTCTTTTTTTTAAATGTTGATTTCATTCCTGCGATTATAGAGCATATTATTTCATTAACGTTATCTTGTTTGAATTAACGCGGGCGAAGCCTCGAAAATAATAAATATTCTTCAATCAGGTTTTAAAGTGTTGCTCTGAGTTTCGAACATATGTAATTTGAAATGCTATTAAGTTCTGATGCTCTTTTAGTCATTTTGTAATTTTATAAATAAATCAAAATAATCTGGTTTAAAACCATGTTTTTCAATTACTTAATTATCATATTATTTAATTTTACATTATTTTATTTATTTATTATTATTATATGTAAAAACTCATCTGCATTTAATTTATTGTTACGTACAAAATGTGTTAAATTTTTTACCTTTAAAACCTATTCAGGGTATATATATTATTGAATGTCGAACATTTGCTTATTGTTAAATTTATTGTATTTATGTATACAAATAAATCATTTAGCGTTTAAGTTTTTTTGTATTCGTATTTGTGATCATTAAATTAATAATAAAAATATTTTAATGAAAGTTGTCTTTTAATTATTCCAAAAAATACATCAAGAAATTATTCTGTAAAGGCAAAAATTGGTTTTGGATTTTAAAATTCATAGAAAAATAACTATTCGAAATAATATAACAATGGAATTTTCACATTGATTGTGTATTTAAATGTTAAGAGTGGTAAGTTTTTGATTCTTCAGTTGCTCTTCGTAAATCTTAAGTATCGGTTTAACCTCATCTTCTATAAACTCCGTGACTTGTTCCGGAGCGCGACCGATGAAAGTTGAAGAGTCCAAAATAGTATCAAGTTGATTCAGAACTGGTGAAAAGTATGGATCATTCTTTATGCGCTCCACGAGATCGTTGTCTTTCCCGTTCTGCTTAACTTCGTCAGCAGCCTGTTGAGACAGAACACGTATCTTCTCGTGACACACCTGCCTGTCTCCTCCCGCTTTGACCATCGCCATGATGACATTTTCCGTCGACATGAAAGGTAGTTCCTGCGCGATGGCACGCTCGATTACTTTAGGATAAACGATTAGACCTTCGCAAATGTTCGCCAGAGTTATCAAGATGGCGTCCGCTGTCAGGAATGCTTCGGCCAGCGTCAAACGCCTGTTTGCCGAGTCATCCAGCGTCCTTTCCAGCCACTGGGTGGCGTGAGTGTTAGCGGCGTTTGAGAATAGTGTGATTAGATGCCTCGCAAGGGCGCAGCACCTCTCAGCACGCATCGGGTTTCTTTTGTAAGGCATGGCGCTGGATCCGATTTGGGAAGACTCAAAGGGTTCTTCGATCTCTTTCCGAGAAGCGAGCAGCCTTAAATCTGAACACATCTTATGGACAGTCGCTCCGAGACTCGACAGTACGGAGACGCATTCGATGTCGACCTTCCTCGAGTATGTTTGTCCGGTTATTTGGTAGCACTTGTCGAAGCCGGCGAGCTGGGCGACTCTTTTGTCGAGTTGTTTGACCTTTTCCGAGTCTCCTTGAAAGAGTTGCAAGAAGGAAGCTTGGGTTCCCGTCGTGCCCTTGCACCCGCGGAAGCGGAGATCAGACCTCGCGCGGCTGAGAGCCCTCTCATCCATCAGGAGGTCCTGGATCCACATGCAGGCGCGTTTCCCCACCGTGGTCAGTTGGGCCGGTTGAAGGTGCGTGAAACCCAATGTTGGAAGATCCCTGAAATTATTCATTTATCTTTTTATAATATAACTAGCTAACTAATCTGCTTAAAAGCAGAGCTCATATAAATAATCATTCCTAATGGAAATTAATAAATCAGTAAGATTTTAAAATTAAGTATTATACTTTTTTAATAAAACAAAAAAAATAAACTTAATTTTGGGATATTTTAATATTTGCTTTAGCATTAATTATTAATTGTGGTTAAACATTTTAATAAATGCTATTTAATATTTGTATTTAACCACTTACCGACTTTTATATATCTACCGGTTTCGAGACGTACCCGTCTCTTCAGAACACCAATTAAACTAACATGCTAAACCCACTATACACCTTCACCATAGTTGTTGAACAAAAATATAAAACCAACACGACATGCATTTTAATAAGCACATGCACTGATTAGGACAAACATGCACTGATTAAATTATGAAAATATTCTATGTTGTTTGAGAAATAATTGAAAAAAGATAGAGGGGATGGAGGGAGGGGGTGAGCTTAATAGGTTTAGGGTGACCATTACAGTGGAACATTGTATAAAGTACTATATTGAAAGGTTGTTTGATTGATTGATCAAAGGAAGATTATTTTTCAAAGCTTTCCTAATGTGAAATAATTCCATATTAATTACTTTTAACCCTTTGTATGTAAGATTTTCACTCCTGTTTTTTCATTGAAGTCAGGATTGAAGGAAGAGACGGGTACATCTCGAAACCGGTAGACATAGAAAAGTCGGTAAGAGTTTATATACAAATATTAAATAACATTTAGTAAAATTTTGGGAGATAAGCCCATAAGAGTAAGGAAGACATTGCAGGGAAGCTAATCCTTGTCAGCTTTTTAATCATTTTTTTTTCTATTGAATATGTTCTGTAACTTGAATTATAAAAATAAAACTTTTATTTTATTGGTTGGTTGGAAGAAATTGCCATTTGGCAATAAGCCCGCCAATGTACAAATAACATTATGTACAAAAGTTAAATAAAAAAAATAAAATATAAACTTATATTTCTATAATGGTTTCCAAATGCAGTGCCCTATGCACCATTGGGTGCGGAAAGATAAACTTGATAACGGTGGTTATATTATCAGGGCATCAGGTGTTTGTTCAGTCTGCAGTGCCCTGTAAGGGCTTTAGTGATAACCCTCACTTGATTGCATGCTCTAATTTTTAGTCTAAATCGAAAAAAAATAATTTCCGTAGCACTGAAATTCGTCAGTACTATTTATTTATTTTAAAGAAACAAACAGTCGACAGTGATATATAGTAACATTAAAAAAAATACAGTTTAAAGACAGACCAGCAAAGTTTCTAAATAAGAATTGTACATATTATTAAATTGTGTTACAACAAAAGGGTGTGTTTATGTGTATTTGTATGAGAGTAAGTGTAGATGTGTGTTTATGTGTATTAGTGAAGGAGTAAGTGTGAGCATCATTAAATAGTAAGTGGGATCTTATCGCAGCCAGAAACAAGGAGTCTTAATATAATATTAATATTTTACTATTTTTTTATTTATCAAATCATACAATTTTTTTTGTACTCCCAGGGGTTACAACAAACTCATTTTGGGACAGAATAATATTTTAACATAAAGGTATGGTAATACTAATAATATAGTATGAAATAAGATAACAAGCAAATATATAGTACAAAGAAATTGAAACAATCCATAATAAAAATAAAAATTTAATATTTAAGAAAGAAATATCCGAAGAAAAAGAAGAACTTAAAACTAAATTTCACCTTCCACGTACCTCCTCAAGTAGTAATTTTTTAAATGAATAGTCATTTTTTGACGTTCTATAGGACTCCGGTAGCCTGTTGTACTCACTACAAGCGAGGTACAGCAGAGACCTTAGACCATACCTTGTCGTGCGTGATTCAGGTACGTGAATATTTTGACTCTGTCGCGTATTATATTGGTGGACGTCACGATTGAAGGTATAGCCAATATTAGTGAGATAGTCTTTATTTACACCTTGAAGCACCGTTTTTGCGATCTCATAATACGGTATGACCAAAAATGGCAGAATGTCAGTAAGTTTGTAAATGTCTTTGACATGCGTTTCCATTGGCATACCGAATATATGTTTTTTATAGCTCTATTTTGTATTACTTGTATTTCTGATACACACTTTTTCGTGGCAAATCCCCAGATGCACGACAAATATACCATTCGAGAGTGTATCATTGGAAAGTACACTACACTCTATTCCGTTTATATCTTACTTGTACTTGACGGCGAAGTCCGCCAGGCTGCGCACGACGCCCGCGACCCTCGGCAGCAGCAGCCCCAGCCCGTCGCGCAGCAGCACGAGGTCCGTGTTGTCCCCCACGAAGCACGAGGTGGCGCCCACGTGCAGCACGCCCGCGGCGCGCGGGCACTGCGCGCCCAGCGCGAGCACGTGCGCCATCACGTCGTGCCGCGTGGCGCGCTCGTGCGCGGCCGCCGCGGCGAAGTCCACGTCGTGCACGCGCGCCTGCAGCTCGCGGATCTGCTCGTCCGTGATGGCGAGTCCGAGCTCCTGAAAGAATCCAAAAATGAGATCCCTCTGCAACAGCGCTTTCATGGATTCTGACAAACGTTGGTAAATTTTATTTAAAATACATTGGAAATCTACATTAGAAAAACTAAAAAAACTAAATCTTTATTATTCCATTTCAACATCAAAATTAGGTATGCCTTTAGTTCTCAATAATATCTATATTACTTTTTATATTTATATAATTTCTCTAACGTTTCTCTCTGTAAAGGAAAAATAAGAAACCTGCTGACAAGCCGGTTTCGCGGTGGGTTTCATTATTTTTCCTTTTATATTTTCTGTTCATGTTTTACCTTCTTTAATAAAAATATACATAAAAAAAACAAATAAAAAAAAAATTCAATTTTAATCTAAGAAAAAAATTAAATATTCACGAACGAATTAATCAATTAAAGAATACGTCTATACATATATTTTTTTTATATATAAATATTAAAAAGCCTAGTAGGAGAAGACCCTGGCTAAGGCAGACTAACACATATGTTTATTTATATATCTTCATATACATACACACACACATGTGCACCCTTATTAACATTCATACATATACATGCATATACACATACCCACATACACATACATACATACATACATACATACACATATACACATACATACATACATACATACACATATACACATACATACATATACATACACACATATACATACACACCCTTACATACACATACATACATATATATAAAATAGATTTTATCCTTTCAATCTTTGTATTTTATAGTGTTATAATTGTCGTGGATAATATTAAATATTAATATTGGAGTAAAAGAACTTTCGAAAGATTTTTCGTTTAATTCTTAAAGCACCTTATAGTAAATAAAAATGATAATTTCAATAAAGACACTGGATTAAAAGTTCTTCATGTTGAAAATTATTATTTTATAAAAATATTTTTTGATAAATAAAATATACTTAATATTTTGTGTTTTTAATAAATTAGACAACCTGAAAATCTTAGAAGTTTAAAAAGCTTTATAATAAGAAAAAAATCATAAATAACCAAATGAACCATACTTCCTTTAGTCCTCTCCTGTCTAGTTTTAAAGTTCGTACCCATCTCACATTACGCTTTCCATCCTTACAAGACAAAAATACTTGATTTAGTCCACACGCAGCATAATATTGATAAAATAAAATAGGTTAGAATTTATTAGTTAAGCATACATTGATAAAAAAGCTTGTATAGCTTTGAAACCGGTCGGTAGATAAAAAAAGGGTTAAAAACAAAATATTTATTATAAAACCATTTTACTATCTCTAAAAACAACTGCTAAAAATTCGTCTGGAGACAGTCCTTTACGAGGAAACGCGGAACCTCATGCAGTAGTCAAACGTGTCAAATACTGCTCCTCTTGGAAAGGCGATTGTTTTTTACTTTTCTTCAAACAAACGTATTCCAGTATTTTCACCCAGAATACGAGTGATTCATGAATATTTCAAAAATAGCTGGGAGTGCGTTTAGGAGCAGTTAGTAGGCGACTCAATAGTATGAAGGCTGTCTGGAGATCGGATATTTACTCAGTGAAAACCAAATGCCGCCTATATAACGCCTGCATAACACCTATTCTTCTCTACGGATGCGAATAGTGGCACCCCAAAACAGCAAAATACTGAGTTTTAAGAATAGGTGTCTCAGAAGATTCTTGGGTGTGCGGTGGTTTGACTTTGTGTGGAATGAAGTAATAAGAGAACGGACGCAGCAAACCCCGATGACAACTGTCATCAAGCGGAGGCGATACGGTTGGCTTAGCCATGTACTGCGGATGCCTCCTGAGACCCTTAGCCACGCTTGCCTATTTTCACCAGGTTCTCGACGTCCTGGACGTTCACTGCTGACTGTTCGTCGACAGTTTACGTCAGAACTTCGGGACGAGAACATGACTTGGGAGGACGCAAAAGAGTTAGCAGCCAATAGAGATGCATGGAGGTTCTTTGTGGATACCATATGCTCCAACTAGGGAGCGGACATGGAATGATGATGATGATGACTTGTTTTGCTTGTTAAATTGCCGATATGACGTGACGATACTTGGTCCCCCCGCTGGTCATTCCTTTCCTTTGGGGATGACTTTTTAGCTCGGATTTGTTATGGGGTATTATCTCTATACAGGGTGTTCTTTAAACCTTGTCACATCCGAAACCACGATGATCAGTATGAGCAAGAAGACATATTTGCACATTAAAATACATTTTTAAAATGACTAAAATCTTAAAAAATAAAATATTTAAAAAAAACAAACAGTTGCTTACTTCTGCAGGGGAGAAACAAGGAAGGGGCAGTCCGATACACCGTCAATTGCACGGCCGTGCCCCCCTTGCTTCTCCCCTCCAGAAGTAAGCAACCATTTGTTTTTTTTTAAATACATTCTTTTAAAAAATTTTCTTCGTTCTAAATATTTTTTTAATGTGCTAAAATGTCTTCTTGCCATCTGATTGCCATTCTGATCATCGTGGTTTCGGATGTGACAGGGTTTAAAGAACACCTTCCATGGAATCATTTCTCTACAATACCGCAGAGTGTGTGCGGACCAACTACTGCTTTACAAAATTATGACAGGAATGGTTGACTGTACAGAGCTGCTTGGTTTAATAACAATACATGTGCCAGCCAGGATTTGTAGACGGTACCACCTGTTTCATGTACCAATAAGTAAAACATCTTATGTTAAAAATGCTTTTTTTCGTAGGACTTTTTCAATGTACAATACAAAATTTAAAAATATAGATTACACCAACATCACTCTGTCAGATTTAAAATTTACACTAAAAATGTATTTTGTAACTTAGTAGACATTATAATAATAAATATGTACATCTCCCCTCCCCTCCTTATCCTCTCTTCAAGCAGTTTTGTCCTTATCCCGCCCAATTTACAGTAACTTAATGTTCTTAAAATAAATATTTAAAAAATCCTTGATTATTGAGTACATGAAAATAACATTTTTATCTGTATAAATTGTATGTATTTATTTGATATGTAATATTTTCTTTACTAACTTTGTATACTATGTGGAAATCTGTTATTAGTTCTGAGTTTATACACTATATCTGTTTGTTTACTAAAATATGTATGTAGAACTGTTGATTTCCGAAATAAAATAGAATAAAAATATTATATCTTTATGGGTTTTTCTGCGTTACTGTATTTTCAATTTTATTTTTCAGGATTTCCACCTGAAAGTCGAAAATACGAGGCCGAGTTTCAGGTTTTTTTCCGCTTGGATTTGGGTACAGACTACATTCAAATTTATGCAAGCGGCCATTGTAATAATTCCACGCATAAACAGCAAATGGATGAAACATATTTGTGTAATTTGTGACGCATTATGTTGTCTGAATTACAGCTTGGGCGCGGTTTTGCTTGCCATACTGCCACACGAATATTATACGCGTACTTTGTATGTACGTAGTTGATAAGGGGGCCTCGTCTTATCTGTGTATGTGTATCACCTCTGCTAATCACAACACCGCGTCTACATATATCTGCCTACCCCAGTTCGGCACCGCGGGCGAACGAACGGACAGTGAGAATAGATAATGAACTGAATTACAAAGAGCGACCCAGAAGTAGAATGACATATCACACAAAAACAATGAAATAACTGTAGAGCGGGTCGTACAAGAGTAAACGCAACCCTAGATACGGTCAAAGCCTTTTAGGTATATAACTACAGGAAACATAAACGTTAGAAATGTGTCCCGAGCCGAGGGAAACATTTTACAATAAGTGGAATGAAAGATGCCTTAAATTAGTTATTTAACATACTTAACTTAATAAAATAAAAACGTAATAAACTAAAATAATCATAAAAAACATAACAAATTCAAACTTATATTAGAAATCAAACACTGATTTGAGTCTACTGAACACCTTTACATTTATTTTTCTATAAATTTCCTCATAATATTTAAATCATGTTTTAAAATTAAAATAAACAGCAACCTATTATTATAATATTATTGATATTTTTTTCGACAGCAATTATCTAAAGTTACAAAACTATAAAGCTTCATTAATTATCTCACAATACATACATACTTGTATGTCAATAAATACTTACTTTGTTATATTTTTTCCGAAATTCAAATATAAATACCTAAATTCCCCATTACCTACTAAACACTTAGCCTCGCCCTTTTTTTTTATTTATTTACAATTTTTAAAAACCCGTTAGGGTTACATTAGAAATTTAATATCGTGTAGTCATTTTATGTCTCGTCTAGTCTAGTTAGTTCAGTCGTCATGTGCTTTTTCAGATTGATTTTAAATTTGTCTCCAGTAAAAGTTTTCAAGTAGTAAGGTAGGTCGTTGTAGTGTTTAAGTCCATTATGTAGTATTTTTGAATGTCCTGTGTTTGTCTTTGCTTTTTCAATATGATAGTGTTGTTGTTGTCTGGTGTTATATTTGTGTATGTCAGCATTTTTTACTAATATTATGTCGTCGTCTTGTACATATGTTTCCCAGTGTTATTTTGAGCACAATTTTTAAGGTCTCAATTTTAGTCAAGTAGTTTATGTCAAACTGGTGTGTTTTTTTGTACAGTTCAGTCGTAGAGGTCAGGTAGGGTAGGTTGTATGTTAGTTTAAGAATTTTATTTTGTTGTCTTTGTATTCTTGTTATGTCTGTCTTGTTGCCAGTTCCCCAGAAGGCGATCATGTAACTCAATTTACTTTTGACATAGGCTTCGTACATCATATTTTTTTCCTTTCTTGGTATAAAATCTTTAATTTTGTAGAAGAGGCTATGTAGTGATGCCATTACTTTAGTGAGTCCGTCTATGTGTTTTGTCCATTTTAATTGTCTGTCCATTGTGAGTCCTTAACCATTGGTTTTTCCCTCAATTGTGATTAATGTACATGCTATAGTTCATAAGATAATTTTTAATTTCTACTTGAGTACCTTGAATTATATAACTATATAAATACATTCAATCCATCTAATTTTCACATTCGTTTGAAAATACCCTAACAAGGCGAAACAATTGTCACGAATTTTTGTTATTATATTTTCATATTTGTAAAAATAAAATTAAGTGTTCAGTAGACTCAAATCAGTGTTTGATTTCTAATATTATAAGTTGAAATATGGAGTTCAACAAAATAAACACCAAATTAATCAATAACAAATTCATATGGACTTAGAGACCAAATTTCATAAACAGGACACAAATGTTTACCTATTTGGCTTGATCCACTCATCGATCCGTGCGCAACCCACCTCCGCTATCAATTTCTTAATAGCTATTGTACATTGTGAGTACTTAATAATTGTCCTTATGGACAATGGAAGTAGATTATACACTTTGACCAAGTAGTAGTAAGTTGTTTTTGCAGCATCAGGGTGGAGTATCTAGTAACTCTTAAATTTGTGTAATAAGTTATGGAAGGTAGAGAATAATGTTTGTCATCGGGTGGCTAGTGTCTCGGACTCACGGACTAAAGGTCTGTGGTTCGAATCCCACTCTACCCCAACTCGATTCCATTTTCTAATATTGAGCTATTTACAACACGTTGAATTTTCAACGCGCGGGCCATTTGGCCCACAAAATTAAATATTTGAGTAAATCATAAGAACGCAAATATTTCTTTTAAAAAAATGCCAAAATAAAATGTTTGTGTGCGTACAGTCATCATCATCATCATTCCTTTTCCGCACCTAATGGTGCATAGGGCACTGGATTGGTACATTAATCGCAGCATACCTCAATCTCCGACCAGGGACTATGAAATATTCTAGTGTGAACACACCATTTTAAATAAATATTTCATATCAACCATGTCGCGAATCGATCCCGAGACCTCTTGCGTGGTAGGCAAACGCACTGACCATTACACCACGAGGCCGACACCCATGCATACAGTAACAGAGCTTTTAAATAAGGTAAAGATTAATATTTACGAATATACCAGGAGCTAGTTCTGGAAGCGATTTTCTGATGAATGTCGATAAATCGAATGCGATGGTTTTTGAAAGAAATGAAAGTATGACTAATTATGTAAGGCTGAGACAAGCATTATCGACAAAATCAAGAAAGGAGCTCTGCGCTGGTTTGGACATGTAAAACAAATGGACAGCGAGAGAACGGCTAAGAATATTTACAATGCGAATGTTGATGGATGCAGAAATAGAGGAAGACCGAGAAAGACATGGCATGACCAAATCCAACAAATACTTAAAGATGGACATGTCAAAAGTCGGAATAATCGGCGCGCGTGCATGAGAAGATGTATGAATGTAGAGGAAGCGAGATCTGTGTGCAAAGATAGAGTTGTGGCGTTCTTTTCTTTCTGCCTACCCTTACGGGGACACGGCGTGATGGTTTGTTGTTGTTGAGCTAGTTCTGGAATATAATATTTCATTCTTTGATACACGACATTCTGGCATTGAATCATTGAACACCTTACTCACGGGTGACGAAACATTTACAATCTTATCTGTGTAGTATCCCAGAGATAGCGCAGGGAGTGTTCACAGATATCACAGTTATGTGCTTCAGTATCAAGAAGAGCAGGTGTCACAGGTGTGGAATTGCTTCTGGCCATCCTCAGAGCTGACCTCGACAAAGTTTCAGCTAAAACCGAAGAGGGAATCACTCCCAGAGAACAGTACGAAGTTATAGACGAAGATTTGTGAAACGCTACGACAAAATGGTTTCCGTTCAAACTATAGGATCGGTAGTGATCAAGATCCTAAAACTGGTGAGTACATTGATCTCAGTAACGTCGATTTGATCAGTCCATAAATTAAATTAAACAAGATAATGCTTTTCAAAGAGAATTACAATAGGTAAACGACAGTGCCGTGGTGAAATCAAACCAAGATATTAGACAGACAAAATCGAATTTTGTGATAGACAGAGTTGAATTAAAACATAACGCTATTATTTTAAGAAACAATAAAAAAGACAAATAAACGTCCTACGCATTAATTTATGTTGTTAGGTTATTGTAAACAAGATAATGCTTTTCAAAGAGAATTACAATAGGTAAACGACAGTGCCGTGGTGAAATCAAACCAAGATATTAGACAGACAAAAACGAATTTTGTGATAGACAGAGTTGAATTAAAACATAACGCTATTATTTTAAGAAACATAAAAAAAAGACAAATAAACGTCCTACGCATTAATTTATGTTGTTAGGTTATGTACGATCATAATTATCATTTTTTTAAATACAAAGATTTACTAACATTAACGGATAATTTTTTCATGGAACTTTGTCTTACTGTAAAATCAAGACCAGAATATTTTTGCGAAAAGGAAAATAGTCACGTCACAACGCTAGAAATAAAAGTAAAAATTCCATTAGCAAAAAAATCGTTTATGCATGGTCGAAAAATTTTATAGTAAAAAATATTTTTTATTAAAAAATAAATAAAGGGAAAACATTTTCGAGAAGGAAATATGGAAGTCTAGGCATTTACAGGGCTCATGACCTGTGTTTGGCTGGTTTAAGTGGCCACTTTACACCCTGTGTAACATTCACCATTCTGCCCATATTGAGGAAATGTGGATGTTCAAACATGGGCAGAATGGTGAATGTTACACAGGGTGTAAAGTGGCCACTTAAACCAGCTAATGACAGGTCATAAGCCCTGTAAATGCCTAGACTTCCATATTCCATTCTCAAAAATGTTTTCTCTCTATTTTGAAATAAATTTAAATATGAATAACTCCCTAGGGAGGAAATCCAGCCAGTCTGCAACCATTTGGACATACTCAAACATTGTTGAAAATAAGTTGTTTAATGTTAGAGTTAATGTTTCTATGCTCTATGTTTACGTTTATTTTTTGCAAGTTTATTGATATCATTAATTTTATCTTGCAAGATTATTCATATTATTATTATTTAATTATTTTTAAATATCATTAATACACAAAATTTATTTGTCAATTTTTAAAATATGTAAATGGCGGCTAGATTTCTTACCATCCATGCGCTCTGAAGCTGCAAGACGTGCTGAAATCTAGCTCATATCTGTTATAATTTTTAATTGATCTCAATTGGAAACGGGGAACTAGAATCCCAACCATCCATGCGCTCTGTAGCTGCAAGACGTGCTGGGATATTTATTTATTGTACAGCGCCCTTGAGGTGATCTTCATGGCGCTGTTTACTTATTTATTTGACAATTTGTATACATTTACAATTTATATACATATAAGGGCGGGCATATTGCCTTAAGGCAATTTCTTCCTACCTACCCAAACCGTTCAGTTTGAGAAAATTACAAATACATGGACATATGGAATCTTACAATTTTATACAAAAATTAAAAACAAAGATTAAGAAAATAAAAATATATAAAAAAAAATAATACTATACTATGAAGAGAGGAGAGGGGATGGGAAGGAAAGAAGAAGGATAAAGGAACAATTTAAATATATAGATAGTGACATTTCAACCTTGACTTAAATGTAAATAAAGAAGGGGCGTCTCTAACATTATTGGGTAGATTATTCCACAATCAAGTGGCTACTACTGTGAAAGAGGAGGCAAGAAAATTAGATAATAAATTATCCAACTATATATATATATATATATATACAATTACTATATTACAACACAGATGAAGAACATTTTAGAGAAGGTTATATAGAAGTCTAGGCATCTACAGGGCTTCCGACCTGTCATTGGCTGGTTTAAGTGGCCACTTTACGCACTGCGTTACATTCACCATTCTGCCCATATTTGAACATCTTTATTCCTTCGATTCTCTCATCTGTTGATGTTTGTGAAGGTAAAGCGCTGAAAACTTTATTTATGCGGGTGTTATTCATCTAATTGAATAATTTCACCTACTAACTAGGCAACGCCTGAAAATTTAATTTTTTAATTTCTATACTTCTTCATGGACCAGGTGGATTTATCAACAATATTTTGGGTTTGTCCAAATCCCGCATAAATAAAGGTTTCATGTCTTCATGTCATGTGAATGTTATACAGTTTGTAAAGTGGCCATTTAAACCAGCCAATGATAGGTCATAAGCCCTGTAGATGCCTAGACTTCTATATTACCTTCTCTAAAATTTTCTTCATCTCTGTTGTAATATGTCAATGTTAACAGCTCCCCAGGGAGTTGAATCCAGTCCTTGTCTGCAAAAATTTGGACATACTCAAACTATTGTTTAAAAATAAGTGTTCTATTTTATTTCTCACTTCTCCGGCTATCCCTATGCAAAAAATGATGTCAAGCGGTCGCTCCGTTGAGACGTAGACAAATACAAGGAAACACAGACAAATACAGTCCAGCATTAATAATAATATACGTATGGATGGATTATTAAGAATAACGTCGGCGTCGCTAAAGTTTAACATTGTGAGGCAAAAAATAACAAAATCGGTGAAGGTTCTATTCAAGTAACAAATAAATCCTAGCAAAGGAGTCTGGAACATCTTGAAACTCAACAAATCCATAGTAAAGGTTTCGTCAAATTTATGAACACATATTCTTCCATCTCCCCAACATACCAAACCTTTGACGTACTCATATGTTATATGCCGTGTAAGGTGTTGAGGGGCACTTTGTAATGAGTAATTGAATCGCCCTCCAGTAGTCAATAAAAGGCAGCTTCGAAGATGGTATTGTTTTATTTGGTTCACTTTTGAAGATAACAAGATGTGTCCAACTACACTCGTTGGGTTTACTGTACTTATAATTTAATAATATTAAAGTTTACATTTAATAATAAATTGTCGTAGTCACGACGTACTAAGTTAGGAATCTAATTTCAATGTGTCCTCCTGGAACCAATGTATTGGGTTATAAAGTGTACATTTTCAGTAAATGGAGGGGATTATAATAGGTTAATTTAAGAAAGGTTCAGTTTGGAGCATCGCAAGGTGCATCTAGATAGTCAATCCTTAAAAAGACAATATTGTCCCTTGGGACATCCGCCCCTTGCAGGTGAGAGCATTAAGATAGGTAAATTATTAGACGCGTATAGACTCTAGATATAAATCGTCAAATGAGTAGAGACTACGACTAATAAATAACCCTTGGCTAAAATAAAATGTCAAACAAAAGATCAAAAATAAAATAGTTACGATACCATATAAGTTATTAAGGTGGGAGATGGCAATTATCTAACAAGGGTTTGAGCTAGTTTTGAATATAACAAAAGGCAAAAGGTTAGCACTTAACACATACAACCCACAGCGAATCATAAAGGAATTTATCTAATAGGCGGTATCTTAAACACCGCAATGCACTTCTAAAAAAGTATTTCAGAAAGCTACAAACAATTCACATGAGTCATACGAATTTCTATGTACATTCCCATTGAAATAAATCTAGAAAGCCATTCTAGAAAGTCTGTTTTTGACCAAAAGTGAATATAAACAGGTTGCAAATTAGAGTATTTAGTGTAAGGCGCCGGCGTAAGGTATTGAATAAAGTTTGTCTACAAAGTTTTGAGTATGTCCGAATGCTTGCAGACTGGCTGGATTCTCTCCCTAATTTCGACATACTCAAAACATTGTTGAATTAACTACCTGGTAAAAGAAGAAGTATAAAAAATTGGAAAATGGTTTTCAGGCGTTGCCTAGTAGGTGAATTGGCTCAGCCGGATGAATTTCACTCACATGATAAAGGTTTCAGCTCTTTTACTTCACAAAAGTCAACGGATGGAAGAGTCGAAATGTGGAAGAATGGTGAATGTTACACAGTGTGTAAAATGGCCACTTAAACCAGCCAATGACAGGTCACAAGCCCTGTAAATGCCTAGACTTCTATATTACCTTCTCTAAAATGTTATTCATCTGTGTTGTAATACAGTTATTGTATAAATATAGTTGGATAATTTATTATCTCATTTTCTTGCCCCCTCTTTCACAGTGGTAGCCACTCGATTGTAGAATAATCTACCCACTAATGTTAGAGACGCCCCCTTCTTTATTTACATTTAAGTCAAGATTGAAATGTCACTATCTAAATATTTAAATTGTTCCTTTATCCTTCTTCTTTCCTTCCCATCTCCTCTCCTCTCTTCATAGTATAGTGTTAATTTATATTTTTTTATATATTTTAATTTTGTTAATCTTTTTTTAAATTTTTGTATAAAATTGTAAGATTCAGTTTTCCAATTAGCTACTGCACATTTAAATTAGAAATATACTGTAATTATTAGACAAATATACATTTGTTCAACCTAATCCATAATTTGAAAAAGGATGAATGCTGTCGAAATGCGATCTCTCGGGCGAATGTGTGGTAAAACTATGTACGATAGATGCACAAATGTTGAGATCCGTACATTATGTACGGCTGAGAAGCACTATCGACAAAATCAAGAAAGGAGCTCTGAGTTGGTTTAAACATGTAGAGCGAATGGACAACGAAAGAACTACTAAAAATATTTACAGTGTGAATGTTCATGGATGCAGAAACAAAGGAAGACATGGCATGACCAAATCCAACAAATATTTGAAGATGGAAATGTCAAAAGTAGTAATACTCGGCATGCGTGCAAGAGAAGATGTACGAATGTAGAGGAAGCTAGATATGTATGTAAATATAGAGTGATGTGGCGTTCTATCTTCTCTGTCTACCATTACGGGAAACGGCGTAATGGTTTCTTGTTGTTGTTGTTGTATTTTATTTATTTATTCATATTTTTTCCATTATAAACTATGATTAATGATAAAAATAATGTGACCTCACTGGCCGAGGACATTTAACAGTATACTTTTATAAAAATATTTTTACATTTGAGAATAAACAAAGAAGACTAACTTAATAAACGGAGATAGTTTATACAATGTTTAGACAGTTTTAAACACTACGTATTTATGTTTTTAATTAATTTATCTACATTTATATTATTTATATTACAAAACTCACAATAAAAGAACAAAAACCTAACATTAGCTATACACTGTGGAGCAGTTAATTCAATATTGGTTTGGGCGAATGAGACGATCCATTTTACTTCTACCTAGATCCATTGTTTTATAGCCTTTTTGAACATTTTCTCGTTACTAATTGTTTTAATAGAAAGTGGAAGTAGGTTATAGATTTAAATTGAATAAAACTCAAAATCCCTTTGTCCGAATTGTTCATAATGTTTGACGCATTGTTCGCAGTTCGTAAACATGGCCGTTTTTCGTAACCTGCTAGAATATTTTTATTGTTATTAGATTAGAAGTTCGTAATTTATGTCTGTGTTGCTTATACTATCGACTGCGCAAGGAGACCGATGCATAAGCTTTAATGAGTCAGACAATAACAGGGTAATATGGAAGTAATTAGTAATTACACAGGGGCATTGTACTCAAGAGCGTAATTTTATTAAGTACAATTTGCGTAATTTCGATGCTAAAACGGCGCACGTAGGTGCCCAATGATGAATCTAACAAATAATCAAAGACAATCAATAAACATTTAAAAGAAAATGAGCATTAAAAAAAATATGTACGGAACTACAATGGATACCATTTTCATTTTTCAGTAAACTCGTCCTAAAGATTTAAATCGCAATGCAATAAAAAGGAAAAATTATAACTTACAAATTACAACAGTAAAAATATGCTAAGCATTTGAGCGATCACAATAAACAATAATGAACATGTTTGATTATGTCCAAATGCTTGCAGACTGGCTGGATTTCCTCCCTAAATGTGGATGTTCAAACTTGGGCAGAATGGTGAATGTTACACAGTGTGTAAAGTGGCCACCTAAACCAGCCAACGACAGGTCATAAGCCCTGTAAATGCCTAGACTTCCATATTCCCTTCTCAAAAAATTTTCCCTCTCTGTTGAAATAAATTTAAATAATGAACATGCTTAAGTTATCTCAGTCATAAGTCAACGCGTGTGTAATCTCTAAGTCAACGCTCGTGTCGGTTTATTTTTTATTTTCCTCGTAAATAAAAACAGTTCACTGGCGAAAAATCGGCGTTTACTTTAAAAAATAATACAATAAATTGCATTTGCAAAATAGTAAGGAGTATCTAATACAAAAAAGTGAAAATTGAATTACAATTACTATGGCGACTGCTTTTCTTGACATTTGGCTTGCCAACCGCCGCGCCAGCTAAATGCAATAAATAGAATGATAAATAATAAATAAATAAAAATCGCAGTTTTGGAATATTTTCAATATTTACACCGGTGAAATAAAAATATGTGATTGCGCAGCAGGATTATGCGTCGCGAATCGTAAATATTTTGACATTCAATATTAGGTTCCATTGTGATCGCGAATACGATAAACAACCATGGTGAAAAATTGTTATCACGTCGCTTATTAGCACGTCGATAGTTATTTGTGATTGAGCTACAGGGATTGAGATCTTACAGAAGGGAATATGAAAGCCTAGCCATCTACAGAGCTTATGAACCGTCATTGGCTAGTTTGGTTGTCACTTTACGCACTGTGTGTCACCATTTCGCCTATGTTTGAACATCTACATTTCTTTAACTCTTCCATCTGTTGATTTTAGTGAAGTTAAAGAGCTGAAATCCCTGAAAGAGATTCATCTGATCGAATTACTTCACATACTTGTCACAGTTGTAATCTGTTTATATTAATGACTTCCTAGGGGCTGAACTCCGGTTTTTTCTCTGCAAAGATTTGGACAAACTCAAAATATTGTAATATCATTCATTTAAACTCAAAAAACAAGCAAAACATATTTAAATATTATGGCTTTTTAGGCTGTGCCCGTGTATACAGGGTGTTCTTTAAACCCTGTCACATCCGAAACCACGATGGTCAGTATGGGCAAGAAGACATATTAGCATATAACAAAAAAATATTTAGAACAATTTTTTTTTTTTAAATTAAATTTTAAAAAAAACAAATGGTTGCTTACTTGTGCGGGGAAGAAGTGAGGAGAGCGCGGTGCAGTATCAGATTCCCCTCTCCCCTCCTCGTTTCTCCCCTGCAGAAGTAAGCAGCCATTTGCTTTTCTTGATATTTTATTTTCTTAAATTTTATTAGTTCAAAAAAAATATTTTAATGTGCCAATATGTCTTCTTGCTCATACTGATCATCGTGGTTTCGGATGTGACAGGGTTTAATGAACACCCTGTATAATCACAATGTTTTTTACTATCATAATAATCAACAGCAAAAAAATATAAAGTAGTTTAAAATGAATAATAATTACATTTGATACAATATTCAAATTTAAAATAAAATAATCTCCCAAATAAAATTATGAAAACTATAATTAGTCTTATGATGACCGAGGAACAGAATTTCACTATTTCCGAGTCTACGTGAAGGAACATTAAGATATATTTGTATAATAACGATTTTAATGTGGTCTACAAAGTATCAATTAAAGTAGTGAACTCAGAGTAATAATGCGTACCTAGAGAGAAGTCCTAACACTATGTTTCATAGAACACAAGCGATGTTGGTCTGTTGGCTAGCAACCAATTGGTGGCCATTTTGTTTTATTTGACAACATAAACATAACGGTTCGATCGGATGCTTTTGTAGCTGTGTTTGGCTTTGTTTGTAAATAACTTGGATATTTACGTGATAATAAATAAAAATCGAGTATGGTGAATTGCAGTATGTTTGGTTGCGGTAGTAGGAGCGTCGAAGGTGTTAAAAGAGTCAGTTTTTACAGGTAATTGATTCCGAATATTTTCCCATGATTTACATTAATTTTTGGCATTTATTGTCCCGACACGTGTATTATGTTGCTTAAAAACTTTCCTTATATCAACATATTTACTTCAGATACTATTTTTTCTCAATTTGGAGGATAAATTTGTGAATTAAAGTATGTTTACTGTTGATAATGACAGTTGATTATGGGCAATATGTGAGGGCCACAGTTTTATCGAGTAGAGGTAGATTAAAATTTTGCTCGAAAATAGCAACGTTAACCTTGAAATCGCATCTAAAATGACGTGTCCAAATTTTAGGCCGCTACTACTCGCCATTTCGGAGATGTGACGGACAAACAAACAAACTCAACACAGCACTTCGGTTCAATGGAGTTGGGATTTATGTATCAATTAATATAACATAAATACATTGTGAATAAAATGAATAAATATATTTTTTTTAAAACACAAACATACATTTTCAGTTTTATAAAATAAATATAGGCGAATTATAGAAAAATAGATTGGAATAACCCTGCAATGATAAATACACAGCTAGATATTTAAAAGTAATTACAATGCAAATGGCAAATGAATATCCATTTGGCAATTCTCGACCTGAGTACGGCCCATTGTTTTGCTGCGAACTGTAGCTAACTTAATACCCAATAGTCATAGAATGGTTTTCCTACGTTTGGGCTCCTCTCTAGGTTACACATTATTCCTCTGAGGTAATGAATCACTTTAGTGGCAAACAGCGTTATTTCTGGTTGTATCAAAATCGCGAGTTAGAATTCACTGCAAAAGACTTATATGATATTATTTTTCAAGTGTGTTTATGGTTCATGATTTTTAACTGATGATAAGAATGTTAGATCATTCATGTTTTAGATAGTAGGCACTTCCTCGATAAATATGAATAACGCTTCGATACTGAGAAGTTAACAAGTGTTTTACGAAGTAACACGAACTTATTAGTCATTATGAGGTACTAGTCACTTATTAGGTACTCTCATTAAGTCAGTACCTTAAATTATTTAGACGGTGTGAAACAGTTTTGTTTTTAACTAAAACCAGAACCCGGACAACTGTTCCTGTCAGTTTCCGAGTACATGGCAACACTTAGGTAAAAATTGTTTGTGAGGTGCTTACTTCTAAAATTTTATGATAAATTAAGCGAGTTCAAAAGAACCCAGCAAAATATAAACACTCGTTCAGCAACACAAATTAACTGAATTGTCCCATTTGTATCAACGGCCTTTGGTAAAAAGCAATATAATGTAATTGCTCTAAAAATATTTAATGATTTATTGCCAAATATAAAAGACTCAAAATGTAAAACAAATGTTAAAATAAAAATAACTGCACATATAAATTGTGTAGCGAGAGATTTTTTTCAAAAATATATGTAGATCAAAAAACCTAGTACTTTATATAATTGGTACACATATTATTTATATTTTTATGTATTTCATTACTTTATATGTGTTTTTTATTATACATATATTTTACTATATTATTTTTGTTTAAGTAACATGTATTCTTGGCACATATATAGACTTTATAATAACGATTTTTAATTTCTAACATTTGATTAGCTAGGCATTTATAATTAAGTAGTTTTAGTTTTTTTTATGTTATTGTTTTATTAGTATAGGACTACTTGTGCTCTACAAGATAAAAAAATAGGCTTTACATGTTTTACATACATCTATACAAATAAAGACAGATATGTATTTTACACAGAAGTAGCAAAAAAATATATAAATGATTTTTAGAAGAATAAAAATATCATTTTTACATATTAGTATAAAAGTAGAAAGAATAGAAGTGCATTTTTAATTATGAAGACAGAAATGCATTTTACACAAAAAATGAGCAAAACAAAAACGAATTAAGAAGAGAAAGAAAAATAAAAATCATTACATATTAGTGGAAAATATATGGGGATACATAATAATACATACATATTTTGCAGTGGAGAACAGGAGTACATTTTTTTGTATAGGTTAAATTAAAATAATCTTAAAATTAAAAGAAGTTAGAAAAATATTAATTTAGAATGCAGATATAAGTTAATAAACGGTAAACAATTTAAATCAACATATTTAGGTTTTAGTATTATTTAGGTATTACAATTTGAAGATAGTAAATTGATACACCGCCTTTTAAAAATCAAGAGTGTTATATTAAATATATCTACGTAATTTGCGTATTCATTTGCAAATGTATGAATTCTCCTTATTGGCGAGTGTGCAGTGTGCACTGTAGTTTGTTGCAGATATTTTTTTTTTCTTTATTAGGGCCTACTACCAAAACTTGATAACATCGGCCAAAAACAAGTTACATTTATAAACATAAGAAAAACATAAACAGACAGAAATAACAATATACATACAAACAGAAGACAAGAAAAATATAAGTACAAGAATAACATCAAAATATCAATTGTAATAATAAACACATATCCAAACCAATAAAAATTTCAACATAAATTGAAATAGGCACTAACAGAAAAACCCACCAAAACCTGAGAGTGCCTATTTAACAGAAAATAGAAACTTACAGTAAAATTAGAAGGAAGATAGAACTTAATAACTAGAAAAATTACAACAAAATAATCAAAATATTAACAAATTTAATCTTATATTGATGATAAATTATAACTTTTAAAATTAAAAATTAAACGTCGGAAGTAATAATGACAAAATATTTTACATAAACCTAAAAATATAAGATAAATTTATTGTAAAAAAATAAAGAATTAATTTAAACATAATTATTTCAATGACACAATTATTACAAATCATAATAGGGAACAGTTTGAACTTAAAAAAATATAAACAGAATTGCTCAATAAACTATTTGTACAAGAAAAAAATTGAGATAAATGAATTGGAAAGGTTATAAAAAACATAAGTAAAATATCAAAAATTTTTTTCCTGTCAGTCATTAAAGAATATGTAAAAAAAATGTGATTAAGATCTCCAATGCCTCCACATTCGCAGGCATTGGAGTCTAAAATTTTAATTTTAAAAAGATGGGACGGAGCGCAACAGTGGCCAGATCTGATACGGCAAAAAGTTACAATCCTAGACCTATTGAGTTTACACGCGCTATTGTACCAAGGTTTGGAGGGAATATCAGGCTGGATATTACTATAAAAAATTCCCTTTGACAATTTAGAAAAATTCCACTCCACTTTCCAAGCATCGAAATTAACTACTCTAATCAAATTAGAAATATCTGAGAAATCCACCCGGTCGTATTTTAAATTACAAACTTCAGAGCCCCACCTTGCAAGAGAATCCGCTTTTTCATTGCCTGATATTCCAATGTGGCTTGGAATCCAGGCGAAAACAATAGTTTTGCCATTTACATAGAATAGTTGTAACAGTTCGGAACAATCAAATTTCGAATTTAATATTTTAAATAAAAATAACAAATCATTAAGTTTTCTTCTATTTTCTAATGTTTGTAAATTTAAATATTTATTTAAGTATGAGTAATTAATATCATCAACTGAAATACCTAATTTAAAATTAACGAAACGTAAAAACCGTTTAATATTTTAATTATTTTCTCTTGAGTGAAAGAAGAAAGGAGGGAAGGCTGATCTGGGGTTACTCCGTATGGATCCGCCGGCGAAAGGACTTTTTAGTCCAAGTAAACGCAAAAATCTTTTATTATTTCATCATTATTGTTTTTTTCTTACGTGTGGAATAATGCGTACCTTTGTACACTTTTTTCTTCTTCTTTTAAAATCGTATCTAATAATGTAAAGTAAACTATAATTGACCTATAATTTTGGTTTATTTGTAAATACGTAAATATTTTTTTTGTTATAATGGCTGTTAAATAGGTGCGAAGGTTTTTCAGGTTTCAAAAAACGTCTAATCAATATGTTACAATTCGTGAGTTATAATCTGTCTCTGTCCTGCTCAGTTAGTCGGGCGTACATTATGTTATATTTTATTTTTACGTGTGGAATGATGCGGAGTGGCTTTTTAAAGGTACACTATTTTTTTGTTATAATGGCTGTTGTTTTTTTAAAATAAATAAACGTCGTCTTATGAATTGGTGTACACTGTTATTAAACAGGAGCATGTGTACATATGTATGTAATACGTACATAATTTATTAAATAAGGAGCCCGTACATCCAGAGTTACATAATTAAGCTGATTAGCTGGCCGAAGTGAGGTCAAAAAAGTTAATTGTTCACATCTTTATGAACTCCATACAGTGAGCGAGAGTTACGTCTGTCTTGAGAAAACGAAGAGTTGTTTATAACATTTCGTGCTCAAGTGACAAAGTCCAGTGTTTTTTAATAATTTTTTTTTTGCCAAAAATAACTTTTTATTTATATGTATATTTTTATTTTGTTTTTCATAGAGTAATTCAATAAAATATACACATTATTACAATATTAATACATTAGAAAGAAGACAAAGTATTAAAATATATTTTGTCCCGATAAACAATTCAATAATAGTTTGTCATCGGGTGCTCAGACATTAATTTTAATTAATAATCAAATAAAAAGAGTACAGATGTAATACTGTATACGTATAAAATAATGAACATAAAATAAAATAAAATAATGTAATAATAACAGATAAAAATAGTTTAATGAAATGAGTAAGAAAATAGAGTAAAATAATACAATTAAAAAGAAAGAATAGAAATTTACTATAATATATTTTAAATATAAGAAAAAAAATAAACACATATATAAATAGTGTGTGCTCATAAATGTAATCAAAACAAGATAAAAAATAAAACAAAGGAAATCGAAATTTCGTATTAATAAAAATAAATAACAGCGAGAACGGCCGAGAAAAACTTCAAAAACAGCGCGGTCGATCTTAAAATGGCATTTTACATATTAGTTATAAATTTTACGTCTCTACGACTTACCGTTAAAAAAATGAGTAAAAATCTACTAGAGATCGGCTTCTCGTTGTAATGGTCAGCGCGTTTGCCTACCATGCAGGGGGTCTCGGGTTCGATTCCCGACATAGTATTTTTTTGGTATAAACTTTTATTTCGGAAGGTAAACATGAACAGAAAATATAAAAGGAAAAATAATGAAACCTGCTAAACCGCGGAACTTTAGGACATCCGATCAGGAGTCCATCACTCTACCACGGCACTGCGAGTCGGTTTTTTGTATCGTCGTAGGTCAATTAATTTCTACCCAATGTTTTCAAGTTACTGTAGTAAACTATTGATTTTCATTAATTCTGTCGTTGATAACGACTTACTAGGCGACTGATAAGATTCGCTTCGGAGAATACAGTGTTTGCTAGACAAAATCGATAAAAAATATAATAATTACAAAATAAAATAATAATAGATTATTTACTTAAAAATTAATTTAATCTCTTTGATGTTAATGTTCATAAGTTGTGTTCGTTTTTTTTTAAATTAAAAATGAGCGCCAAAAGTAAAACATATAGTAAAGGTTAAACGCCATTGAAAAGAAAAATTTTTGCTTTACAAGATATTGTGTATGCTTTTATGTTACATATATTTATGGATATACATAAATGAGGGTGTTTGAAGCAAACTTATAAATCTCTACCAAAAATGGAAAATTAGTTATTGATGCCAAAATAAACTATTTATTATTTATTTATTTGTAAATTTATTGCAAAAAAAATAATATACATATTTTATAACGAGGAATCTATAAAAAACCAATTAATGTAAAATGAAAATGGAGTGTTCGCTGTTTATAACAGTCTCAATCTAACAATGCACAGCCAATTCTAAGATGGAGATTTTCTATCTTTAGAGCATAAGTAGTCCTGTACTAATAAAACAATAACATAAAAAAATAAAAACTAAAATCACTTAATTATAAATGCCTAGCTTATCAAATGTAAGAAATTAATAATCGTTATTATACAAATATGAAGTATATATATGTGCTAAGAATACATGTAACTTAAACATAAATAATATAGTTTAATATATAATAAAACAAATATAAAGCAATGAAATACATAAAAATATAAATAATATGTGTACCAATTGTATAAAGTTGCTACATTACTACTATATGTGTTTAGTTACATAAAAACCTATGTAATATCGCGTAATTCAAAACTGTCTCTAAATCGTGCATAAACAGATTTCAATTATACTTGACACCGAAACTTAGCATTCTCCATTGAGTTGGTGAAGCATAATTACAAATTTTACATTTTTTAAAAAGTTTTTCGCAAATATCTGAGTAACTCTCTCAATGGATATTTTTAAGTTTGCTTCCAATACCCTCATATGTACACACTGGATGCAGCACTTAGCACCCGTCTTGTGGTCCATTCAACTTAAGTTCCGGAACTTAACTTGCAGCCCATAAATGTGGAGCAGCGTAAAAAGGCGCGACATACAGCTTTAAATTCACAGTAAACTAGCATGGACGGTTAGTCTTTTTTACTCTACTACGCGTTTAGTATGACAACGCGACGTGACAACGCTCAGTTTTCATAACATAATTTGAAACTGTCGTTCTATGAAGCATCATCTTTATTTAATTATCCCTCAGAGCATATATTTTACCATTTTCTAGTTGAACATGGTTACAAAATGGAGATATTTAGGAAAATAATAAGACACGTGATTCGAAAGAAAATTTTCTGCTCTTCAACATATTGTGTTTCCTTTTTACGTTACATATAAAAAAAAGAAATACTTGAGTTCTAATTATCGACTAAAATATTAAAATTTTCAGACCAATTCTATAAGTCGTCAATAACTTGTGCTTGAAAAATGGAAGTGGAGTTGTGGTAGAGTGGGATTTGACCCTGGGATCTTTGGTTCGTGAGTTCACAATACTACCACGGGGGACCACAACCCGGTTCAAATAAAATTTCATTTGATTACAAGCACTCAAAGGAGGAACGTTAAGTAGACAAAAGTATGCATTTTTGACACCGCCTTCTGTTCGCGAGAGTTGAGGAAATGTGGATGTTTAAACATGGGCAGAATGGTAAATGTTACACCGTGTGTAAAGTGGCCACTTAAACCAGCCAATGACAGGTCATAAGCTTTGTAAATGCCTAGACTTCCACATTCCCTTCTCAACAATGTTTTCCCTCTGTGTTGAAATAAATTTAAATATGAAAAACTCCCTAGGGAGGAAATCCAGCCAGTCTGCAAGCATTTGGACATACTCAAACATTGTTAAATTTAGGTGAACTAATTTAACACGTGTGTGTCATCGATTATTGTTATTATACGGATTGTGCTTTACCTTATGTTGTTGTGAAATATACATGTACGTATTCAGTAAAAAAAATGTTTCTCCCTTATTTTTAACCCCTTAAGACGCCACTAATGGCCACACAGATAGTGTCTCAAATATAAATTTTATTTTATTAAAAGTGAGTAAGTACTGCGTGCTTACCTATTACGGTTTGATAAAATAATAACTAAGTAGAAGAAGATACTTAAACTTATCTTTAGAATGCAGTAACAACTCATACAACATTAGTTCAAATTAGAGTTAACTGTAGAATGCGGGCTACAGTAATCTCACGTGAAATTCGAGCCAGACTAATTCAATAAAGCACATGAATGTTGAAGAAGTTAATTCATAGTTTCCTGACTTCACAACGTGGGTGACGAGGATGCTAATTTTGTTAGGAATCCAATTACACTAATTAAATGATTTCATTATTCCGTAATTGGGGTAATTTCTATGAACTAATGATGTGGAATGGTCATAAAAAATTATGATGTTTGAAAAGGGAAATATATGCTACGAATACCGATAAAAATATAAGAAATTATTATGATAAAATTATAAATAAACTTATCAATGAAACATCTTGGTTTAGTTTTTGATGTCTTGAAGATGCCTTCTTAGGCGAAAGAGCTCGTTGGTCAAAATAATAAAAAGTAAAACTAAACCAAGAAGATTCATTGATAAGTTTATTTATAATTTTATCATAATCATTAACTATGGAGTTTTATCAAGAAATATCAACAAAAAACATCAATATTATATATGAAATGGATTAAGAATAAATAATTGTGTTTTCAAAATCAATATGGATATTGTGGAGAAATGTTTTCATATATAAATGTGAAAAATAAATTTGATAAAATACGTTGCTAGAAAAACGCGACATATTTGGCCTTGGCAGCTGTGACGTCAAGATTCGTGACAATGTTCGAAACAAATTTGAATGGGAAGAACAAATAAACATGAATCGTGACGTATTAGGAGCGTGGCCAATGCAATGACCGTTTTTGCGGAATTCAAATTACAAATTTAAGAATATTTTTTATGCTACTAATAATTAGCAAAAAATTTTTTTTATAGGACATTAATTTCATAGACTTTAAAAATGTAATCAAATTACGAAGCTTGGTGAGATTTAAAGACAAAATACAAACAAACAAACCCATCATGCCGTTTCGTCGTAGGGATAGGCAGAGAGGATAGAACGCCACGTCACTCTATATTTGCACACATACCTCGCTATCTCTACATTCATACATTTTCTCATTCTTTTAGCCGCTCCTTCGCTGTCCATTTACTCTACATGTCCAAACCAACGTCAAATTCAATACAAACATTAAACAAAATTAAAATATTTAATTTTTGTATTTGAAGGCTTTATTTTTCCTTTATTTTTTAAGATAATGATGCATTACAAAATTGGATTCTCACAGTAAAGCAACAAATAAAATGCAATGTTGCAATTTTCATCGATAAAATAATTAAGGAGCTAAATCAAATAAAGAATTTAATAAAATTTAAGCGATGCCTTACAAATAAACCTAAGGATAACTTAGATTAGAAAAAAACAGTCTCAAAATTTATTGTACCAGGACTAAAAAAATCGTTTATTTTTTACCATATTTTCATTGTAACAGGAGCGAGTGAGGTTTTCGATAAAGGAAGCAGTTATTTGGTACTAGGTACATAGGTCATATAAGTACCATCTAACAATACAGTAATTCGAGTTGAGTGTTTTAAAATAATTTTAAATAATCAATTTTATGCCACAATTTCATCATAAAAGAGTTATATTTCATAATTTAATGTTATAGTACCGTCGTGTCTACCGATTGTGTTGCTAAATTTGTTATAAAACCGTCACAATGCATGAAAAATAAACATGGATTGGTTTGTTAAAATTGCTTCCACATAGGTACTAACGATCTCAATTTGCGCAAGCGCGGACTTGTGAATTCAACACTGGGCGATCACCTTAAAGGAACCAAAAGACTAACGCAGTTTCATATTCCAGAATTAGATGGAGCGTAAGTGTATTTTACCTCAGTCCGCGCATAACTGCACAGTCGAAAGGTAACATCAAGCACCTGAACATAAAAATAACAAACAAAGAAAAGCACTTGATTTACAAGAAATAGCTAACTTCAGAAAAATCCAACCCCCCTTTGGAAAATAGATTTTGTCCTTGAAAGTTTAATTCATTATTTCAAAATATTCAACATTCTCGGTGAGATAAAGGATAAATGATTGGTGAACAAGAAAGTCCCCAGGTAGTAATTCCGTATCTTATTATAGATTAAATCAATCAATTGTTGATTATTTCAGGTGCTGAATTTGATCATCCTTATCCTGTACAGAACTGGATATTCTGGTCAGTTCCTCGGAGTCGGTGGAACATGGAACCTCAATGAAGAGAAGAATCCTGATGCAGAGATTGTCGCCTCAGGAGTATTCGTTGGGTATTTCATCTACACGGCCGTGCAAATGGTTGGATTCTGTTTTGGAACAACGGAGCATAAAAAGTAAGTGCAAAGCATTGCACCAAAGGAATTGAAAATTTTATCGGTATATTATTTATTTTCTCTGTGAGCCGACTGATTCTGTGTATCCTCCCAAAACAGGTTTGCGTTCCGTAGGTCTGACACAAATTACTGACAAACAGTCAGCAATAGATGATGTCCAAAAGTGGTTAAGATATTTCAAGAAGCATCCGCTCCATATGGCCCAGCCAACCATATCGCCTTCGCTTGACAGTAGTTGTAACCTATTTCGCCATTCCTCATCAAATCGAACTCTAGAAAATAACAAACGTTTATCTTTTAGATTTTCCATTATCTATTTCACGGAACGTTGGACGAGTGTTTTCGACTCGAGAGCTACTCTTAGGTAAAATCCGTAAAAAGGGAACGGAGTGGGGATAAAGCGGACAAAAGCTAGTTAAGTGGTTGAAATGCTACTGATTCCTGGCAAAATCGACGTCGGTTTAAAACTGCAATATTTCACCGTCTTTAGACTGGTATCTGAAATGTACGACTGATCACCTTTCTTTATGTAACAGATGATCATGGTATGCTGCATTTTGTATCCTGTTGTAGTGCACCATTGGTTACATGTAGGGAGGCGAAGATGATGATAATTTTCTAAATATTATAAAAAATATAGATTTCAACATGCTAATTTATTAATACAAATTATTTATAATTATGACATTAATGCAGAAATAGAGAAAGACAGAGTCCGATCTGTATGTTGTACACTGTACGTGATAAAATAACTAAATGTTTTTATAATTATGATATTAATGCAGAGGAATAAAAAGAGGACCGAAAAAAACATGGCATGACCAAATCCAACAAATATTTGAAGATAGACATGTAAAAAGTCGGAATAATCGGCGCGCGTCAATGAGAAAATGTATGAATGTGGAAGAAGCGAGATCTGTACGCAAAGATAGAGTGTTGTGGCGTTCTATCCTCTCTGCCTACCCTTACGAGGAAACGGCGTGATGGTTTGTTGTTGTTGTATATTAATATCAACAAACAAAAGAATATTTGAGCATAATGTGTAAATTGAATAATAAGGGGTATAGATTATTTCCCTGGGG